>NW_005371421.1:873012-881989 GCF_000412655.1 Myotis brandtii | reverse complement strand
AAGCAGGTATCTGGGATTTATTTATCTTCTATAATTGAAACTTTGTTGCCTTTAGCGGAGACCACAGCCAGCCAGGGTAGGTGGGAAGCTTGGCTTCCTCCATCGCCGGGACAACCAAGCCTCCTGCTTGCTCCAGCTCCGTGGCTGCCGGCCACCATCTTGGTTGGGTTAATTTGCATAGAGTCGCTCTGATTGGCTGGTGGGCATGGCTTTGGGTGTAGCAAAGTTACGGTCAATTTGCATGTTTCTCTTTTATTAGATTAGATATTTTTGTCATCCTACCCTAGGCATCTCTGTGAAATCTACCTGAATGCTCTGAAATTGCCTCAACCCAGATGGTCTTCCCCCTCTCATCTGTTTCCTTACCACCTTTTTGTTTATTCTTTGGCAAGTTACACATCCCCCACATAACTGCTCAGCAATAGTATAAATTCCTACATACTTATAATTCCTAAGTATTGCATCACACATGGCTTGGGGACCCCAATGACTCCCCCTATGCAGTATGGACATCAGCTCCCTCATCATGGGCTTGCTTATCATTTTTTTCCCATCAGGGAGTACCTATCTCCCATCTCCTGCTTTAATTGCTCCTATTTTATCTAGTTCCTTTTCTTCCTCTTTAGCAAACTGGGGACTTAATGTTACCTTTGGAATACTTGAGATCAAACTAAAGATTTTAATTCCTTCCTCCAGAGATGCTTGTTTGGCAGCCTCATCTGCGAGTGTTACCTACAGCCTCCATAGAGCCTCCCTTCTGCTATCCATTTATATGGGCAACAGCCACTTCTGTCGGGAGTAAAAGACTTCCTAAGGCTTGCTTGACTAATTCTTTGTGAACCAATTCCTTTCCCTCGCTGTTTATGAGACCCTGTTTTGTCCAATTTTTCCCAAAAGTATGTACTACTCCATAAGCATATTTAGAGTCGGTGTATATAGTGCCTTCTTGGCCTTTGAGCAATTTTAAGGCTTGGTTAAGAGAATATATTTAACAGGTTTGGGCTGATCTCCCTCACACAAAGAATTTTTGGTTCTATCAATGACAGTATAGCCATTATGTCTCTTTCCCTCTATTACCCAGGATGACCCATCTGCAAACAGCTTGGTCCCATCATGCAGTGGGACCTTAGTTAGGTCTGGCCTGACCTTAGTTTGGTATTCTATGTCTAGGCAATTGTGTTCGGATGTTTTCTGGTTTTCCTCTCCCTTCTACAGAAAACTGGCAGGGTTCCGGCAGGCATCGGTGGTCAAAACCAAATCATCCCTTTCTAATAATATGGCCTCATACTTTAAAATTCAGGAGTCTGTCAGCCATCTTTCGGCTCTGACCTGATGTGGAGTGCTTACTATTAAAGCTCCTCTGAAAGTTAATTTCCTGCTTTCCTCTAACATTAAGGCAGTAGTTGCCACAGCCTGCAAGCATTCAGGCCATCCTCTGGAAATGGGGTCAAGGAGCTTGGAAACGAAGACCACAAGTTGATTCTTCACCCACACACACCCCCATCCTTAGTTGGGGGTGGAGGGGACCCACTGTTATAAACAAATGGAATGGTTTCTCCAAAGATGGTAGGGCTAGAACCAGGGTTGAAATGAGAGCTTGTTTTAGTTCCCTTATTGTCTGAGTTTCCTCTGGAGCCCATATTAGGGGGTCAGACTCTTCTTCTAAAAGCTTGAGATATAAAGCTCTTGTCTTTTTACTATATGAGTCAATCCACAACTGGCAACAACCAGTTAGCCCCAAGAACTTTCTGAGCTCCTTCTTCATTTTGGGTATAGGCAGATTCATTATGCCTGAGATCTTCTCTGGTTGTATTCATCTTTCTCCTTCACTAATTAAATGCCCTAAGTATTCAACTTCTTTTTCTACAAATTGTAATTTATTTTTGGAGACACGCAAACCCTTTCCTCCCAGAAAGTTTAGTAGATTTGTAGTAGTTTCTGATACTTTATCTTTCCTCTCCCCAGTTATGAGGAGGTCATCTACGTATTGTAGAAGCAGGGTCCCTGTAAGAGGTTGAATCTCCTCTAGTACACTTTCTAAAATCTGGCCAAATAAATCTGGGGTCTCTATGAAGCCTGTGGTAACACAGTCCAGTGATATTGTTGTTTCCTCCCATTTGTTGGATTCTCCCATTCAAAGGCAAAGAGGTCTCTGCTCTTAGGATCTAGGGGACATGCCCAAAATGCATCTTTTAGATCCACTACACTGAACTGTTTGTGTTCAAATGGGATTTTGCTGAGGAGGGTATAGTGATTAGGCACAACAGGATGTCAGGCCTGGACAATCTAATTTATAGCCCTCAAGTCCTGCACTAGTCTGTATAACCCATCTGGTTTCTTAACCGGGAGGATTGGGGTGTTGTATGGTGACATACAGGGCTCCAACAGTCCATCTCTAATTAATCACTTGACTAGTGGTTGTAGGCCCCTCCTTCCTTCAATAGGGATGGGGTATTGCCTTCTATAAACTATTTCCCCTGGCTATTTTAGCTCAATCTGTAATGGCGTGATTTTTAAGCCTCCCCTGTTGACTTCCTTGACCCACATTAGAGGATCAATCTTCTTTTCCTCCTCTTCCACCAAAAGGACCATCATTACTTTTATTTGTCCTTCCTCTACCCCTAATCCTAGACTGAACCTCACAATTAGGTCCCAACCCAGTAGGTTAACTCCTGCCTCAGGAACATATAAGAGTGATCCCTCAATTTGTTCTAATTCCATAGTGAATAGCATTTTCTTGAAAATTGGAACCTGAAATTCCTCCCCTTTTATCCCTGATAGAGTTAATTTTTCCTTAGATAATTCTGTACCCTTCAGTTGATACATAAGAGAGGAGCGAACGGCTCTAGTATCGACCAAAAAAATAATCTCTTCTCTCTCCAATCCCCCCTCAAATTTACTAAGGGTTCCTGGTGTGACCTAGTCAGAAGGAACCCCTGACCTGCCTAATCCTCATCAGAGGTCATAAGGGGGATCACCTTTTCCTCCTTCTTTAACTCTGGGCACTCTCTTTTAAATGTCCCAGTTTTCCACACTTGTAACATCCATTTATATTTTTAGAAGTTTTCCCTTGCATTTCCCTTTTGTCTTTCTGCTGGTACCTTGGGTTAGTATTTCTCTACTTCTGCCAGGAAGAATCTTGGCTTCACTTTCTGACCACCTCTTCTACCGTGGAGACAATAATTTTTGTCTTTTGTTTCTCCTCCTCCCTTCTCACAAAGACTTTCTGAGTTTCTCTCAGCAACTCCTCTATTGGCTTTTTATTCCAACCCTCAATCTTTTGTAACTTTTTGGCAATGTCTGGTCAACTCTTAATTACAAAAGTGACCTTCAAAAGATCCTGTCCTATCAGGTCTTCTGGGACCAGGCTGGAATATTTCCTCATCTGGTCTCCGAGTCTGTTAGAAGGCAGAGGGGTTTTCCTCCTTCTCTTGTTGGACCTCAAATGCTTGGACACATTTTGTGATCTAGGAACAGACTCTTTGATTCCTTTAATTATGAGTTCTCTGAGGTGTTGTATTTGAACCCGGTCCCTAGGGTCATTGTTGTCCCACCTGGGGTCAACATTTGGGTCTCTAGGCCATATAAAACAACAATATTTGATCACCTTTTGTTTCTTTTTGTCCCTGGTTCAGGGACTATCTCCTCAGAACCTCAGCATTCTCCCCAGTGGACTTTCAGGGGGAATATTTAAGAGAACCTCCCTGGCTCCACTTTCCTTGGTTTCCCTAGACCTAGAATTCTTGTTTTCCATTCTCAGCAGGTCCCTGTGACTATTCTATGTGCTCAAGCCCCCTTTACTGGCGGTTTCTTGCACACCCGGAGATTTGCTTCATCTATCTCTGGCCGTTTCCCTCATGGGAGAACAGAACCACAGATTGGGGCTCCACAGTCGCTTCATGTCCAGGACACGTCTAACTCACACACACACACACTTTAACTCTGAGAATACCCAGTCACCAAGGCAGTACTGTTAGTCCAATTTCCTACCTTGGTCCATACAGGAGGTAGCCTGGTTGCCGAGATGCCTGCCTTTTGTCTCCTGTGTCAGTTTCGCTGTCTTCCAGAAAACAGTCTCGGGTTTGTCTATGGCTTCTGTGGAGAGATGGGGCACCCCGGCAGAGCAGGCCACCTGAAATCAGGTGGGACATGTCTCCCCATCAACTAGGGCCCTGCTCTACACAGGCACAGATATCTTGGACAAGCCCCCAAATTGTGAGAAAAGCTCACCTGTCCGTATTCAAATAATGGACTCGGAGACACAAAATGCAAGTCCGGCAAAAGCAAAACTTTAAATGGTGGTCTTGCAAGATCAGGTGTTTGGTTGATCAGGCACACCCAGGATAGTTACAACAAGCAATTTATCCCTAATGCAGGAGAGCCCCTGCCCCAGTTCTTCATTGGTTGAGTACTGTGGGGTTAACATTCGCCCCCACACCCCACCCCCAACATCGCTTAGGTTTTATTGTTTCCTATTGGGTTATTCAAAAAGTAGGCTGAGGACCTTTCTAGCTGTCTCCACCTCCCTTTGTCTAGTTGTGTTGGGAAGGTCTTCCTGGAATAGGTGCTGTTGGTCACATACACATTTCCTTGTTCTTATTACAGTTTGCCCCGAGACTTTATTTGCGTAAGCCTTGTGGTTCAGTAACTGGCTGGTAAGCATGCTGCTAGTATATTTCTACTGAAAGCTAACTACACTAAGGATGGACCACAGAGGCTTATTTTCTACAATACCAAATGTCAGTGTGTGCTCAGTGCCAAATGGGGCCGGCGGCGGGGGGTTGGGAATAAGAGTGTTGCAGGTTGTGACCATCCAAGAAGCCTTCAGAAAGGTAGCTATTGCAAAGGGCTTTTGCAGGCTACATGGGAGGGAACATGGCCAATGAGGCAGAAGGGTGGGGAGAGCAAAGGACCGTTAATGTCCCTGGAGATGGGAATACCGCTGAGAGCTTGGAGGGCAGTTTGGGAAGTATTGGAAAGTTGACTGTGAGAGGAAGGTCCAGGCTGTAGGTCAGCATTTAAAGCTAAGGAATTTGGACTTGACCCTCTATGCAACACAGGAAACACACAGAAAACTTATGAGCAGGGGAGTGGAATTCTCAGTGTTTTAGGAAGATTAGTCTAGAAATAGGGTATAAACTGGATTAGAGAGGAGAAGCCCAGGAGAAGGAAGAGTAATTAATAAATTACTGCACTGATTCAGAAACTAAATTATTAGAGGGCAAGGCCTGCCTGTGTTAATTCTGCTTTCTGTCTCAGTGGGCCCTGGTATTTCAGGTTCTAGGTACCAGTATTTCTTGATTTGGATTGGGGTGAAGAGGGTCTTGACTAGAGTAGAGGCCAGGGGTCTAGGAATCAAGGGGCTAGAAATTATGCAAACCAATCACACAGTGGCCTGAGGAAGAGGTAGAAGAGAAAATAAACACCAGCCTCTGTATCTGTGTGGGTGAGAATTGGTGACAGCATGTAAAGTAGAGATTCTCCCAGCACAGACTTGGCCATAGGAGAACCTTGATAAATAATTATGAGAAGGAGGGAATAATAAACAAAGGAAGTCACATTAATTAAAATGGGAGAAAACGAGTTTTATTTTATGGGTTTCAGATTTGAAGCTATAATAGCTCTGTAGATTGAATGACTAATACATATAGGGGGAAAGAAAGCTCAAGGAGGAAGTAAAGACAGAAATCAGAGATGTGAGATTCTATATAGGAGGTGAGAGCTGGAACCATGAGTGTGGATTAGTCCAAGGGAGAGAGTAGTTCCAGGAAAAACCTTTTCCTCCACTCTCTACTCACTTTCCACTGCACCTTTCCCAGGGGTAGGAGCCACCCCCTAGCTCCCAAAGAGAATGCCCAATCCTTGGACTAAGACAGTGCTTCCTAAGCATGGAAATTACCTGGAGCATGTGTGAAAATGAAGCCTACTGGACCCACCTGGAGTCTCTGCTTCGGGAGTAGAGCAGAAGCTGACAATGTGCATTTCTAACAGCCCCTGGGGATGCTGATGCTGTTGGTCAGAGGCCCCTCTTGGAGAACCTCTGCACTGTGGGAAAGAAGCAACCTCCCTGAGCTCAGTTCCCACCCTCACCCCTAGTGTCAGGGCAGATGACGGTCGGCCATAGGTGTCTCACGGTCATTTGCTCCACTTAGGGAACTTGGTTCATAAAGTGATTACCAGGAGTTGCTGCCATAAAAGACCAAGTTCCCTGGGGTTGTCACCTTATTACCAAAATGATATGTTCTTTTACAAAAATATGTAGACATCAACATTCTATTCAGAATAAGCAAGATAAGGAGAGCTTATCTCCTCTTTGTTTTTCTCCTCAACTGCTGCACTTCTCTCCTGCCATCTGTCTTTCATGTCAAATAGGCAAAACTAGGATGTCTGCTTCTCAGAGAACCTGGGAGACCTCACAGCTCCTCAGGGCAGTAAGGGATGGCCATTCCAGCTCAGGCAACCAACAGCTAAACAAACAGCTTTACTGGTGTTTCTTCCTATGCCATTATGACCTGAGAGCTATTTTACAATGTATTTTGTGAGCACATTTTTATTCCACTTGCAGCACAGAGTTGCTTGAGTGTGCATTTAAGGAGACACATGCTTGTTATGAGCTCTTGCTCAAAAAGAGAGCATTAAAGGAGGCGACAACACACCTGTCACCTACTCATTCTTGCAGCAGTTTATTGAAAAATTGCTCCCATGGGCCAGGTGCTATGCTCAGCTCAGAAAGATTGTACTGACATCTGGTGAAGAAGACAGACAAGTGGGCACACTTTCCTGGCATCGGGAAAGCCTTCAGCAAAGGAGCATCATGAGGTGTGAGTGAGGGCATCTGAGCAGAAGAGCCAGCATCCTCAGCCCAGAGTGGGGAATAACATGGCACAGCATTCTGCAAACTGAGTATGTCAGGATGACTAGAATGAAAGATTTTAATTTCTTCCACCAAAAACTCCAAGCCCAAGTGTCAGACCCTATCGTTTAAAAAAAAAAAAATTAATCCTCTCCTGAGGATATTTTTTCCATTAATTTTTAGAGAGAGTGGAAGGGAGGGAGCAGAGGGTGGGGAAGAGAGGGAGAGAAACATTGACATTGACTGGTTGCCTCCCGCATACACCCCTACTGGGGCAAAGATGGAACCTGCAACCCAGGTACATGCCCTTGACCGGGAATCGAATCCATGACCCTTTGGTGTGCAGGCCGACATTCTAAGCACTGGGCCATACTGGATCAATGCCAGGTTCCCAAGCTTTAGGAATCCCCACATGGTGGAGGGTGATGAGGAGTAGAGTGGCCCTGGCTCCATGAGAGGCCACAGAGATGGGCCAGGCCAGGTTGTGAAGGGCTTGGTATACTGAGGCTTAGTAACTAAGACAATGACCTGGCATTTTATATCAAGGACAGTCAGGAGCCACTGAAGATCTTAAACTGGGAAGTGACATGAATCTGAGGGTGGAGGATGGAAGCAAGGAGACCAATTAGAGGAGCTAATGCAGTGGTCAAAGGGAGACGTGACAGGAATAAGAAAGGGAGAGGCTTTAACAGCTTTAACAGCCCAGCAATCTGGGAACTGGAATCCCAGCTCCTGAGGGATGAGGCACCCAAAGGTGGGCACTGGTGGAAGAACGCAGGCCCTATAAAATGGGGTGCTGGGCATGACTATCTCATAGGATTGTTATGAGGATTATTCAAGTTTAGTCATGCAAAGTACTTAGTGCCTGGCACATGGGAAGCACTCAATAATGCTGGACACTAATTATTATCATTATTACTATTATCATTCTCATCTCTTCTTCAAGGCCTAATCTTGGTGCCCCCTCTCCATGAAGCCACCCCCACTTTCCAATTGGGAGAAACCTGTTCTGCCCTGTGCTTTCATAGGACTTGGTTTGCCTCTCTTCTTTTTCTCCTGAGCCTTCCAAATCAAATGTGTTATTTGCCTGTTTACCTCCCTGTCTCACACCCCATGTTCTGCCCTGACTCTGACAATTGCTGATAGGACAGAGTTTTTGTGGGCAGGTTAGAAACATAATTAGTAGCCAATATTTTTAAATGGGAAGATTTTTCATTTTTCAAAAATCCATATTTGTTTAGTTTCTCTTGAAGCTCTATGGACCTGCATTTCAGCAACAATTGGCAGAGACTGATGAATGGATATTCTCCCGGACTGTGAGAGGGTGCAGGCCAGGCTCAGGGACACCCCCCACCCCCACCCCCCCACGCCCCAGTGCATGAATTTCATGCATCATGCCTCTAGTTAGGATTATATTATAAGATGCTTCAGTTTTTCCTGACTCTGGCTTTGTCTCCTCAATCCAGCCTCCAAAACAATCCATATAAAACCCATATACTGTGGCCTAGGCTACTTTGCCTAGTAAATGAATGGGGAGAATATCCATCTGGAGTCTTTCTTATACTTGGAGCTGCTCCAAAGAGTGTGATTGGAAATTCCTGGTCCCTTTGAAGGGGTGGGCAGAGGAGAGCCTGTCCCATCTCTAATGTCTACTAGCCCAATTGTGGGGAACCATGTTGAACTGAAAATCCTATCCCTGTACTTGAGTTGTGAAGATTTCTAAACTGAGTGGCTTAGAGAGGGGCCAAGCCCTGACCCACACCCTCCTGGCACTCAAACTCAGAACCTGAAGCCTGGCACCTCTGGCTCTCCATGGGCTAGATTCTCTGGCCCATTGAGGACCATCATTAGGCAGCAAGAAACCCTCACTCTTCACTACCCATTCACAAATCAGAATCTTTTCAGTTAACCAACACTTCAATTTCTTTTATACTCTGAATGAGACTTCACTATAACCAATAAAAAAGCTAAGTTTTCTTTTTTTTTTAAATTGTTTTATTGCTTAAAGTATTACAAAGAGTATTACATATGTCTCCTTTTTTCCCACCCTTAACAATCCCCCAGCCTCCCCTACCCCCCAGTGTCTTATGTCCATTGGTTATGCTTATATGCATGCATACAAGT
>NW_005371421.1:825081-868564 GCF_000412655.1 Myotis brandtii | reverse complement strand
TGGGTGGCAGTGGCTCCTTGGGCTGTGGTTGCTCCTTGGGTGGTTGTGGTAGCAGCTGCTCCTCAGTTGATAGCAGCTCCTCTGGGGGGTGCTGTTCACAGTTGTGGTGGCTCCTCTGGCTGGTGGGGGGAGGCTTCACACACAGCTGCTGTTCCTCAGACAGAGGGTTTGGTGATCACCAGGCTGCTGTTCCTTGGATGGAGGCGGTCTACACAAGCAGCTACTACTCCTTCGAATTGTTACTTTTAAACTCTTAAGCAGCCTCAGGGCAAGGTTTTTTCCAATAGGGTGTGTCAACTGTCTTCCCCCCAGGCAAGGCAGATGTCTATCCCCCCCAGCAAGGCAGATGTCTATGTGGCTGTGTGAGGGAATGACTGAGCCGAGGATACTTGGGGTGTCTGCCTTCTGAGCTCTGTCCCCCGAGTCCCCAGTGCTGGCTTCTGCTCTCACAGCTCCAGTCCACTTCACCCTCCCTCTGCCAGAGCACAAGGTGGGTGGCTCCACAGGGAATGTTTGTGCCTTGGCCCTTTAAGAGGGTGCCTGAACTTTCAGCTGCCACTCCCTGGCAGACAGCACCCCACTGCTTTTCACAGCTTGATGTTATGTGGATACCTTCCTCAGTTTGGTGCTCTCTGCTGGGGAGCCCAGCTCCGGGATTAGAGCCCAGAATTCTCAGGGGCCCCCCCCCCCCCCCCCCACCAGCTGGGATATCTCTCTGGGACTTCAATTCCCCTCTGTGGGTCACGTCTCTGCCCCTCCTACCAGTCTCTATGCCGGCTCCACCTTCCGTCCTTTGGTATCAGGGTTCTCTCCTGTGAGTTTTCCGTTGATTCTTCAGGAAGCCTTCTTGTATTTCAGTTGTAATTCCAGCTTGTTCCTGGGAGCATGACCATGCAGCATCCTCCTACTCTGCCGCCATTTTTAATCTCTTGGAAAGTTATTTCTGGTTTTTTCAAAGCTAAGCTTTCTTAAATCTCTATTGTCTAAAAATAAATAAATTGCATATTCAGATTTTTCATGAGAGACTGTGCAAATTAATTAAGCTTCTATTAACAGAGGCCTGAGGTTTACTTTCCCATTAATGAGGGAGATAATTCAGGGCTGACGTGACAGCTCCACTCAGGGGCCAAAACTCAGTTGTCCTCTTGCTCCACCATTTTCACACTAGTTATCACATTAGCACTAGCCAGCAGCAAGGAGTAAGGGGAAGAGGACAGAGCAGTTCTTCTCCCAGATGAGTTAACCTGTTAAGCAGCCTTTTTGGAAGTCCCACACACTTCTGTGATGGCTCATTGGCCAGTTCTACAGCCTGCGAGTATGCTAGCTGCAAGGGAAGCTGAGAAATGTAGCTGTTTAGCCAGATGCATTTCCCTGAATAGAGATGGGAATCTATGATTGAGATGAGAGACTGGGTAGCAGCTGACAGGTAGCAGCTGTGTCAGCCAGGTTGAATCCCATCAAAATACTTTTTTTGTCCCTAATCTGGTTTTCTTTTACCCACCATAGCTTTTGAGTTCACACCCATGCTACTAGGTGCAGGGTAAGGACATGCTATATGCTCTGTAGAATTAAATGTCCCCCGTGGACACATTAGCCCTTGTACATTGATGAATCCTCTGCCTTACAAATAACCTGCAAAAAAGTGTGATAAAATTCCATTCACAAGTGATTAGACTATATAGCCTCATATTCCCCTGCTGTGGATATCCACTGATAATAGAGTAATAATCCCATGAACCCCTGACCCCATTGCCCCAAAGCCATCAATTATGCTAAATATATGAACTTGACCATTAAAAATGAAATTGTTGATTTTTAAATGAAGACATCAATATTCCATATTCCCAAACTGTTTTTCCTCCCTCTCTTAATTTTTCTGGTACAATGCAAGTAGGTTTTATAATCCATACTGATCTGTACTGTTGGGTTAAATGACAATATTACAGGTTATAAAAAAGATTTTGTATTTTGAACCTTTGCACTGTGGGAGCTCCCAACGTCATTTTGGACGAGGATCAATTTCAATTATACTTTTACTGCTAACATAATGGCGATGGGTTGAGCCAGCACAGAAAGGAAAGCGGAGAGAGCTGAGGGCACTGGGGAGCTGCCCTGCCCTCCACTCTGATCCTGACCTGAGGCTTTCTCCCAGCTCTGTTTCTCCATCCACAGCCAAGGGTTCATGATGATACTTTCTGTAACCAGAGTCATTACTGACAGCTGAGGGTGCCAAATCCAGGCAGGCAGCCTTTTTAATAAACTGTCCACTGTGGGAATCCTGAGTAAATAGATAGTAAAGGAGAGCCAGGTTTGTCCTGCTTTAATTAGCAGCAGGGTATTGGGTGTGGCAATGTTTAGTTAAATAACTAAATGCAGAATCTCACTCTCAAATGGGATTAAATCAGTGACCTGTAGCCCACGTTGGTTATTCTGCTCTGCCTTTGACCTGGAGTTGTCCCATCTTGTTTTCTGCTCTGGAGGCGTACTCCCCAGGCCTGCTAATGGCTCACTTAGCCTTTTATCTCCCTGGGTCTAGCTGACAAGACCAAGGGTCCTGTGCACATGCTCCCCTGTGACTCAGTCTCTCTCCTTCTCACTCTGCTAGGGACAGAGGTTGTTCCTCTCCTAAAATAAGTTTCCTTGATCTTTAAATCATGACATACTTCGAAGAACATCCAAATCCCTTCCCCTGATCCTGTGGTCTCCACTGCCCTTCCCGAGCCTGGCTCAGCCCACTCAGGCCATTGGATTTCTCTGGGTTAAAGGGCTGCCAGCACAACTGGCTCTTTCCCCTGGGCTTTTGCACCTTTCCCTCCTATTCTGCAAGAATCCCTCCTTTCTTCTCAGAACAGCCAATCCTGACCCCTTTATTAGCCAAAGCACTACCCTCATGCACCCTCATTCTCCATCTGCTAGCTTGTCTCCTTTGTACCACCTAACTTCATTCTGCTATTTTGGGTATCTGTTTGCAAACCAAGGTCCTGGGCAGGGATCCTCACTTTTAGGACAACAGCATGAGACTTTAAATCACAAATATTTATTTTCCTGTCTTTTCTGCCTACAGAGCTGTGATAAGGGGGAGCAGCAGGGGTCTAGGTAATACTTTAACAACTAGCTAGCCATGCTCGCAGGAGGGCAGAACCGATGAGGTGCCTGCCAGCAGAGCTGAGGTCCACACATCTTAGAACAGGGAAGCTGTGCTAAGAGGGCCTCACCCCAAGAAGGCAGGGGCAGGGTTCTCTTAGGAAACAATTCCAGTTCTATGCTAGTCATGGGACAGATTTGAAGCTGCAAATTTCATGCCACAGAGAGAGCTAATGGTCATTTTATTCTGAATAACTTAGTTTTACTGAGCACCCAGTATGGGCATAAAAAAATCACATCAAATACTCATAACTATACTATGATTTGAGCAGCATAATTTCTTGGAGGAAACTCAGAGAAAACTCTCTTTGTAGGTAACCATGTATAACTTTTAACTCCCCTAAAACTTAACTACAGTTGTCCTTGACATCCATGGATTCAATTAACTGCAGATCGAAAAAGTATTTGTACAAACTTTGTTTGAACTTTGCTATGGTGAGTTGTTAGGTAAAGACAGTTAAATGTCAGGGTCAGCTTCCAGAAAGGAGCGCCATAATTTGGTGCATTTGCTCTGATGACACTTTTTCAGACAGTAATTAGATAGCAGGAAATTGTCACCAGTAGATGATAATAGTCCCACCCGCACAGCTGAGCTGTGCCCTACCCCTTGTCTGCTTTTAGCACCTCCAGAAAGTGTATGACATAGTTATTAGATAACAGAGTACAATTGACCCTTGAAGAACATGGGTTTGAACTGTGCAGGTCCACTTGGGTGGATTTTTGTCAATACTGGTAAATACAGTTGTCCTTTCATAGCCATGGGTTTCACATCCTCCAATTCAACCAACCTCATTTCAAAACAGTATTTTCACATCCACAACCACAGATTTCCTGCTGCAGATTCCCAACCATGGATCAAAAATACTGTTTTCAATCTGCAGTTAGTTGAATCCATGGATGCCAAGGACAACTGTAGTTAAGTTTTGGGGAGTAAAAAGTTACACATGGAATTTTGAGGGGCACCCCTTAACCCCAGTGTTGTTCAAGAGCCAACTGTATAAGCTCCTTGTGGCCAGTGATTTTGACTGTCTTTCCCATTGTGGTGTCCCAGCACCTCAGAGAGTGCCGGCTCCTAGAGGTGCTCCACATGGATTTGCTGAATGAATAAATGATGCATAAACACATTAATATAGAAGAATGGTATTTTGATGGAAGAAGTGAGTATCAAGGGTTTTCTTCCTGCTCACTCAACATGAGATTAATAATTGAGACACAGGTTTTAAATAACGACAACCAGAATATGGCTGGGTTTTGCTCACTAGAAATTATCGAATTTACTAAGAGGTCATTCCTACTAATCCATGTATGTTTTCTATTGGTATAGGAGTCCTATTAAATATCCACAACTATTTGCAAAGTTGTGGCTTAGTAAAGCTGAGACCTGGGGCCTGCCTTACCTATCGTGCCGGGGCCCTCAGCTGGGTCCCTCTGCTGAGCTCAGCATCTGTGCACACTGCATGAAGGGGAGGCTGGAAGTCAGGGCTCAGTGCACAAAGCATGTGTGCTACATTACACTCCATCTGCACCATCGCAAGAGACCCCATCCACCCAACCGTGGTCTGCAATCTTGATTCACATTTTTATTTTAAAATACTATTGGTAAACTTTTGCTATCTTAGTCCCAGTCTCTTAAGAAATGAACAAAGCAAAATCATGTATCTTCAAAGCTCTGGAGCCTTAAATGATGAAGATAAGCAATAATCTCTCTTGTTTCATTCTTTCTCTTAATCATCTGAACTAATTTGTATACTCATTTTTATTTGGATATGATGACTGTGAACATTTCAAGCATAACCATCTGCAACACTTTTTAATGGCATAATATTCTAGAGTTTTCATAGAGAGAGGGAAAAAACATCTTTGGTTTCTCCTATTGGTGGCAGTGAGAATGGCACCAGGTGATTCAGCAAACTTGGTACTTGAGTTCTGGCTAAGAAAGAATTCAGAGTCAAGACTCAAACTATCTCTGGATGTGGCGAGTGGTGGTGGTGGGGGGGGGGTGTGTGTGTAAGGACACATGTGTAATACCTTAATCAATAAAGAAAGAAAAAAAAGAGAGAGAGAAAAGAAAAAAATTTTTTGAAAAAAGACTCAAACTATAAGCTACAGAGGCAAAAGAAAGTTACTTGGAGCTTAGGAGAGAGGAAGGTAATGGTAATGCACCTAGCCCTAGCGGGGAAAGAAGAGGGGAAGGGGAAAGGCAGGGCGTGCTCTGGGGAGGGAGAGCTTTGGGTCCTTTGTCCTAAGGGCTTTTAAAGGATTTTAGGGAAGGTCCCAGAGGAAGATCTCAATAGAATATTCATCAGCTTTCCAGGTGTGTCCTTCAGGTTCCTGGTCTCCACTGATTGGTCGGAGCTGGGGGGGGGGGGCGGTGTCGGGAAAGGGGTGGTTATTATTCAATGCAGCTGGTCCTGGGTCAACCATGGCATCACTAGTCTGGTTTTGCTGTTATCTGGGCCTGGAGCTGAAACACAACTGAGGCCTAGATGGCTTTGATGTGGGTCAGAACCTCACTGTCCTGGGGGATTAATGCTTAAGGGCTATTCTCCAGCCCCTTTCTGTGTTCCCCCATCTAAGGGGGTCTAACCTGCATGATTAGCAACATTCCAGGGGAGGAAAGGTCAGGGGAGGGTCTGAACAGCTTGACCAGTGATATGAGAGGTCAGGGGTCTAAAGCCCATGACCAGTGATATGCTAGGGGAGGAAAGATTACCCTGGGGCGAGGTCCTTGCTAGGCACCCAGAGCTTTCTGTCCTGGTGACCTTCTGTACCTGGCCCAGCATCCTTGCTCTGCTCGTGTCTGTCTAACTGCCTACCACACTACTACAGCATTCATATTCTGTGCCCATTCTAATTTTTTCTCCTGTCTCTTTTCCCATTTTTTGGCAATATCAGGGTCATCTCTCTTTGGTAAATTTAAAGTTACCTTTTAATTTCCAATAGAAAAAAGCTACACTTAAAATAATCTCCATCCTCAAACTCATTTATTTTGAACACACCAAAATGTCAAAATTATATGCAACAACAAAAAAAGATTAGCCCAGAATACTTACTTTCTGTTTGTCTTCCTACATTCCTAATTTAATAGTGTTGGCAATCTTAATTTATGACCAACCCTCAGATTGGGCTGAGCATGGGCAATATAAATGACCAAGCCTAAAATTCAAGTTAAGTTTCTCATTTGGGAACTTACACTGTCTGGATTGATCGTCCACACTGGCCAAGTGGAGTAAATATGGTTCTGCCCAACCTTGCTAGAGGCAGGAAGAGTCTTTCAGGGTCCTCACCTGAGCCTCACACAGTTGTCTGTTTGTTTCTCTCTTAAGCCACTTACCTGTTCTTGTGTGAATTAAATCGTATGTATCAGAGCAGACAGGATGAGTTGGAAAAGGAGAACATAGTCAATCCTGCCTAGAGGAGCCGTTCTGTTCCCCCGGGGGGAGGTGGGGTTGGGAGAGAGTTTTGTTTTTTATTCATTTAACTTTTGAGGAAGAAACAACTGATACTGAAAGGCAATATTCTTTCAAAATGTTTGTGTTTCAAACATCTTCCTGATTATCTAGTTATATGAGATATCTCTATTTATCTGGAGTTACATGGAGCATATGGTGGCGCGTGCAGTGTTGGAAGAGAAGAGAAAGAGCTGCCCCGGGACTCAAAGCCTGCAGTGGATGGGGGGAGGGCAGGAATGTGCCAGCAGGTTTCAAAACTGAGTAGATGTATCAAGACCATCTCCCTTGAGGAACCCATTTTCATCAATGGTATTTTAATGCTAACATAGCTTTTTAGCATTCCAGTGCCCAAAGGCTCTGGCTGTTCTGACAGAAGCAAGACTGACCCCCACAAAAACAAATCAATGATTTTACAGATTCCAACTGCTGTCTCAGGACAGGAAGCCAAAAGCCAGGTGTGTGTGTGTCCAGGGAGACTGCAGAGGGGATTAACCTTCAGAGCGAGGCACCAGCATCTTCAGTGCTGGGAGAGGCCTCCAGATGGCGCAGGTGAGTCTGCAGTGAGGGAAAGCCCCTCTGCCTTTTCCGAAGTCGCCCACAGGACGGGAGCAGGCAAGAGTCCCAGGAAGCCCTTTGGAACAGACGGAAGGTGAGGCTGACAGCGAGAGGTGTCTCATCCTCGGCAGCGCTGTGGGCCACCAGCACCTGCTTCTGGGACCACCTGTGCACCCTGGTGGCCCCAAATAAGGCTGTGCCTGGCTTTCTTCACGGACCATCTTCTGCTTGGATTAGAAACTGACCCTACAACGGCGTCCAGGTAAGCCTTGGTCATTCCCTTTGGTTTTCTAAACTCGTAAGCTCTGAATGAGACTGAGGTGTCGTGGGCTGCAAAACAGCCTGAGTGCATTTTTGAAATGCGTGTCATATTTGGGTTGCGTTTGAACAAGCTTTCCCAATTACTATATGTCTGCGCTGCTAGTTCTAAGACCTACGATTGTTCCTTTGTTTTCAGGAAAACATCAGAAACCCTATTTTGCTATTTGGTTAGTGAGCTAATCTCTGTATGTGCTTACCAGGCTTTAAGATTTGGCCACTAGGACAACAGGTGTCTCCAGAGAACATGAAAGTGTGTTTCTCAGGTTTGACCTGAGCCTGGTCACGGGAAGGCAAGCAGCAGCTGGGACTTTGGCTGCACCCTGTGCCTACGGTCCCCTCCCCACTGCCAAGCTCTGGAAGTTCCCTAAGAGACATTTCAGCTGTGGTTTTGGCCTCTGTGGGGATGGGGGGATGGGGGGATTGTATTTCTGATGAAGGAAGGTTTCAGTTCCAGCCAAGAGGCTCCTCTCGATGCTCTGACAGATCATGGAGGAGTTTGGGCTCCTGAACAAGAGCACCTCCGATTTCCCAGCATCCTGCAGCAATTGCTCCCACACTGCAAAGGCTGGAGGTGTCAGGGCAAGGACAGGAGCGGAGAGGACAGCAGGTGAGGATTCAAAAGGGGCAATTAAAGCAATAAGGGGTGGGGCAGAAGCCCTGTCAGTCAGGGGAATTTGGCGGGACACATGGATTTGAGATGACAAGAATGAAGAACAGAGAGAGGAGGGAAGCAAACAAAGACCAGCCCCTCCTCTGCTCTGCAGCCACTGCAGTTGTGGCTCTGGATTGCACTTTTGAGACACCTCTAGCCAAGAGTGAAACTGCAGCTAATTCCAAATATTGGGGTGGTGAAAAACCATTATGGACTAAAGGAGAAAAGGAATCAAGGAAAATAAGTAAGATACAGAATATTTCTTGCCTGACTGGATGCTCTGAGATTTCTAAGCCATAGACACTTATAACCTCTAAAGTTACATTTTGACAAAATTCACCAAAAAGGCAGTTACTCATCAAAGCTAGGAAATTTGCATTTGTCCTTATAATGACCCACATGTGCCCTTTGTCCCTGGAGGAGAAGATTGGGGGCCCCAGTGACGATCAGCTGGGATCTCTGCTCTGTGCTCTCTCCACCCTCAAGTGAGCCAGGCTATGCTGTATTAACTTGTGACAGCACATTTGTAGGGTAATCGCAACAACACGTGTCTTTGGGAGAAAAAAATAAAATTTCCCTGGAATGTTTGACTTTCACTCTCTGCGCACTACTGGGTTTCTAAAAATAAACAGGGTTTTCATTTTGTTGACAACACATATTTCGAAGCTCTGAAGTGTCAGGGGCTCACCTTCCTTTCTAAAGGGTCTTTGTGTCCCTGGACAGGCAGCAAGAGAGACCTGTTATTTCCCCCATTTCACAGGACACAAAACCAAATTAACTCTTTTAACCAGGGAGCACCAAAGTTCCATAAGTCCCAAAGGAACACAGATGGAAGCTAGATCACCTAGCCTCCTTCCTCGGTTCAAGTTGTGGTTTCCAAAAAATAGACTCCATTCCCAAGGAAATGCCCAGAATCTCAGCTTCAAAGACTCAAGAAAAACTGAAATTCAAACCATAGCTGTAAACAGTGTGGAAGCCAGCCCTTTGACTGAACGCTTTGCCCTCAGGCAGCCTCCCTCCTGGGCTTGTTCATGGTCTGGTCTGCATGCCTCTTAGCAGTTTCCCTCCTGGCCATGTTTCCTCAGTTACCCCAGAGACACCTGCTTGCTCATTCCTTTGATGCTGTTTTAGGCTCTGCCTAGGTAATTCCACCCTAAGTAGTACCATTAATTAACTTACATTAAGCTCACTTAGCACATTACATCAATTAGGAGACAAAGGCCTCTAAAGTGCCCCCATCACTGGCAGCCTAGGTCCTGCCCTTGAATTCACATATTGTGAAGCAGGGGAAGATAAACCAATGTCCAGTCATTTAGTCATGTAGTCTCCCCTACACAGTGGAACCTCATTTCTCTAACTTAATTCCTTCCGGAAGGCTGTTCAAAAACCCGAATCATATTTTTCCCATCAAAAATAAAGTAAATTGAATTAACCTGTTCCAGACCCCAAATGATTCCGTTTTAACCTTTCTTACATACAGTACATGTCTATTGTACTGTTTAATCTACAAATAAACACTTTAAAAACAAAAAGGACATGAAGTATAAGTGAAAACTTAACAAAAAGGAAAGGAAATGTACAATAAGAAGTGAAAATTTAACAATAATATAAGCAGCAACAAAAGCAAAAAGAAAAAAAAAAACCACGAAAATATTCACAGCACAATATCCTGAGATTTTTAACAGTGGCAAATTGACTCATGTTTGCAAACTGACTCTCTCCTCTGTCACCTGAGAGATGTGTGACTGACCATATAGGTATCAGCATGAAAGGGTTGTCAGGTTGAGAAGAGAATTGTTCGAGATGGGAGATGTTTGAGAAATGAGGTTCCACTGTATTTCTATAGCTTTTGGCAAAGCATTTTCATGCATGTCTTCCTTATTTTCCAAATAAGGAGACTGAGGCTTAGAAAGGCTAAGTAACTTGCGCAAAGCCATGTAGCTAATCATGATGGTGATACCAATAATAGCTTACATGTACTCCATGTCTGGAATGCCTAGGCTTCATGCTGTGTGACTTGTAATTAGAAGGACTAGGACTAGAACCTTGTCTCCTGCCTCAGGCTGACACGTTTGCTTCTGTAAGAGCAACCAGAGAAGGTGCTATGACAACCACCAGTTAGAATAGGGCAGTGGTTCTCAACCTTCTGGCCCTTTAAATACAGTTCCTCATGTTGTGACCCAACCATAAAATTATTTTCATTGCTACTTCATAACTGTAATGTTGCTACTGTTATGAATCGTAATGTAAATATCTGATATGCAGGATGGTCTTAGGCGACCCCTGTGAAAGAGTCGTTAGACCGCCAAAGGGGTCGCGACCCACAGGTTGAGAACCGCTGGAATAGGGTATACAGATCTCATATTCCCAGGGTTGTGTCAACCCAGACACCACTCTATTTCCTGGCTTCTGGCCTCATCAGAGGCAAGGGCTAAAGAGGAAATGACCTCCATCTCGTTCTTGTGAGCCATTCCACTAAAGGTATAGCAATAGAAGAAATATTAGAGTGGAGAATATGAAATTGCTTTTTGTATATAGTGTAAACGTAGTTGAATCTAGGTAATTTCAGGTATTTCAATCTAATATAGTCTAGTAACTAAGAAAATTTTTCAAATAGCTTTTGGGGTTCAGGCATCCCAACAACTCCTTGGCCTCTGTTAGTACAAACAAATGACACCAGACTGTATTAATTTTTCATCATTGTCTGTCCCAAGGCAGTCACAAAGCATTTCCCAAGGGCTGTTAGCTTTGTCCAGTCAAAGTTAAGGGAAAAACTTTACCCTGGGTCTTGGCAGGAAGGTGGCCCATTCATTAGATACTCTATAAGGGACTCCTTACAATCCAAGGTATCCTCAGTCTCAGTGTCCTCTCGGGCACATAGTGGGCATTCAATGAAAATATGTCTAATGAATGAATGGGATTGTTTTTTAAAAGGTCACCAGTTGTTTTAATCACACAGTGGGAGAAGGGACTGCCTGGACACCACAGTGCCCTATGTCAACGAGCATATTCCAATTGGCAAAGCTACCTTCTCTAGGTGCAGAGACATGTGTTATTCCTTAAAGGCTGGGTATGTGGAACAGACACAGCTGGCGAAGCTGAGGTGCTCACCCTCTGCCCAGGTCCAGAAGTGCCAGAGGCCTGTGCACATAGTAACACACTTAACTAACCAGTAGGCCTTTGTTTCCCACTTCTGACAAACCAGATCCCTGTGGAAAATGGGTGGGTGGTAATGAGCCTTGCACAGGGAGATGTCCCTGCATCCATAGCTGCAGCGTGCCACCCAGCCAGCTCGTCAGCAGGAAGGTGCCTTGGCCTATGAGTCTCAATGGAATTGGTAAGCAGAGCAGGAGCAGCCATGGCCATGTTGTTGTTACTAGTAACAGTGAGGCCCAGGGTACATACAGCTAAGCTTAGCTATGGGGTTTCTAGATCCCTTAAGACTGATATATTATATGACACCATTAAATAGCTGGATAGAAGCAACTAAAAGGTGAGCCTAAATACTGAAATCTGAAAATAATAGAGAGATAATTCCACCAACAACGCTTTAATCCTAATATAAAGCACTTTCTTAGGACATGAAGAAAGACACAAATCTAGAGTGTGGATAAACAAGAAAAGGTCACGGCTTTGGCAGCTGTCAGACCATCATTACCAAATCCTTTCTCTCAAAATGTCCATGTTGTCATATTTCCAATTCCAATTCCATATTCCATAAACTTAATGCTGGGGGAGAGAAGAAGGTAGGATTCACGTTGATTTCAATATACATTCATCACTCAGTAGATCTTTCCTGAGCCTCTACTCCATGGCAGGCCCTGTCCTGTGTGCAGGGACACAGTGGTGCCGGGGTGGTAAGAGAAAGCACCGGCATCCCCGAGCTCACATTCTGGTGTGGAGATCTGAATAGGACTTCAGGAAAATTCTATGCCGTTAATGTACAAATAAGTAGGGAAGGCAAAGTGCTTGGGGTAGGAGTGAGAAGATATCTTAAGAACATGATATCCTAACAAAACCTAAATGAAGTGACAGAATGAGCCGAACAGGGGCCACGGGTAGAGATGAACCTGGGACGTCCCAGCGCTAGGAAGGCAGTGTGGCTACAGCACAGGGAAAGGTGGCAAGAACAGGAGAAGATGACAGAGGAGAACCAGGAGCCAGAGCATGGCGGGCTAGAGGCCTAGTAAGGGTAAGGGCTTCCATTAAAGGTAAAGGAGACAGATAAATCTATACATTAACTCATGGCAGAAGTTCAGCGCGATTGTTCATGCCTGCGTTGTTCTGCGACCATTAGTGCCGTAGCACACCAACTGCTATATTTTGAAACCCACCCTGCTGGCATCCACCATAAATCAGATCCCAGGCAGCTTCTTCCTGAGAGGGCTGGTTTGCCTGCTGTGTAGAGTGGGGCAGGCAGCAGAAATCCCTCTCAGTCCAATATCTGTTCTCTTTGCAGTTAACAAATGGCAATTTTTTTCTGAGAAAAATTTTAAAGATTCCAACTTGAAATACATGCTTACATTTTTAAGTCTCAAACTAGAAATAAAATGCTTAACATTTTTGTAGAGTCAAACATAGTCTCTTCCTCTTTGCAGTCCTACCTGATATTCCGCAGTCAGCCCAGAGCCCCCAGGCAGCTCCACTCGGTCCCCATTTCTCACTGGGAGAGAAGGGGAAGCACTGCCTGGTGTCTGGAGAAAGATGGAATTGGACAGACAGAGAAGCACCTCCTCTTTCCGGTGTGCCATTGGGGAACTAATTTAGAGATCAGTTTCACACCCAGTTTGGCATGCTGGAGCTGCTCTGCCTCGTCCAGCATGTGACCCCCATGAGCATGCTGGCAAGTTCAGTTTCCTTCCAAGTTATAAGATCATGGCGATCAGTCAGGTGGGAAGTCAGCCGAGAGGAAGAGACTCTGGGTCTGAGAAGCCCAGGGCGGTGCGAGTGTACAGACTGGGCATGAGGGAGGAGCGTGGCATCCTGCGGGCTCCTGACACTGCAAGAAGGCCCACCCCATGGTCAGATGGGATGCAAATGTCTATTGGTTTGGTTGATTTTGTTTACTTGGTAAATAGTTTTATGGTTTAATATTTTGATTGAGGCTCTGTGTTTTTGCATAACAAACATTAACTCTGGCCTAGAAAAAAAAACTTAAACCTTAAAAATATTGGAATGCAATGCACTTTCTTAAAGGCACCTCTGACGATTCTTCAAGGTTCATTTTCTTTAAGATTTAGTCCTTAATAATGTCTGGAAATGGCTGTTCCTAAAACTTGTTGTTCATAATAAAGAAATTCAATCAGAATGGACACTTTGGGAATGTGGCTCTTTAAATGCTCCAACCAGCATCTCTAAGAGGTGCAGCTGAGAGAGGCACAGCAGCCACTGGGTACAGGGGAGCACATGTAAATGGCATGTTAGACCTGCAGAGTGTGTGTTTTTGTATTCCTTTATGGGCCATAAAATTTCCCATCAGTATCATTGAAATTCAGCAAAACCTTTTTCAAATTTTAGCTCATTCTCTGAGGAGTTGGGAGAGAGAGGTCCATCCCTAAGATATGGGAACACACTGATCTCTCCTGATGGCCTCGGACAGAGACCAGCCTGTTCCTAGGACCACTGTGATCTGAGCAAATATCTTGGTTCCCTGAAGTCATTTAAGCAATTTTGCTCCTCATTTTATGGGCAGAGGAAACCAAGGCTGGGATGGATGCTCCAGTGCTCTGGGACACCTGGTTTTGAGTCAAGTCGAAAAGCAAGAGACCAGACTTTCTGCAAATTTGCTGCCAGTTGATTTCCAGCATGAGGTTTCCACATGAAAATCATTATCCAAACAGACCACACACAGCTCTCTGACTTGACTTCTGAGATTGGCTTGTGTGAGGGAAACGGTGCTTGAGGATATTACTGTGATGATTATCACAGTTGTTGCTTTTGAAGGCAAATATTTATTTTGTGGAGATTGCAAAACCAAGAACAGTAGGATGTTGAGCTCCTTGTGTGTACAGAATAAACAGAATTGAGACTCTGATAAATGTGGTGTGCCTTTCTCTCTCCGGAACCGGCCGTTCGCCTCCTGCAGCATCAGTCAGGGGCCTCAGGATGCCGGCCCTGGTCAGTCTGCTGAGCATCCTTCTGCCTGCCCACCTGGTGCGAGTCAGGAGAGCACAGGCTCCCTGAGTGTGGCCTGGAGAATGCTTCTGGAAGGCCCCTCTGGATGTTTTTTCTGTTATGCTGGAGAGGCCACTGCATTTTCTGTAGAATCATGTGCCCAAATCTTGCTCAAGGTTCCTGTTCTCATGCCCATAGTATCGAAAGGAATAGAACAAATAGCCACAGATTCACATATGAACAAAAAGACATATACATACAAGACAAAAATAACAGCACTTGCCACGTCACACTGCACCGCATGTAATACTGCACCGCACGTAATCAGTCTCTTCAGTGTATGTCCTCCACCTGTGCTCTCTGAGGGCGGGGAACAGGTCTAGTCTCTAGCACTTAGCACATGCCTGTCACGCAGCAGGTACTCAATAAATATTTATATAAACCAATCTTTATTAGACACTTATTACCTCTAAATGTTTTCATTTTGTTTAATCTGCCTAACAATCCTATAGCATAGAGATTATCATCACAGTTTCACAAATGTGTAGGTAAGGCTCAGAGAGGTGAGGTGATTTGCCCAGGAACTTTCTCCTGGTAAGTGGCAGGATTTCAACCCAGGATCCTGAACATCAACCTGCTGTCTTTCCATGAGCTCCTTCAGATCAGATCTGGGATGAGATGGGCTATTACAATTATATTGAATTTATGTCATAACTATTTCAGGGTGGAGCACAATTTCTACCTAGACAGATGTCTCAAACTCAGACATCTCTTAGCTCCCCTAATTCCTCAGCAGACACCCTTGCCGCCTGGGCCCCAGAGCCTGTGCAGGTGCTGTTTGCTGGCAGTAGGGCAGAAAACAGAGCCTTCTCTTTCTGTTCCCTCAAGGCCAGGAGCAGCTCCAGCAGCTGCTCTCACAGTGGCAGCGTCAGAGACCCAAGACCAACCAGGGCCACTTCAACCTCAGGGACCTTTCTTCTCCTCAGATGTTGGGCACAAAGTGTCCAGTGGGGGAGGATAAGAGTGGGCATGGGCACAGGAGGCAGCAAATTCCTGGGAAAGGATCCTGAGGCCGGGCCAGTGTGAAAGGGTGAGAGGAGCTCAGCCTCCAGCATCTGATGGATGTGGGTCCAATCCTGGCTCTCCACATGCTAGTGATGGCACTTTGGACAGTCGCTGTTGAGTAGTCTTTCGGTTTCCTGAGAAAAAGTAATAGTTCTCACCTTGTGGGATTATTGGGTAGATTTAAGCAAGATGAAGAGGACAGGGCGCACTGTAAGTCCTGCCAGTGCTCCGCATGCCCTCGTGGACTGAAGTTAATGTCAGCTAGGCCTCCGCTTATCAATCATGCATTTGGGGGGAAAAATGCATTTGCTTTTGTGGAGGTCAAGTCCATCTGATGTGTCCTTCTTTCCCTCAGACAACCTGCCTATTTGTCCAGGATCCAGAATACCACCAGGACCTTGTAGTTAAGGGGTGGCTACACCGAGGAGGACAGGGCAGTGTCTGTGAGCCCCCTGGAGCACAGTGTCTAGTTGCCACCCCCATAGTGACACCCTACCACACTCTGGCCACATTAGCCTTCATGCTGCTCCTCACGTGAACCGCCAGGTGCTGCGTCTTGCTGTTCCTTCTGCCCAAAATGCTCGCCCAGGATCTCTATGTTCATTCCCTTCAGGTCTCTGCTAACAAGTGGCCATATCACAAAATCACTTCCTGGCCCCATTTACATAAAACACCAGCTCCCACCCCAAACTTCTGTGTATAACATCGATCACTAGATGATTTGTTACGCACATACTATAACATAAATACCATCGTATGTATGTGAGCCTACACTTGGCGGGGTAACCAACAAATCTTTTTTTAAAAACATGGATTGCTGTGGAGCCCAGAGGCAGGCATGCCTGTGGAACTGGAGAGGGGGTTTCCTCCTGTGCCTGAGAGCCTCACAGGGAAGTTTCACTTCCCTCCTTCCCCCCATCACCCCAGCAGAGCTCTCAGAATGTGACTCTCAGGAGCCTTCCTGGGATTTTTCCATTGCGGATCTGCCTGGAACCAGCGAAGCAAATAGGAAAGATGAGGAAATGAGCTGAGGTTAAAGAACAACTAGGAGACATTGACATAGTTGGGTTTCAGGTTAAGAACACAGAAGTTACCAAGCAGTTCCTCCCCCAACCCACATGCCCAACCCAGGGAGTTGCACAGCAGCTGGTGTTATTAAGTGCAAGTGTCCACATTATCCACATATTCACAACAAGCTTTGAAGGTGAGTTATCTTGGCTCTGTCACGGGGATAGGGCTGCAGTCCCTGCCCCACCTGCCTCAAGCCCCCACATGCCCACAGGGTCCCTGCCTCCCCACTTGCTACAAGTCAGATCCCAGGCATGGTCAGGAGCTCATTAGGAAACAGTTCGTGTCAGAAAATCAAAATGAAGAAACTTTATTCAATGGACCAGTAATCCAGAGGAGAGCAGAGCAGAGGGAACCACAGCTTCTTTCTAAACACACCTAAATTGTTTTTACCTCTTGACTATTGTTGCCTAAGTTCTGCAGGAGTCATCCTCTGGGTCTTCCGTTTTGCCATCTATATCCTTCACAATTAATCTAACCCCGGGAGGGGAAGCAGGGGAGGCTTTCCTTCCAAAACTCTGTGTGATAACATTACTTAATTTGCAGGTATTGAACCAACCTTGCATCCCAGGAACAAATCCCACTTGACCATGTTTTATGGTCTATTTGATATATTGCTTAATTCGGTTTGCTAATATTTTGTTGAGGGTTTTTTTCATCTATGTTCATCAGTGATATTGGTCTATAATTTTTTTTTTTAATGTCTTTGTCTGGTTTTGGAATCAGAGTAATTCTGGCCTCAAAAAATAATCTTGGGAGACTTGCCACCTCTTGAGTATTTTTTGAATAGTTTGGGAAGGATAAGTGTTAATTCTTCTTTGACTATGTGGTAAAATTTACCTGTGAAGCATCCAGTCCAGGACTTTTGTTTGTTGGGAGGTTTGTTTGTTTTTATTACAGATTTGATTTTGTTAGAGGTAATTGGTCTGTTCAGATTTTCTATTTCTTCTTCATTCAGTCTTGGAAGTTTGTATGTTTCTAGGAATTTATCTATTTCTTCCAGATTGTCCAATTGTTGGCCTATAATTGTTCATAATATTTTCTTGTAATCCTTAGTATTTCTGTGGTATCAGTTGTTACTTCTCTTTCATTTCTGATTTTATTTATTTTGGTCCTTTCTCTTTGTTTCTTGATGAATCTAGTTAAAGGTTTATTAATCTTGTTTATGTTTGCAAAGGTTTAATTGATCTTTTGTACTGTATTGTTTTTTAGACTCTATTTTGTTTATTTCTTCTCTGATCTTTATTATTTCCTTACTTCTACTCACTTTGGGCTTTGTTGGTTGTTTTTTGAGAAATTCTTTAAGTGTAAGGTTAGCTTGTTGATTTGAGATTTGGTGTTAAGACTGTATTACTATGCATTTCCCTCTTAGGACTGCTTTCATTGTGTTCTATAGAATTTGGAACATTATGTTTTCATTTTTACTTACCTCAAGATATATTTTGATTTCTTCCTTGATATCATTGTTAGCTCATTCATTGTTTAGTAACATGTTATTTAGCCTCCATATGTTTGTGTGTTTTTCAGTATTTTTATTATAATTGATTTCTAGTTTCATACCACTGGTCAGAGAAGATGCTTGATATGATTTCAATCATTTTAAATTTGTTGACATTTGTTTTGTGACCTAGTATGTGGTCTATCCTAGAAAATATTCCATGTGTACTTAAAAATAATGTATATTCTGCTGGTTTAAATGCTCTAAAAATATCAATTAAATCCACCTGATCTAATGTGTCATATAAGGCCACTGATTTCGTGTTGATTTCCTGTCCAAAGATCTATCCATTGATGTCAATGATGTGTTAAATCCTCCTCATATGACTGTATTACTGTCTATCTCTCCCTTTGTATCCATCACTATTTACTTTATATATTTAGATGCTCTGTTGGGTGCATAAATGTTTACTAGGATTTTTTTTCCTCTTGTCAGATTGATCCTTTTATCACTAGTAATGTTCTTTTTTGTCTCTGTTATAGCTTTGTTTTAAAGTATCTTTTATCAGATATAAGTTTACTACCCCAGCTTTTTTCCCCTTTCCATTTGCATGAAATCTTTTTTCCATCCCGTTACTTTTAGTCTGTGTGTATCTTTCATCCTGAGGTGGGTCTGTTTTCTTATCCATTCAGTTATACTATGTTTTTTTATTGGAACACTTAATCTATTTATATTTAATTCATTTATATTTAAAGTGATTATTGATAGGTATTGCTATTTCATATTTATGTTCTTTTTTAACATTTCTTATAGTGCTGGTTTGGTGGTGATGAAATTTTGGGGTTGTGTGTGTGTGTGTGTGTGTGTGCGTGTGTGTCTGAGAATCTCTTTATTTCTCCTTTAATTCTAAATGACAGCCTTGCTGGGTAGAGTAATAATCTTGGTTGCAGGTCCTTGTTTTTCATCACTTTGAATATTTCATGCCCATCCCTTTTGTCCTGAAAAGTTTCTGTTGAGAAATCAGCTGAAAGTCTTATTAGAGCTCCCTTGCTTTTCTCTTGCTGCTTTTAGGATTGTCTCTTTTTCTTTAACCTGTGGCATTTTAATTATGAAGTGACTTTGTGTAGGCCTCTTTAGGTTTATCTTGTTTGTGACTCTCTGTGCTTCCTTGTCTTGTATTTCTATTTCCTTCACGAAGTTAGGAAAGTTTTCAGTTATTATTTTTTCAAATATGTTTTCAAACCCTTGCTCTCTCTTTTCCTTCTGGTACCCCTATGATCTGAATGTTATGTTTGGTGCTATCTCAAAGGTCCCTAAAACTATCCTCATATTTTAAAATTATTTTTTTCCTGCTATTCTGAATGATATTTTTTGCTACCTTGTCTTCCAAATCACTGAGTTGATCCTCTGTTTCATTTAATTTGCTGTTGATTCTTTCTAGTGTATTTTCCATTTCAGTTATTGTATTCTTCATTTCCAACTGGTTCTTTTTTATAGTTTCTCTGTCCTTTTTATGCTTACTAAATATCTTTTTGTTTGTTTGTTAATCCTCACCCAAGGATATTTTTCCATTGATTTCTGAGAGAGTAAAAAGGAAGGGGAGAGACACAGAGAGAGAAACATCGATGTGAGAGAGACACATCAATTGGTTGCCTCCCACATGCCAACCAGGGCCGGAGATTGAGCCTGCAACCAAGGTGTGTGCCCTTTACTGGAATTGAACCTGGGACCCTTCATTCCATGGGCCAACACTCTATCCACTGAGCCAAACTGGGTAGGGTTATATCTTTTTTTTTTAATCCTCACCCAAGAATATGTTTTCATTGATTTTTTAGAAAGAAAGAGAGAAACATCAATGTGAGAAACACTGATTGGTTGCCTCATGTATGTGCCCCAACTGGAGATCAAACCCAAAATCTAGGTATGTGCCCTAACTGGGAATTAAACCTGCAATCTTCTGGTGTATGGGACAATGCCCCAACTAACTGAGCCACCCACCCAAGGCTGCTTACTATCTCTTTGTTGAAGTTCTTACTAACTTCCTTGAGCATTCCTATAACCAGTGTTTTGAACTCTAGCTGGTTACCTCCATTTTGTTTAGTTGTTTTTTCTGGAGATTTCTCCTGTTCTTTCATTTGGGACATGTTTTCTTTTGTCTCATCATTTTGGCTGCATCTCTGTGTTTGTTTCTAGGTAATAGGTAGACCTGTTACATCTCTCAGTCTTGGCAGGATGGCTTTATGTAGTAGGTGTCCTGTGGGGCCCAGTGGCACAGTTTCCCTAATCATCTGAACTGTGTGCTCCAGGACTGTCCCTTGTGTGGGTTATGTGTGCCCTTCTGTTGTAGTTGAGCCTTGATTGCTGTTGGCATGTCAGTGGGTAGGATTGACCTTCATGCTGACTAACTGTGAGGATTGGCCGTAACCACAGTGTATGAGCTCCTGTGTGGGGGCTGAACCCATGGAGTAGGGAGGCAGGGGCATCGGCTCACTCCCAGGGGCCCAAGACGCCCTTGGGCACTAGAAAGTGGCTGTGCCAAGTGCAGGCCTGTGTGTTTCCCCTCAAGATTGAGCTGCTGCAGGGACAGGGCTGATGGCTGCTGTTCTGTCAGCACCACCCTCCCACCCCTGCCAGCCCTTGAGGAACTATCCAGCCTCTACTGGCCTGTTTTCACAAAAGGTAGAAAAGCAGCCTTATAAACACCCAGCAAAGCACTCTCATAGGAAATACTTTGGACTTGCAACACAGGTTTATTGTGTTCTGGGCATGCCCAGCCCAGAAAGCTCTAACAGTGGTTCTCAACCTTCCTAATGCCGCGACCCTTTAATACAGTTCCTCATGTTGTGGTGACCCCCAACCATAAAATTATTTTCGTGGCTACTTCATAACTGTCATTTTGCTACTGTTATGAACCGTAATGTAAATATCTGATATACAGGATGTATTTTCATTGTCCGTGACCCACAGGTTAAGAACCGCTGCAAGAAGAAAATTCAAGCAGGCAAAGGGGAGAATCTAGCTAGCCAGGGTGGAGCAGGCAGAGGAAGAGGCACAGGCAGAGCATCCCCTGTGGGAGCCAGCCTGAGGCCACTTTTGCTCACCTCCTTTCTGGGTCTCAGCATCTGCTTTCTTGGCCACTGGCCATTAACAAATCAAATGGGTGTTGTTTGTCTTTCAAATTAGCCAGATAAGTTCTCACTCCAGTTTAATCACCACCACAGCAACAAGGGGGGGCGGGACCCCATCAATCTCGTTCAGACACTGGGCACTGGGCTTGCCAAAGCTTGGCATTCCTACCAGACATCCTGTTGTTAATCAAGGTTACAGTCTCTCTTCTGCGAGGCTGCCTCAGCCTGACCCGGCCCTGCCCCAGCACTCCCATAGCCTGGCAAGGTTGGAAAGGGCAGTGGCTGGAATGTGGGCTTGGAGTCCAGCCAGAAGGGCTGGGTGGGCGCCTGAGGGGCTGCGAGAAAGGAATGAGGACCACAGCATGACTGCATGTGCTTGGGCTGGGGGACCACCCCACCCCAGTGCCCTGCTTCCTCCCTCTGTGTTTAATTTCATCGTCATTGTCTGCTTTAAATCCTCAGCTTCTCAAGAACTGGGGTCAGTGTGTCTATTTAAGTTCTATGGAGCAGAACACAGATGTCTCACTGGGGTGTGGCTGAAATAGCATAGGACTCAAAGGACCCCAAAACGTAGCCGCTTAAAACAGACCTGTACTGTCTCAGACAGTGTTTGCTGGTTAGGATCAGGGAGTGGCTCAACTGGGTGGTTCTGGCTCAGTCTCAGGAAGTTATATTCATCGAGTCTGCACCTTCTGTAGGCTTGACTGGGGCTGGAAGAAGCTCACTCTCCTGGCTGCTAATCGGAGGCAGTTCCTCGCCAGGGGAGCCCCTCCAGAGATTGCAGTGGGGTCCCCAACTGGGCAGCTGAGTGATGTGAGAGAGCAGGAAGCTCCAGGGTCCTTTCTGATCAGTCTCTGTTGCTGCCCACAGTCACTTCTGCTCTTTTCTATTTGTTAAGAAAACCAGCCCATATTCACAGGGAGGGAACTAGGCTCAACCTTTTAAAGGTCAAGTCAAAGAATTTGTATAACATTTTAAATTTGTGTCACATTGCCAAATAATTTGTTTCATATTTCAAACCACCACACTTGATTTAACTTCCATGCAACCTTGGGCAAATCACTTCAAATCTCTAGTCCCCAGTTTCTCCTTCTGTAAAATGAGGATTGACCAGACGTCCAGGAGCCTCCCGTCAGCCCTTACGCGCTATCACTCATCCATGCTCTGCATTTATGTACTAAACATGTACTCTAGCTCTCTTCTGGATTCCTGGTTTTACACTGGCAAGCCTAGAGAGCTTCTTAAAAATACTGGTGCCTGAAACCCACCCAAGAAACCCAGTTTTAATTGATCTGGGGCAGATCCCAGGAATTTTATAGTATTTAAAAACTCCCCCAATTATAATCTTGAACTTTGATGAGCACATAAATCACCTGAAGATCTGGTTAAACTGCAGATTTGATGCTGTGGGATGAGTGGGGCCCCAGATCTCACACTTCTAAGGAACTCCCATGTGATGCAGTGTGTTCCAGGGACTACACTGGGACTAGCAAGTTTTAGTTGCTGGGGGAAAGGTGCAGAGATACGCAGATAATTCCTATCCTCAAAGAGCAAAGAATCTGGTGGGAGGAGAAAGAGCAACCCAAGACCTAAGTGCCCGACATGTGGCCCAGACCAGAAGTTCCAGGAGCTGAGCTGAGGTGGTGAAGGGTATCCGCATTACCTGCTAAATCCCACCTGCACTGTGGTTTCCCCACCACAATAGAAAGTGTTATTCCCCTCTATTCCATCATCAACACGGTAGGATAGAGCAGGAAGTTCAGGGCCTTCCATGATCTTCAGAAGTCTTTCACTAAATCATTTTACTGAACAGTAGTTATTATCACGGGAAAAGAAAAGTATTAGCAAATCTATGGTTTGTATTTGTTCAAGTCTTACAATATACTAGAGGCCTGGTGCACAAATTCATGCACGAGTGGGGTCCCATCAGTGTTGCTGAGGGGATTGAGTCAAAACCGGCAGTCCAACACCGCCTGCCGCTCCTGCCTGCTGCTCCCGCTCATCCCAGCCCCGCTGCTCATCCCGGCCCTGCTGCTGCACCTGCCACGGGCTCGTGCCCAGTCAGTCAGTCAGTCCTGATCGGGAGAGGCTCGCACCCCCGCAGAAGGCTCACTGTCCTGGCTGCTAATCGGAGGAATTTTCTATGAAAATTGAAGCTTTTGTGTGTTTTTTTGCAGCCCACATACACTTAAACCTTGTTTATTTGGCCCGTGTTAGCCTTTGAGTTTGACATGCTTGCCTTAGAACCAATCCTGTCTCCTGGTCTCATTGCTCTGGGTGAGCTTCCCACACTCCCAGCCCACCTGGCTCCTGGGAGCCTGTCCAGGTGTCTCCACACACTGCCCTGCCCTTTGCTCAGGATACGCAAAGTGATGTCAGGACCCTCCTCACTTTATAGCTCAGCCACTGAAACAGACTCCGAGTTGAACTCCTGGCTTCCAGGCTCTCTTTACTCTAACTTTATACACCATTGACAGATTAATGTTCCTGAAATATCACCTTCGTCCTGTCCTGGCTTCTCACATCCTACACAAGTGCTTCTCAGGTTCTAGGGTGCAACACCTAGAGTCCTGTGCCAATGCCCATCCTGACTCAGTGGGTATGGGGTGGGGCCTGAGATCCGGGATGGAGCTAGGACAGTGATGGCGAACCTATGACACGCGTGTCAGAGGTGACACACGAACTCATTTTTTTGGTTGATTTTTCTTTGTTAAATGGCATTTAAATATATAAAATAAATATAAAAAATATAAGTCTTTGTTTTACTATGGTTGCAAATATCAAAAAATTTCTATATGTGACACGGTGTCAGAGTTAAGTTAGGGTTTTTCAAAATGCTGACACGCCGAGCTCAAAAGGTTCGCCATCACTGAGTTAGGATGAGCTCTCCAAAGGCTGGCCATCTAAGGTACCCTACAATCTGGCCACACCCCGCCCATCCTTCCTGTCCCCTTGCACAGAGCAGCACAAGCCCTCTGAGTCAGACTCTGCACATAGCCGCATAGCCGGCAGCTCGGCTCAGCTGTGACTCCAGCCTTCGCCCTGTCCCTCCATTAACGATTCTCCTACTTTTCTTCTTCTTTGTTTAAAGTCTAGTCAGTCTTGTGACCCAGGTCAAACCCTAGTTCTCCCTGAAGGCTTCTCTGGCTGCTGTCCTTTCACCACCGTTGAGTCCCTGCACGACTTTGGTCTCCGCTGTTCCTTTACTCTTAGTCACACGCTGCCTGGCATTGTTGTTGCCATTTTTACCTGTTTCTGTCTTTCCAACTAGATACTAAAGCCCCAGGGACTGTGGCTTACTCATCTTTCACTTCTTTTGTATTTCTTGCAGCACTGAAATGGTGCTGTGCATTTATTAAGCACTTAATGAATATTTTTTCTTTAAACCACTCAACATAAGATTCCTGTACTTAATCAAAAATCTGAGAAATAAAGGGAATCCACCCCCCATTTGGTAACTCTCACCAAATTGCACTATAACTGTCTGCTTCTGAAGGAACATCGTTTTCTAGGTGTCTCTCCACTCGTGAGTGCACAGGGGCGCTCCTCTGTGACGGGCGCTGAGCTGCAGGCTCTCTGTTTCCACAAAGCTGGCTTTCACAGGCCTGAGACTTCCAATCTCGCGTGTTCTCCATCTTTTGTCTCTATGACTTGCTGCTCTCAGCAACATTGTTATATGAAGAGGATTTTATCGTGGTGGGCTCTCACTTTCCTTTTTTAAAAAAATCCACATATGAAACCCTCAAACAAAAGAAATACACAGTCTAGTTTTACCCAGTAGATTGTGTCATCGGAAGCTTTGAGGGAAAGGGGAAAAGAAATTAGTTTATGAAGTAAAACTGAAGCAATTAAAGGATCAAACTCACCTTAAATTTTTCTACAAATACACACTTTCCATGCATGGACAGCACCCAGTTCTTTTCAAGTTTTATAGCTGCCCTGTTTTGGCAGAAAAAGTCAGGAAGTTGCTTGTTGCACACAAGACTCTTATAAGCCTCTTTGATTTAAAAAAAAAAAAAAAGGGGATGAAAAGACAAGCAAGAAACACGTAAACACTAACTTTAAAGACCTGAGAGCAGCAGGCCGCCCCTTTCCTCTGCTCCTGTTCTCAGCCTGCAGACCCTCAAACTGTTTCCCAAATGCGTCCACTGCAGCCTCAGGGAGAACAAGTAAAAGAAAATTCTAGCCTTTGATAGTCTTAATTTTGTTTTCTGGTTCTCTCTGTGAAATATAAACCCACAGCTGATTATCCCAGGGACTAGATCTTAAAAGTACAAGATTGGCTGGTGTCCAGGACAAACCCTGGTGAGGGGCCTGCTCTCTGCCCCATGCTCTTCTACCCTCTTTGGCTTTGAGCACCATGTTTGTGGAGCTGTCCTGTTTCACCACTTCGCCAAGGACATGGCTCCTGCAGCCAGTGCCCTCCGTTCCAAGGAGGCCAGTCCTCCCTCCGGGGCCAACTCCTGGACTTCCTCAAGTGGAACCTCACACAGAGCTCAAAAGAGGACAAGCATGAACCCCTGCACTCTACTCCACAGGTAGAGCCAACCCGGCTGACCCTCATTTCCTCAGGAACCTGGTAACAACGTGCAGTAGCTGAGGTGTTTGGGAGGAAGTAGAGTGAGTAGAACTCTGTTACAACTGGTGTCTTGGCATTGCCTTGAGGAGGGAGCCCAATGCATGGCTGAGGTCACAGGCTCCATGCTCTGGCCCCACATTACCACACAGCGGCCCAGGGAGACATCACACAATGGGACTTCTTGTGGGCTCAACCTGTGATGGGCCTCCACTGCACTTCTTACAGTTTCTGAGTGCCTAAGGCCACTCCTTGCAAATCCCTCGCCCACAGTCCATGTGTTCATTGTATAGATGATCCAATAAAAATATTAATAATAGAACTAACAAAGACAGAACTTAAGCAGCTAATAAAATGCTACAGGATACATTTTTTGAGTGTTTGAAATTTAATATGAGATGAATGAGGGATAAAAAAAAGACCTGGAGAAGATGATTGCTTCAAAGTCAGTCTGATCTAAACACTTTGATATGCTAATGGCATAAACTGCATTAGATGCAAGGATATGGTGATGTCAGATGCTTTAATTGTGCGTATTAAGAGCCTAGTTGGAAAGTAGAAGGTGTCGCTCACAGATAAGGGAACTGGGCCTGAATTTTATAACCTAATTTAATTAGCACTGATCTGAGGTTGCTAGTACCTGGTTTTTCCAGTTTTCAGGAACTATATCTTTGCCTGGGAGGTAAGGGTGTACAGAAGGGAAAGGTGGATGGAGGGCAGATGCAGGGAGGGGTAGGGGAGTGGGCTGTGAGACATGAAAGGCTCTAATACTGAATTTCATCTGCGATGTGATCAAACCTCAGGCCTCCCTCTCTTCACCTGCCAATAGTGCACAGAGAGCCACACCTCTCCTACATCAAACATTCAATTACCATAAACCCAGGGAAGGCCAAAGGAGACTCTCAATTGCAGCAGTCACTGAAGGAGAATGAAAGACGTGCACAGACTCCCAAAGGTAAGGGGAAAATACCCAAATCCTCTAAAGCCTTTGACGCTCTGGAGGAGAAAATCCTTGCAGGTGAAAGCCTTCTGAGGACCATCCTGTGTTTGCAATTTCTTATTTTTAATTGATTTTAGAGAGAGAGGACAAGAGGGAGAAAAGTAGATTTGTTGTCCCACTCATTTATGCATTCATTGGTCTATTCTTGTATGTCCCCTGACCAGGGTTCGAACCTGCAACCTTGGTTTATTGGAACAACGCTCCAACCGAGCTATCCGGCCAGGGTGCAATTTCTTTCTCTCACTAGAACACCTATATCTGGGAACAATTGGGACATTTATAATCATGAAAAGATATAACTATGACCTTGGGTCTCAGACCTCCCTCCCCATACACACAAACACACATTTTCTGATTTAGTGGGACAGTTTTTAAATGTTTGAGGGAATGTTAAATAAGAGTAAGTTTTTAGGAACTGAGTGTAAAATAGGTAGGTTGTGTTATTGAACATAAAGACTAAAAATATTTTTTAATATTAAGCTAAACTTTATAGGATTTAATTAGAATGCACAAATTATTTTTTATTCTAAAGGTGCAGTTAAGTATGTCTTTGTCATACTACATGGTTGGTAGAATTTCTTCCAAATGCGATGTACCTGTAGTTGTCTGGAGCCTCATTTGATGAAGGACTGGGTCTCTTGGCGGAAGCCCACCTGTGGGGCTGGCCATCACTGAGTGAGCAGTGAGTTTCACTAACACAAGCAGCGGCAAAGCTACGATTTTGTAAGCTCTCATATGGATTTATCTTCAGCACTTTTCCCTTAGAATTGGTTTGCTACTTGCTGTTCCATTTTGCTCACAGAAATCTGGATCTTTAAGTAGGAGTCTCTTAGCTGTCAAAAAATTATCCTCATTTCAGATACTGGTTACCATGGTTTTCTCTTAGTTAGAATAAGAACTTTTATTGCCCACATTTTGAGTTTCGTGTTCAGTGCCGGGAAGCATGGACAGCTCCAGGACTTAATTCCTTTTTGTCACAGTTGAATGTGTGGGGTTGCTGTTGTTGAGCTGTGGTGTAAAACAAAAGGACTGTGGTTTGGTCTAGAAATCACATGGCCTGGGGCATGCTTCTGGCTCTAGAACGTTTGAGAGATGGGAGGTATCTGAAAGACCATCTTCTGTCTACTGTAGTTGCCACTAGTCACATGTGTCTTTACATTTACATTAATTAAAGTTTATTAATATTAAAAAAAAACCTCAGCTCCTCAGTCACACTAGCTATGTTTGAAGTGCTCAGCAGCCTCACGTGGATACGGACCATTATATTGGACAGCACCTGGCTCAGCCACCTAATCTTAAGGCTAGGAAAATGACCCGAAATGCAAGTGCAGGGCTGGCCAGCACTGGAGCTGGGCTGGACGCTTCTTGCTGCCTGGTTCATCATTAGTCCCAGGGTGTGGACATCTTTTCTACCAACTCCCACTGCCTTCCTTCTTTTTACATCTTTGCTGGGGTCCAGCCCCATGGGGTCCAGGGGTTCCCAAAGGTGTGGACGGAGTCGGCGAAGAATGATTTACACGGAGACAGCGTTCAGAACTCTCTAGCTTTCCTTAGTCTCCGTGGATCTTCCCTGTGCCTGGCTGAGGCCACAGAGAGAGATCCCAAGGCAAGCTGAGCCTTTATTTTATAGTGAGCGGTAAACAAGGTAGTGGTTTCCATAGTTACATAGTTATTGTGAGTTTCACTTGTTTACACTGTTCTTGTGAGTTTCACTTGTTTTTGTTCTTGTTGCACTTCCCTCAGCCCAGTAACTTCCAAAGTAAGATCTAGGGAGCGTCATAAGGTCAAGCCTAATTATGCTTAAGAGGACTGTGCCCTCTAAGCTGGGAATTGTGACTTTACCAACAGGTCAGTCCAAGACTTAACCCTATATCAGCTCCCCACACATCTTTCCAGAGAATGAGAGCACTGACAGGAAGAAGGACCCCTCATTTGCAGGTTGCAGGTCAGGGCCAGGCATTACCATGAGACCCCAAGCCTGAGAATTGCCCCAGATCAGCCGTAACATTCAGAAAAGGTCCAGGCTTATTCTTCTGCTGAAATCCTCTCGTAACTGTTTTGCATCCTGACTGTGACAGTAGACACTGATTGTGTGGGAGATATCTCACTCTAGTTTTGCAAGATGAGACCACTGGGGTAAAGGGAACGTGAGATCTTTCTATATTATTTCTTACAGTTGCAAGTAGATCTACAATTATCTCAAAACAAAAAGGTTAATTATTTTTAAATGTCCTTTGTATTTCTTAAAAATCAAATCATATTAAAGTTAATGTCTGTTCTGGGTACCTCGGTACCAGATTGCAAATTGCCTTTAAAGCAAATTGAATTTTTTTCTTATTGTTCCCATGAATTTTAATTTTACTAGATTTGGAGTTCATAAAGATCTTTATGCTTACAGCAGCCATTTTACATTTGCCCAGAATTTCAAGTAAGAATGCACAGTATAAACTTTGGGATGCAGTTTGCCAAAACTGTCAGGCATCTCTGTTATTAGACTTGCACACGGCTCACGACCGAGGCTGGGAAGCACAGCCGGCTGTGACCGCTGTAAGGCCTGGACACCGCCTTGCCAGTGACAACAATTGATCTTTACCAACATGCAGGGCCACAGGGGTTATTCAGTTCACTGGACTATTGCTATTGAAATCACTAGAGAGAGGTAAGATACAATGGGCAAACTCTTTCCATCTCTGTGTGCCTGTCTTTGGTTATCCTAGAACAACATTAGTATTACTTGTCATCTTAACATAGCTATTAAAGAGCAAGGATCTTTTAATTTATGCTTTTCTTTCCGTGGGAGTCTGGTCAGTCTCGTGGACCAAATGGCAGTGTGTTCGGCTTGAGAAGTGTGTGTGCTAACTAGCGTCATGTGGCATGATGGGCGCTGGGAGAATGTTGGCCTTGGGTGGGAAGCTCTTGGTTGGAGTACCTTTCTCATCATTTATTGGTTGTGTGAACTTAGACAATTGATCTAACCTCTTTAATCCTTGACTTCTTTACCTGTAAGACTGGCGCAACAAAGCCCAGCTATTTCATGAGATTTCATGAGAGGAACTTCAGTTAATGTGGTGAAACGTGAGCGACTTGCCAGAGTGAAAGCGTAGGCAGCACCATCCCTGCTTCCTGAAATGCCAGGCAGGGATGCCCGGGGAGTGTCCCACACCCTGGCCTGTGACAGACTTCATTTTCCCACTTGCATTTCTTTGTAGGTTTCCCTTCTGTGCTTAACAAACAGGGTCTACACAAGGAGAGACAAAATCTCTCCCAGATTTTATCCAAACTGTTTTACTCTGGGAAAGAACATCAGGACTCATGAATCATCTTGTGGCTGCAACTCCCTCCTTGGTTTCCCTGAACCCAGCTGGGGTTTTCTTGCAAATATCAACTTGGAAAAGAAAGTTTTACTTCCTTTGTCCTTCCAGCACTGGGCCACTCCTGTGTAGCCATGGCCCAACACTCCGGCTACAGAGGTGCCGCAGCAGGTCAAAAGACTGGCCTCATTTCTGACCTTCTCCATGAGGCCCTGTAAATCCTTGCCACCCACCTAAAGCTGAGTTGAGCCCAAGGCCCCTTGCAAGAAATTGAGTTCACTTTGACTACAGAGCTTCAGAAAAAAAAACAATTATAGCACCTTCTGCCAATGAACAGTCATTTAATACAAGTATCTATGTGTTTTAGAATTTCCATAACCAAAAAAGCAATTCCATCTTTATTCTTTCATTACAAATCATGTTCATTTTTCTCTCTGGGACTCCAAAATTTAGTCAGGAGCCAACAGGATTCCAAAGTGATGGCAGTTCTGTGGAATCTGCCCCATGCCAGCCAGGAGAGGCACTGAGGGAGGGACTGCCAGGTGGCCCAGCTCTCCTGCATCTGTGGATCTTTGACCCAACAATTCTGCCACTAGGAATTTATTCTAAGGGAAGAGTTAGAGTGCCTTACACTGTGTAATTTAAATACATTGTGATATCTTAATATATAAAGAGGTAATATGCAAATTAGGCCGGGACACCATAACGGAACGACTGAACAGGAGGAGGTTGAGCACGCAGGTGAGGCCCGAAGTGAAGACGGAGACAGAGACGGGGGCCTGCCCAAGCCAGCACGGCAGCTCCGGTGGCCCGGAGTGGAAACAGGCAGAGGGGTTGGGAGGCCTGGGGCAGAAGTCAGGCACAGGTCCCAGCCGCCTGTGGTGCCGGTCCGGCCTGACTCCCACTGCGGCCCACAGGGCACCTCCTCGTGCGCGATTTCGCGCACTGGGCCTCTAGTTAGTTATAATATTGAAAGACATTGAAATAAACTTGAATGTCCAATCCTAGAGAATGGATTAAATACTCATGGCATATCCGTATGGTAGACTACTTTGTAGCCATGTTCCTGAAGAATATTTCTTGACAAAGGAAGGTGTTTATAAAGTTATTAAACAAAACAGGATACAAAAGTATATACCAAATATATAATAGAAGGAAATATATCAAAATTTCAATTATGTTTCTGAATGATAAGACTACGGTGATTTTTTAAAATACATTTTTATTGATTTCAGAGAAGGAAGAGGGAGAGAGAGTAGAAACATCAGTGATGACAGAGAATCACTGATTGGCTGCCTCCTGCACGCCCCCCACTGGGGATCAAGCTCGCAACCTGGGCATGTGCCCTGACTGGGGATCGAACCCTGACCTCCTGGTTCATAGGTCAACACTCAACCTCTGAGCCATACCAGCCGGGCTACAGCAACTTTTAAAGTTTCTGCTTTATACTTTTATATATTTGAAAACTTTCTACAATTAGTGTATACTGTTTTTACAATCAGAAAATTATGAAAAAATTCATAATTTTTCTGAGGCTAAATAATGAGGTCACCATCCACTTTTTTGTTTGTTTGTTTGGTGAGAAGGCAGTGGAGACAGAATTGTGTACTGGTTCCTCATGCTCCCTCCCTTCCAGAAGTTCTAGAAAATACTCATACTTGATGGTCTGGTTTTGAAAATTTCTGAGATCTAGTGTTTCAGAGGGGTGCTTTGCTCCATAAAGGCACTCACCATCAAGATCACCTTGTGAACTCAGCCCATTCTCCACTAAAATCTCTAAGGTTCTGAGCACCTGTGTTTTGTTTAGTCTCCCAGGAAAATGTCAAGTCAGCTCCTGAAATCACAGAACCTCGTGGAATTGTTGGCTATCGTGCTCTCATTTCTCATATGAGAAACTGTACCCAGAGAGACTCCATGATTGCCTAAGATGCCCAGGCCAAGCCAGGAGGGTAGCCCACCCACCTGACTCCGGTCTGTTGGCACTCTATCAGATCCTCCATGAGCTACGAGCTGCCTGCAATCCTGGCTGGTAGTTAGGGGCACCCATCCTTCCTCCCTGGAGGAAGTGTTTCCTCAAATTGCCAGTTGCCTCCCATTAGTATATTGCGAAATCAATTTATGGCTCAAGACTAGCAGTTTTTGATGGAGTGGAAAACACAGTATAGCACTGTATAGCATGGGCTAGAGTAGAAAATGTCATGTTTTATGAATCTCCTATTTCAGATAGATATGCATGTGCTCATGGGCATGTGTAAGTGTTGTAAAAGGAGGCTCCAGTTCCAGGGTGACACACCTGTGGAACAGTTAATGTCTCAGAAGACACAACTTCTTCATTTTCATAAGTGTTTCGTGCCAAGCTGCTGAATAACCAGCAAACACTTGGCTCTAGTCATGCAGACACACTCACAGGAAAACCTCAGTCCAGTCGTTTCTGTAAGGCTGACTTCTCACAACTGTCCATGGCCTCAGCAGCCATTTGCTGAGCACCCAGCCCTAAGTTCTCAGGGCACACCCTACATCCAGGCACTGGCCTGGCTGATGGCCCCAATGGTGTGTGGGGCCTGACCCCCTCCTCAGCCAGGTGACTGCCATGGGAACCATTGTCTCTTGGAAACCTTACAACTTGAGTCCTTTGTCACAGCATTTGAACATCACAAAAAAACAAAGCAGTATTTTGTTCATGAAAAATCCATGAGGACTCCAGAATGGACCAGAGCATGGTGAACTCCATGTTGCAGTCTCTCCTGGCCTGGGAACATGACACTTTAACTTCTCCAAGCCAACATTGGCTCACTCCTTCCTCCATCAGCATTGGCTCGCCCCTCCTCCATCCCCACCTTCCTGGACTCTTTCCCAACACTCTCTAAAAGGCAGTTTGATTTCCATTTTTTAGACTCACCTCCAGGCATCTGGCCCATTATATCCCCTGCATCACAAACATTGGGAAACTTCAACTTCCTTTCCATATGTCTTGCTCTCTGGGAAAGCAAATTGCCAACTCCAGGTCACCTTCTGTTGTGCCTACCAGGCTATGTGAGTCTCCTAGGCTCAGAACCAAGGCTACATGAGCATCATTGGCCCCTCTGCCCACACTTTACCTTGTTGGCTTCACTGAAGCCTTTGCTTCCCCTGAGTCACTCCCACCTCTGTACACACCTCATTAGGCATCCTTCCAACATGTTCTCGGAGGCAGGAATTCATGAGAAGCCACAGTGAACTAGATGTTGACACAAATTATTCTCTGACTTGCCCATTTTCTAAGCATGACCTTGAGAGGAGTGTCCCATTCTCTGTGTGTGCCAATTCCAATTGCCTCTCCACCAGCCTCAGAGGCTACTTCACAGGAGGATGGTATCTCACTACATGGCTATAGCCCTTAGATTCTCTTGCAAACTGTGTCATCATCCTGCCCCAAACCTAGTGTCTTTTCTCATCCAGCCATGGGCCTGAAGCGCTCATTCTCTCCATTGATCTTTCTGATTGGCCTTACGGTCACAGCATCTCAAGCTATCAGAAGCCTCACTGTTGGGCTTTTAGGCCTCCTGGCCTTCCAGCAGACCAACCTGCAGAGGCCTGAGGACTAGATTTCAGCCACTTATCTGTAGGGGGAGCACTAGGAGAAACCAGAGCCCAACATCTGGCCTTCCCATTTCTAAGTGAGCTGTCCTGGAGAAGGAGGGAGGCTGTGAGATGCCCTCCAGCTGCCCTCCTGCCCTCCTGCCCTCTGCCCCTGCCTTCTGCCCAAGCAAACCCTCCTCCACCAGCCTTTTAACCTCAGCCCACTAAGTGCATTTGCCTGTTTTTATTTTGTTTTACCTGCTGAAGGAAGGACTATTTCATGGTTGTTAATGAAAGTGATAGCAATCCCCTGTGTATTTATCTTAGATTATGTGGTCGTTATAAGATGAAGTACTTCAAGCAGCTAGTCTGCGGTTGATTTGAAAACAGACGAGTCTCAACAATGAGCTTAAGGAAAGGTGTCAGGTATAAATCTTGTCTTCAAACAGTCAGCGTACATTCCAGACTTCAGAGACACTTCTTTGTACAAAGGTGCTTTTTTTTTTATCCTGCCTTTCTTTTCCTTGAGCCTGGAGGAGGATGAAAGTGCATGGGTACAGGCATTTGCTTGGTTTGATAATGAGGGCGAGGCTCACGGGCACAGTAACTTGGCAGCTCCAGCACTTCCTGTAACAGTTTTCTTTCTTTTTTTTTTTTTTTTCATCCAAAGGCTGCTTAAAGACAAACATTTTTTCTTAAACTACTGGTAGTTCATTTTCTGCAGGAACCGTGCAATTAATCTTGTTTATATTAAAGAGACAGGTTGCTTTTGTCAGCTTTCCTGAGCTATAATTAATGAAGATCAAAAACGTTACAAAGACATAATATTTAGCTTAATGCAGATGAGGCTGGGCAACAGCTGCTGCAATTAGAGGAGCAAAAGGGAAAACACTATCCTTTCCTTTGGAATAACTGGGATACACTAAAGAGGAAGGATTATGGGTGTCTTCCCTGCACTAGCCTTCCCTGGTAGGCCTGGTGAAAGAAAGATTGGGTTGGACATCAGATGGCTGGTAATGCACATCAATTATGCTTTAAAGGCAGTTGGAGGCACAAAACGTCTCTCTTCACTTGGCTGAAGTTTATCCAGGTGTGTGGCTGTGGATCAGAGGCTTGGAGTCTGAGAACCTTTTCCTGGGGAAGGTGGTGAAGAAACCAGACGGGCAGGTAGAACCTGATAGGACCATGTAGCCCGCTGGGGGCACTGAACAAGGCCGGGGGCTACTTTATTTAGAGCTTTCTGCTTGAGGGACTGTTATAAGGAAAATCCACACAGAGTTGATGACATGTCTTCAAATGGGCAACATCAGCTGCCTTGTCTGAGACTTCCTAACCTGGTGACTAAGACCTTTGGCTTCCAAATGAGAGTTTCAAAGGGGTTACCTCTGTCTATAAACAAAAGAATGTGGGCTTTTATCTACTTCATAAAGCCAATGGTTAACAGCCCACTGAGAGCCACCAGGAAATTCATGGAGATCTCAAGCCTGAGAGCTGAAACTGACTGTCGATGGCGGCCAGGCCAGTCACCTCGCTCACAGGTAAAGAAACTGAGGCCTGGGGAAATTGTGGAAACTTGTGCAAAGTCACATGGTTAGAGAGTCATCACCTTTTCTGCTGGGCTTCACTAACTGAGATCCTAACCGCAGAAGTCCAGGATGAGGAGGAAAATGCAAAACACATTTTCAGCAAATTCTGGTGATGGAGATGATAGCTAAGCAAGTTGAAGGGGCTTCCCACAATCAGATATCTTACAAGGTAAATGCTAACCAGTCAACCAGGTAACCAACCAAGAACCCAAAAAGCAGCCACGGGACCCTGGCACTATGCCAAGTACTGGTATAGTGTCTTGGCTTTGTAGACTGAGAAAGGCCAGAACCTTCCAGTCTGAATAACTCGGTGCACTGCTGGTGGACAGTAGGCAGAGGACATGGGTGATCTGAGTGGCATCAGGAACACCAGTATTCAAAACCAGACTATGTTCTTACTTAAACAAAAACAAGTCTGATTTTGGTTTTATTTTGTTGTTGTTTAATCCTCACCTGAGGACATATTCATAGATTTTTAGAGAGAGGAGAATTGGGGGAGAGAGAGAGAGAGAGAAACATCGGCCCTGGCCACTTTGGCTCAGTGGATAGAGTGTCGGCCTGTGGACTGAAGGGTCCCGGGTTCAATTCCGGTCAAGGGCACATGCTTGGGGTTGCAGGCTCGATCCTCAGTAGGGAACGTGCAGGAGGCGGCCTATCAATGATTCTCTCTCATCATTGATGTTTCTATCTCTCTCTTCCTCTCTGAAATCAATAAAAATATATATTTTTTTAAAAAGAGAGCAACATCGATGTGTGAGAAAAACATTCATCACTTGCCTCCTGCATGCACCATAGCCAGGTCATGACCAGGCCAGGGATCGAACCTGCAGCCTAAGCATGTGCACCGACTAGGAATCAAGCCTGCGACCTTTCAGTGTATGGAAAGACTCTCCAACCAACTGAGCCACACTGGCCAGGGCTTGTCCAGGTTTCAAAGGGTCTTCCTCTCTGAAATCAATAAAAATATATTTTATAAAAAAGGGGATGTCTCTATAGGTGTCATTCTCATGCATCAAGTCTTAACAGTCTCATGCCCCTTACCTTCATAACTGTTCGTTTTGGAATTTATAAGCAGGATATCATCCAACAGACATAAAGACATTCATTGTATAGTATTTGTAATAGTGAAAATTGAGAACTGAGCTTCAGGTCTGAAATTAGTTGATTTAATTATGGTCCAGCCACACAACGGAATAGTTTGGATCCATTAAAAAGATTGCAGTTTAAGAATAATTAAGGCTATGGGAAAGGAAAATGGCAAGTACAAGTAGCATGCACACTGCTATCCTAATTTTAATTTAAAAGACTAAAAGAAAATGCATCAAAATGGGTGGCTTGTGATTTTTTATTTCCTCTATTTTTTTACTTTCTAATTTTTCCATAATCAGAAAAAAAATTTCTAAAATTGGAAAATAGCTTGCATTCATTAGCACTCACTATGCATTAAACACTGTTCTGAGCATTTTATGCATATCATCTCACTTAATCCTTGCATTCTGAGATAGGTTCTATTATTATCATAATTTTACTAATGAGACAACCAAGGCACAGAAATAATTAAATTACTTGCCCAAAGTAGCAAATTATCTAGCCAGAATTTGAATCCAGGATATCTGAATTCAATGTCCTATGTTTATAGTCACTCCCTTATAATGCTATAATTAAAATTAGTTGTGAGTGCCTCCCTAGGGAGATGTGACAATTACAACCTGGTGTGAGTTTCTGTATCAAATCATCTTTTCAGTGACAGCTGGCTAAATAAAGATCACTGATGGAATGGGTGGAGGAAAGCAGGTAGACTTAGAATTCAGGGGCCTGGTAAAACACCTTATGAGGTACAGGTCTGTGTGGGATAGGCATTGACTAAGATATTTCACAATTTTTCCAGAGGAATTATTGGGGAGCCTTTTCCAAGCATAGTTTCTGGGTTGGTGGCCAGGTGGATTGGAAAGAAGCCACATCTACCCAAAGTTAGACAGGTCTCCAAAGTTGGAAAAGAGAAGGTGGTTGGCTTCAGAAAGTCTTTGAAATTCTGTTAAGTAATGAGCCATTATATATTTATAACCCTAATATGCAAATAGACCGAACGGCAGAACAAACAACTGAACAACCGAACAACGAGGGGGCGGGCACGGAACATGGTGGGCATCAGCAGTAGGCGGCAGAACGCGGAACATGGCAGGCGTTGGCCACAGCGCGATGGTGGAGCAGGTGAGCAGGGGCACCAGACCAAGGCGGGGCTCCAGTCACTGTCATTGGGCGAGCCTCTGGTGATTACTGAAAATTCTTTGCTCCCGCACTGCGATCCCACCCGCTGCTTGCACCTGCTGCTCGCGTCAGCCCCACTCGTACCCACTGCTGGCGCCCGGCGCTGGCCCCAATTGCTCAGTGCCATCAGCAGATGCGTGCAGCAGCTGCTGATCCCGATCACCCCTCAGGGCTTCTCTACCTCCCCCTGCTCCTGATGGGTGATGGGGCCGGCAGCCACCTCTCACATCTGCTGTCAGTGACAACCCCGCTCACACCCACAGCCAGCACCAGAGCTGCCACTCTAACCTGCTGCTGGCGCCCAGCACCAGCCCTGATCGCTCAGCGCCATCAGCGGGTGCAAGCAGCAGCTGCCGGCCCCAATAGCCCCTGAGGGCTTCTCTACCTCCCCCTGCTCCTGAGGGGCAATTGAGACAGCAACTGCTGCTCCCATGTGCTGATGGCGCTGGCCCCACTCGCACCCGCTGCTGGCCCAGCCCCAATCACTCCGAGTCATCAGCGGGTGCGAATGGGGCTGGCGCTGTCAGCAGTGGGAGCTGCGGTGGTGGGAGCAGGGCTGCAGGCAGACAGGGGACCAGAGGCTGCGGCGGGAGGGGCTGGGCGGGGGTGTGGAGGATAGGCTGAGACCTGCTCTGTGCCCACCGCAGCCTCACGGCCCACAGTTCTTTCAAGGTACATAAATTCGTGCACTGGGCCCCTGGTTTAAATAATATACACATTAAGATGGGGGAAATTACAGCTCATATATCATAGGTCTTGATGTATAACCACCAACCCTGCACACCACCAGCCTCCTTCTGATTCTGAACAGGATCCTTATTCTGAAGAGAAAATGGCCCAGGACACAGAATTCATAACATAGAAAACCCTCTTGTGTTCTCTGGGCTGCTATAACTGAAGGATTTTTTTTTCTTCTTTAATAGCAAAAATTTATTTTCTCACAGTTTTAGAGACTGGAAATCTAAGACCAAAATGCCAGCAGGGAGGGTTTTCTGGTGAGGCCTCTCTTCCTGGCTTGCAAACAACCACTTCTCGCTATGTCCTATACAGCCTTTTCTCTGTGCTCATGCACTCCTGGTGTCTCTTCCTCTTCTTTCTTGTTTGTTTTTTTTAAATCATTTTTAATTTTTCAATTATAGTTGACATACAATATTATATTAATTTCAGCTGTACAACCCAGTGATTAGACTTTATATAACTAAGTGATCACCCCAACAAATCTTGTATGTTAGATCACCATCTGACACCATACAGTTATTAGAATATTATTGATTATAGTCCCTGTGCTGTACTTTACATCCCATGACTATAATATCACTACCCATTTGTACTTCTTAATCCCTTCAGTTTTTTCACCCAACCCCCAACACCCCTTCCATCTGGAAACCATCAAAATGTTCTCAGTATCTATGAATCTGCTTCTGTTCTGCTTGTTCATTTATTTTGTTGTTTAGATACAATCATTGATAGATAATGTATTTATTGCCATTTTATTGTTCATGTTTTCTATCTTTTTTCTTCTTTTCCCCCACTCTTCTCTCCCCCTTCCTCCTCTTCCTCTTCCTTCTTCTTCAAAAAGACCCTTTAACATTTCATGTAATATTGGTTTGGTGGTGATGAACTCCTTTAGCTTTTTCTTGTCTGGGAAGCTCTTTATCTGACCTTCAATTCTAAATGATAGCTTTGCTGGGTAGAGTAATCTTGCTTGTAGTCCTCGCTTTTCGTCACTTTGAATATTTCTTGCCACTCCCTTCTGGCCTGCAAAGTTTCTGTTGAGAAATCAACTGACATTCTTATGGCAGCTCCTTGTAGGTAACTGACTGTCTTTCTCTTGCTGCTTTTAAGAATCTCTCTTTGTCTTTAACCTTTTGCATTTTGATTATGTGTCCTGGTGTGGGCCTCTTCTGGTTCATCTTGTTTGGGACTCTCTGGACTTGTATATCTATTTCCTTCACCAGGTTAGGAAAATTTTCTGTCATTATTTTTTCAAATAAGTTTTCCATTCTTGTTCCCTCTCTTCTCCTTCTAGCACCACAATGATGCAAATGTTGGTACACTTGAAGCTGTCCCAGAGACTCCTTACACTATCCTCATTTTTTGGATTTTTTTTTTGTTCTGTTCTGATTGGGTATTTTTGCTTTATTCCAAATCACTGTTTTGATTCTCAGCTTCATTTACTCTACTGTTGACTCCCTGTAAATTATCCTTCATTTCAGTTAGTGTATCCTTCACTTTTGACTGGTTCTTTTTTAGGATTTTCATGTCCTTTTTTATGCTGTTGAAGTTCTTTCTAAGTTCATCTACTCTTCCCCTAAGTTCATGGAGCATTTTTATAATAACTAGTGTTTTAAACTCTGCATCTAGCAGATTGCTTGTCTCCATTTTGTCTAGTTCTTTTTCTGGAGTTTTGTTGTGTTTTTTCATTTGGGACATATTTCTTTGTCTCCTTATTTTGGCAGCCCCCCTGTGTTTTTTTCTATGTATTAGGCAGAGCTGCTACATCTCCTGGGCTTGGTAGAGTGGCCTAATATAATAGACGTCCTGTAGGGCTCAGTGGCATAACCTTCCCATTCACCTGAGCTGGACGCTCCAGGTGTCCCACCACCACCTGCCCCCTGTGGTCTGTGTAATCCTCCTGTTATAGTTGAGCCTCGATTTCTGTTGGCATGTCAATGGAAGGTATCTATCCCCATTATCAGCTGCAAGGACTGGCTGTAATCACTGTGGAGGATCAGCTACGCAGAGACATATTTCAGTGGGGCTCTGGTTCCCACTGAGTCTGCCCCTTGAGTGTGCTGCTTGTGGAGGTGGTCTGAAGCTATCCACCTGGTGCACTGTCTCTGGGGCCTCCCAGAAAGTGTAAGCCAAGGTCAGCCACCACTTGTGTTCTGCCTAGGCACCCAGCATGAACCACAAAGTGATCGCAGACGGCTGCCACTTGTGCTGGCCTTGGGAGGTGCCTAGGAGAGGCCAAGCTGTGAACCAGGGGGCGCAGCCATTACTGCTGGGTCAGGGGCCACTTATAGAGAGGTACAAGGCATGCTGAGGCCAGGTGCTGCTTGCTTGAGAGATTTTAGGAGAGTCTGAAAGACAGGCCATTAGTATAGGAAAGCCACTGAAAACAGCTTGGGTGGGCCTAAAACTTGGTGGGGCATAGTCTCAGGGATCACCAGGGCAGGGTGAACAGTTATAGCCAGATTGATGGAGACTCAGATATGGTGCTTGCCTGCCAGCTCTAGTGGGAAAGGCTCTGAAAAGAAACCATGGCCTCTGCCACCACTTCTGTTTGGGAGAAAGCTGCCCCCTCCAACTCTTGCCCTTATGCCAGAAACTTCAGTTCCTCCCCATACGTCCCTGGTGCCTTTTGAGCTGCTGTCCAAGCACTGTAACTTAGAGTGAGTCCAAGTAAGTCTGTGCTTGGGCCCTTTAAGAACTGCCTGGGACTCCTGTATCCCTTTATCTCACTCAGCCACAAACACACCTGGTTGTTGTTGTTTTTTCCTTACCCAAGGACATGCTTGGGCGGGGGGAAGGGGGGGGGTAGAAAGAGAGAGATACAGATCAATGTGAGAGAGAAATATCAATTGGTTGCCTTCCATGCATGCCCCAACCGGGGGTCAAAACTGCAACCCAAGTATGTGCCCTGACTGGGAATCAAACTGGCAAGTTTTTGATGCACAGGATGACACTCAACCAACTGAGCCACACCAGCTGAGCTCCCTGCTGGTTTTCATAACCGACGTTATGGGGACTTCTCTTCCTGGAACTGCAACCCTGGGCTGGGGCCCCTCTCTCCTCAGGGAGAGGGGGACCTCTGCAGTCAAGATTTCCCTCCCAATTTTTATCTACCACATGGAAGCAGCCCATTCCATGTCTCTGCCCCTCCTACCAGTCTTAACGTTGCTTCTTCTTTATATCCTTAGTTGTAGGACTTCTATTCACCTAGATTTCAGGTGGCTTTGAATGATGGTTGTTTTGTATTTTAATTGTATTTTTGATGTGGTTGTGGGAAGATACCACGTATACCTACGCTGCCATCTTGACCAGAAGCAAGATGTGTTACACTTAAATCATTGTCTCAAGCTCATTCTTTAAACGGCTCATCTGGAGACTGGGTCCTGCTACTGGAGCATGAGGGGAGGGCTGTGGGGACGCTGCATTGGGCAGGCCACTGGCATTTGCAGTGGGCAATGAGAGCCACCACCTCTCTCCCAAGTGGCTGTGGGCATGGGCTGAATGACCATAACTAAAGAATTTTATAAAGTAGATTTTTCTATGCTATATCATTACAATGTTCTGGATAAAATAACACATTACCAAAGATATGAAGATGAAGGAAAATGTGGCCTATAATGCAGAAAAAAAGTAGTCAATGGAAACAGACCCAAGGCAAAGATGTTAGAATTAGCAGACAAAGACTTTAAGACTCTACTGTTAACATGTTCAAGTATTTAAAGAAAATTTAGATACAAAGAGTGAACAGATGGCGAATTTTAGCAGAGAAAGTGAAAGTATTTTTTTAAAAGGAAATTCTAGAACTGAAAAGTATAATATCTGAAGTGAAATATTCACCAGAGAGCTTAACAGCATGTTGGCTATTTTAGAAGAAAGAAGCAGTGAATTGAATTCTGATCAACTGAAATCATCTAATCTAAAGAAGAGATATTTTTAAAACAAAAACATTTTTTCATGTCCTCCCATTATTCAGAAAACCCCCATTTCCTACCTGTGTACTTAATGAAAACCAAATCTTGATATTCAAGCATTTGCAAGGTCCCAAATGCCCTTCCAACCTAATCTCATCATAATTGTTAGGGAAAAAAGTTTCATGGTAAAATTGATCACAGGTCACACACTAGTTTTGAGGCTGGTTTCAGAGGAGTAATGGCAGCAGGAGGGTGATGCCCATGTAGACACAGGCAGTGTCACTTGGAACTGGTGGGCTGCAGGCCCCTGCTGACGTAGCTATTTGTGAGGATGGTTTGGCCGGGCTCACAGTAGCCATGCTCTCTCCTTAGCTGAAAGGCAAAATCATCAGACATTTCGTGTGTATGAATATCAATGGCATTGCTTTTTTTCTTTGGAATAATTATTTTATTGTGTATATTTTTCAAAATAGCCTATGCTCATAGAAAAAAATTGAACAATATAGAAAAGTATGAAGAAGAAAACAAGAAAAAAAGTCTAATTCTCCCATTTGGAAACTGACATTAACTGGACATTCCAAGTGTGTGCATGTGAGTACATGTGTGTATGTGTATGTGTGAAGTCCTTGGTGTATCTCCAATGAAGAGTTTTGTTACTTCTTACATTGATGAAAATAAATACATAGCACATGAAAGAAATGTAGTAGAGAGCTCTACTTTAAAAATAGTATCTTTGGGGAATAATTCCCTCCAAGACAATTGTATTTTTTAAATATTTTTGAGATAATAATTGTCATATAACATTATATTAATTTAAGATGTACAATATAATAATTTGATATTTGTATATGTTGCAAAATGATCCCACAATAAGTCTAGTTAACATCCAGCACCACATAGAATTGCTTTTTGTGACTCTCTCCCTTCTGGGCGCATGTCCAAACCACACCTTTCCATTCCTCCATTTCTTCCCCAATAGGCATGCATCTCCTCAACTCTAAGGGACTCCCATGAGGCTTGCAACCAGGGAACAATAGGCAGCAGCAGCTCGTCCTGGGCTAGTCCCCTGACCCCTTTTTCTCCAACTTCTCAGTGAGCCAAAGCAGCCCAGCCTAGGATCATTTCTCCACCTAGTCCCTTTCCTGTTGCTTCTACTATCCTAGGCCCTTCCTTGTTTCACTGTGTCCGACTTTAATGAAAGTCTCAAAATCACCTGGACTTGTCTTGTGTGGGCGTGAGAATGGCACCAGGTATTAGACTGGTGGGGTCAGACCAGACCTGGGTTCAGCAACTTCAATTACTTGAGTTCTGGCTAGGAAAGAATTCAGAGCCAAGACCCAAACTATAAGGAAACATAAATTTATAAAATTAGAGGTAGAAGTAATTTGTAGAAGAAATGGGCTGAGGAAACAAGATTTAGAGGTAAAGGAAGGGCCCTTGGAGTTTGGGAGGAAGGTAATGGTAACCCACCTGCAAGGAGGGGGAAGGGGCAAGGGAGCAAAGGCAAAAGGCAAAGGCAAAGGTGAGGGTGCACTCTGGGTCCTCCATCCTAAGGGCTTTAAGGGTGGAGATTTTAGGGGTGATCCCAGGGAAGGGGGGGG
>NW_005371421.1:796866-825028 GCF_000412655.1 Myotis brandtii | reverse complement strand
ATTGCTTTTTGTCTTGTCTTATCTTGTGATGAGAACTTTTAAGATCTATTCTCTTAGCAACTTTCAAATATAAAATAGTGTTTATTGACTATAGTCACCATGCTATATATTACATCCCCTGGACTTATTTATTTTATAACATAAAGTTTGTACCCCATTTTGCCCACTCTCCATTCCTTGCTTCTGGCATTAACCAATCTGTTCTCTGTTTCTGAGTTTCATATGTAAGTGAGGTCATAATGTATTTTTTTTCTTTGTCTGATTCATTTTACTTCAAGGTCTTTCCATGTTGTTGCAGATGGCAGGATTTTCTTCTTTTTTATGGCTGAATAGTGTTCTGTTCTGTATATGTACCATATTTTCTTTATTCATCCATTGATGGATATGTAAGTTACTTCCATGTCTTGGCTATTGTAGATGATGCTGCAGTGACCATGGAGAGTGCAGATATCTTTTCAAATTAGTGTTATCATTTCCTTCAGATAAATACCCAGAAGTGGAATTGCTGGGTCATACGGTAGTTTTATTTTTAATTTTTGGGGAGACCCTCAATACTCTGCCCATTTTACATTCCCACCAGTTTTACTTTATAATACATAAAAACTTTTTTAGTATATTTGAAAATTTTAGTATACTTTGGGAATGTTGGGTAATGCCCAGGTCCATTTTGTACCATGACTGCTCCTCATAGCCTGAAGTTACTCGAGAACATTTTACCAGGGTGTGGAGGATTGCCAGGGGCGAGGGGCTGGTGTGTCCTCAGAGACACCAAGCATTTGGCAAGCCTCCCGAAGTGGCTGATTCCTTCACCCTGAAGGGTCAGTGCTAAATCTTAGTGTTATCTCTGACCCCAGAGGGCACCCTTCCTATTCACTTTGTATTTTCCTTCATGAATGTTAGTTTCTGACTATCTTTTGAGAGGCTTAAAATTTTGCAAAGAAATGGTTCATTTTCATGGAGGGCTTCCAACTAAAGCAAGGGTCAAAGTCTTGAGTAGGAATTCGGGCTCACAGGACATGAGAGAAAATGAGCACGGAGGGCCTGATTTCCATTTGATTAAGGAGACAGTGTGAGCTGGAAACCTGGCCACTCTGCCTTTGAGAGTCAGTTATCTGGGTAAATTGCTGCCGCTTTTGCCATAAGTGTAACCCCATGTTTGGGTAGGTGCCTTGCAGGTGTTTCACATTACACAACTTTAAAAGAAGGCTGAGGCGAGAAGAGCGTTTTGAAACCCCTGCCAGACCCTCCCCAGCACATTTGGTTTTCTCCCCTTTTGAATCATTCATTGTCAACAGTACAAACCTCCAACTTAAATCACACAACCAATTAGTTAGGAGCATTATTTAAAGTGTGGGCTTTTTATAGGTGTCAAGCACCAAAGTTGGACAATTTCTTGTTCCAATCTGTTTTCCTAAAGAAAGGCTCTGCAGAGTTGGGCAATTCCAGGCTTGTGGTGGACAAAGGCTCAAAACAGAAGGTGTGCTTATCTGAGTAAGGATGAAGGGTCCAAAGGAATGTCCAAGCCCAGCATGAAGAAAAATCTTCACAGGAAAAATCCGGGCACTAGAGGACATAATTCCAAGAAATACATGAATTCCCAGCTAAAACAGAACCATTCCCATTTGATTCAAAATTAACATCAAAATTCACAAAGGGAAGCCTAGTCATGGGCCCAGGACCTGTTGCAGCCTGTCGGCCTTCCTTGCCTTGTTCCCCCCATGTGCCTGAGCACTGGAGCACCTAGGCATGGCCCCCAGTGGCCGGGCCTAGGAGCCTGGACACAATGATAACTCTCCCTTAATGTCTTCAATCCTATATAATAAAGAGGTAATATGCAAATTAACCCTCACGCTCTCACAAGATGGCTGCCTACGACCAGGCCGGCAGGGGGGTTAGTGAGGGACGACCAAAGGACTGAGCAGCAGGCTGCGTGGGGTGACCGGGCTGGCGGGGGGACTATGAGGGGTGACCAGGCCGGCGGGGGGGGCAGTTGGGGGTGACCAGGCCAGGGCAGGGGGTGCAGTAAGGGCTGACCAGGCCAGTGGGGAGGGCAGTTAGGGGCGATCAGGCCAGCACTCAGAAGCAGTGAGGGGCTATCAGGCCGGCAGGAGGGGGGGGGGCATTTAGGGGCAACCAGGCAGGCAGGCAGGTGAGCGATTAGGAGCGATTAGGAGCCAACGGTCCAGGATTGTGAGAGGGATGTCTGTCTGGCAGTCGGACATCCCCCAAGGAGTCCCGTATTGGAGAGGATGCAGGCTGGGCTGAGGGGACATCCCCCCTTGTGCATGAATTTCGTGCACCAGGCCTCTAGTACATATATATTCTACCATCTTACCCACCTTTGGGTGTTAGCCAATTTAGGTTTAAGAAATAGAATGGCCACTTACTAATAAAGTTAAATTACCCTTTGTTCCTATGATATTGATGGCATTTATTGTGGTAAAATGTAAATAACTTCCTGGCCAGTGTGGTTCATTGGTTGAGCGTCAACCTATGAACCAGGGGGTCACAGTTCAATTCCCAGTCAGGGCACCTGCCCGGGTTACAGGCTCGATCCCCAGAGGGGAGTGTGCTGAAGGCAGCCAATCAATGATTCTCTCTCATCATTGATGTTTCTGTCTTTCTCTCCCTCTCCCTTCCTCTCTGAAGTCAATAAAAATATATTTTAAAATGTACATAAACCATTTACCATCTTAACCCTTTTGAAGTGCACTATTCAGGGGCATTTAGTGCATTCACATTGTTGTGCCATCATCCATCCCCAGAACTCTTGTCATCTCCAACTAAACTCTGTCCATTAGACAGTAACTCCCGTCTGCTCTCTGCCAGCCCCTGGCCACCACCTATCACTATGAATTTTTGTCTCTCTGAATTTAAAAGTAGAATCATATGGCGTTTGTCCATTCATGTCTGGCTTATTTCACTTAGCGCAACAGCTTCAAGGCTCATCCCTGCTGTAGCCCCGTGTCAGAATTTCCTTCCATTACATGCCTCTTTTGTTTATCCATTTGATATCCATGGCGTTTTAAAATAAATATGTTAGCTGTATTTTTACTTTTAAATTATTTTTCCATTTTTTCCCTAGCATTCCTGGTGGTTGATATTTAAAACACTGGCAGTCCAAATAAACCAAATTGTATTCATTCTACCCAGACCTCTAATTAGCTCCCCTTAAAGCACAGAGACATTTTCCCCTTTTAAGAACTTAATAGTTCTTTCTAATTAACAGGTTTCTGGGCTTTAAATGTATTTTTTATTTTAATACCAGCATACTCTAGTTCCAAATACTTTGGCATTATCTTAGGGCTCTTGGCATAGGAATAAATGGCATTTAAACTGCTAGAGTAGTCAAATATATAATGAAACACCTCATAAAGGTGTCCTTAAATGTTATGTACTCGGATTCATTGGCATGGCTTTCCTTATTGGCCCCTCAAATAAACAGAGTGTCCTGCTAAAGCAGGAGAATTTTGGGGAGTGCCACAGGAGAGGGGCTCAGCCACAAACACCGACTAGGCTGATGGCCACGCAGCTGCTTGTCTCCCTCTATACCTCTACTCCCCGGGCACAGAGGTGAGATCCTCACAACAGGCAGCACTACATACGCAGTCACAACTTCCTAGGATTTTCCAGGGTCAGAAAGCCCCGAACTGTACTAATGCAAACCAGAGGGCATGGTGCACTTTTCCAAAATCACCCAACTGGTATAACGTGGTGGTCCTGGAAGCACTCGCCTCTCTCTCTGGTGGGAAAGGTCAAGGCTGCGAATGGCAGGGACACTGCGCATACTCAGCTCCTGTCCTAGAGCACAGAGGCTCCCCCGGGCGGGACCACGCTCTGGCTTGGAGGATAAGAGCTTGACCTCTGCACACAGGTGTTTGGCTGGGCTACTCTCCTTGACTCTGTGACCTCAGGAAGGTCCATTCCAGCTGGATGCCACGGTTTCTCCATCCACACAGTGGGAACACTAGCAGGACCTGGCTCCCCGTTGACACAGCAACTGAGCCACGAGGAGGGCCAGCCAGCTGGGCACATCCTGTCCCCACACTGAGTGAGGAAACATGAAGAAGTAAGTTCCTGCATAAGAAGTCTGCTTTAAAGGAGCCCACCATCAATCCAGGAACCCCTACCCAGCCACACCGAGAACAGCCGCCTCTTCAGGTTAAAGGCAACAGCCTGGGCTCCATGCCCAACACCCTTTCAGTTACAATCAGACTGTTTTAAATTTACTCAGAAAATATCATTCCTGCCGAACAGAGGAGTGTTTGCTCCTGCGTGGCTGGGTAGTAACTGCTCGTGCACACTCCTGAATAACCGCAGTCTACATTCAAAACACTTCCACGTCCATCCACCTCGTCCTGCCCTCAGGGAAATGAGCAAGCAGGGGCCCTGGAACACGGTGAGCTGGAGTGGCTCACTCAAGGCCAGTGGTCTCAGCGCCTTCGTTCATCTCTGCTCAGCTGTTGTGCAGATGAGAAAAGTGTCCCCTGTGGTGGACACAGCCTTTGCTGCTCGTGCTCAGCCCAGAGCAGGGAGGGTGCACAGCCCAATCCTGCTCAGCCTGTGACATGCTGGGGCGCAGAGGGCAGCTGCGGAGGAAGGCGTGCTCACCCGCGGATCCGCCTCCCACAGCCTGGAGAGCAGACACCAGCACCCCAGACAGTGCCAAGTGCGACTTCTGCTCCTATTCACACACCAGCCAAGGAAAACACACCATAGTCTTTGCTCTGAAAAGTTCGTTCAGAAGTCAGGATGAGCTCAGAAGCCAGCATTCCCAAATGTGTGGCGACTCTCATGTTGATTCTGGAGCACCCTGGCTAGCTGCTGCCTGTCTGGTCTGGTAATGCCACACTTTCGGTCTTTTTAAAACAGTGCTCAGGGCTTCAGAACTGCCTTCAGCTCCCGCTTGAAAGAAGGCACAGGGTGGGGAAATGAACATATGTGATTGCAGTGCAATCTGCATCACATTAATTACAGTTTTAATCTCAGCCCAAATGATCCCTAAGCACTGAGGAATATCAGCTCTTCTTGGTTTCCCCCCTGGTTCATGGGAGCAGGTGTGTCTCAGGTGTTCTTGATGAACCCACGGGGTGCCTTTCCTAAACTCGCCCTCCTCAATGCTTTCCTGTTGCTGTAGTTGAAAAGAGAGCCTGAAAAATGAATCTTCTTTCAAACCGGTCGAACAAGACCCTGCATCTGACAGGAAGGATCCAATCTGTTACTTACTTCATGCTGGGACTTGAATTCAAAGGGGGAAATGGGCCTCTCCAAAGGGGACATTTAATGGTTATTTATAGCCCTGCATCACCCGGGTCACCTGCCTGACGAAATGCCATCTGCGCTGGGTATTTCCACGTCAGTGAGACCCAAGGGCTGGGGCTGAGATGGTCTAATCCCAGGATTAAGAGCAAGGAGACAATCCATAAGGCCATGAACAAACAAACAAAATCCTACCCACTCAGATCTACAAGACTGGGCTCATGGAGACATCTTTGTTGCTGCTCTTAAGTTTTCTTCGTGCCCCACCTCTAAGTTCTCAGGGCAAGAACTCTTCATGGGAGTCCAGACTAACACAGTTATGCCTGGGAGTTAAGCATCCACAGATCTGGTGTGGTGTTGAAAGGGGAGAGGAGAAAACAGGAATCCGCTGGGACCAAATGGCTTCAGAAAATTCTAAAGGTGGGTGGGGGTGGGGAGGTTACACTGACTCCTGCCATCCCTGGTTTCTTGGGCTTCATCTTGCCTTGTAAAGAACTGTCCAATTCTCACAGGTCTGCAGAAGTTAGATGAAACCAAGTCCACATTGCACTGACCTGGCCTCTTTGCTGAATTGACCCTCTCACTCTCTCCACTCCCAGTGGTCTCCAGCCTTTCTCTGTCACTCTTGGGACCCTTGCTCCTGAGGCTAAGTAGAATGGTAGAAGGTGGAGTCGATCTGGGTCTGTGTGGCCTCAGGCAAGTCACTCCACTTCTCCAAGCCACCATTGACCTACCTCTAAACACAAGAATGTGTGCATGGCCCAGCCCGTGTGGCTCCTTGATTGAGGGTCGACCTATGAACCAGGAGGTCACAGTTCAATTCCAGGTCAGGGCACATGCCTGGGTTTCGGGCTTGATCCCCAGTAGGAGGCATAAAGGAGGCAGCCGATCAATGATTCTCTCACCATTGATGTCTCTATCTCTCTCTCCCTTTCCCCTCCTCTCTGAAATCAATTAAAAATAATAATAATGTGTGCATGAACAGGGCCAGGCCCTTGGTATACCCTCCATAAATACTCTCCATGGCTGAGAGGACAATCATCTGCAGCAAACACTAGATGGCTCCACTCCCCAAACACAGATGCCTGAAGAAATCCAATGACATTTCTCTCAGGGACTCCCAGGTTCTCATCAGATAAGGGACACACAACCTGCGCTCCTCAGCTGGAAGGAAACTTCTGAGTGGAGAGGCCTCTCTTTGTAGCAGAGTTTTGCCAGCTATCCTGATAAATCCATATCTACCCCCTAGCCCTGAACACACATTCACCCCCAGGCTGGGAGCAGGGCACAGGCCCCAGGACCACAGAGTCCTTGGCAGTGAGGACCACAAGAATGCACAGTGCGCCCTCTCCTCTGAGCCGATTCCATCAGCATAAAACATCTCAGGACAGAAGAATTTTGTTGAGGATGATTATTTACTATGATGAACAGCTGTTGTTTTCAATACACTAACAATCATTTTGAAGTGAATTTTTGAAGAGCATCACAGGGGTTAGCTCTGGGCAAATGCTCTTGTTTTTCTTCCTCTTCGACCCTTCCCTTTTAACCATACTCACTGTTGGTGTGGGGCCGGGGTGCAGGTTTTATTTGTGGATCCTCAGAATTTGGGATTCTAGTAGCATCTCCATGGTAACCACCAGCAGGGAAGCCAGGGAGGGGTTTGGAAAGGATGCCTTTCGCCTTCCCAAGGGAACAGCTGCATCCAGGCTGGTGACTCCTGAATTGCTCTGATGACTGGACGCAAACAAAGGTGGCTCCACCCCTAGGTCCTCTCCTGAGAGTGTCCACAGACCTCCCTGGACGAAGGCCCAGAAGCAGCTCCCTCGGGAACCTGTCTGATAGTCTAGTCCCTACGTCAAATGTGAGGTCAGGACTGCCCAAAGTCCAGGAAACAATAAAAAAAATTTTTTTAAATCTAAGTTTAGCAAATAGAAATTGAATGGGTGAATGGATAAACATTGTGGTGTATCAACCACATGAAATACTATTCAGCAATACAGCAGAACTGCTGGTTCTCCCAGCATGAATGGGCCATAGGTATTCATGTTCATGTGAGAGCTGGAACATGCAGAACTAATGCCTGGTGGTTAGAATTGGCTTGGCAGGCAGGGTGTTGGCATAGGGCAGTGATGGCGAACCTCTGACACGCGAACTCATTTTTTGGTTGATTTTTCTTTGTTAAATGGCATTTAAATATATAAAATAAATATCAAAAATATAAGTCTTTGTTTTACTATGGTTGCAAATATCAAAAAATTTCTATATGTGACATGGCACCAGAGTTAAGTTAGGGTTTTTCAAAATGCTGACACGCCGAGCTCAAAAGGTTCGCCATCACTGGCATAGGGGAATGAGAAGACTGCGGAAGGACAGGGATGTTCTCTGTGAGACTGGGTGCTAGTTCTGTGGTGCGTATATAACCACAGCCACCGACCTGTACACTGGAAATGTATGCATTTTTTTATGATTTAATTATACCTCCATAAGCTGATTGTTCTTTATATTCTTAGCAATAAGAATATAAAATGTGTGCCATTAACAAGAACAATAAACCATTGGTTCTGAGCAGACGTGCAGACTGAGAGCTCCGCTTTAGTCATCGTGAGCCATTTCCCACTGGGACGTGCCTTGCACATGTGAGCCATGGCGTGTAGCACATTGCATGTTGCAGTGTGCATAGCAGACCTCACTGCTGCTTCTGCCATAGCTCTGACTCAGGTGGTGCGACCATGCTGTTCGATGGCACAGAAATGAGTCAACCACCTTCATCGCCAGCATCTGCCTAAAGCTCTAGGCTGCCTGAGAGCCTGGAGTGCGAAGGCCACACACAGCTGCCTCCCTCATCGCTTCTCCCCAGGCTCGAGACTGCAGAGAGGCATGGAGGGTAGAGCATGTTGCGGGGGTGGGATGGGAGATGAACATTGAAGAGCTGTGTGCCCTCCACCTGCCCTCACCTCACCTTTCCTTTCAAACAACTGTCTCAGCAAGCCCCTCGCCCGGCCTCCGCCACCATGTAGGAGGCCTCTCAATCACCCAGGGTGACGATTCTCAGAGAGCAGCAAGCCCTCTGAGGGCCCCTCAGGAGCAAATAGTAATAGTGATCATTTCTAGATCCTTCTTGCTTCATTGCTTGCCACAGCTTTGTAGCTACTTTAGCATCTATTAATTCCGGTGCCAATAAATGGCTTATCTCCTTCAACTTCCTTTGCTGCCAGGATATCTGCACTATCAGATTAATGGTGTATTTTGCTGACATGTTGGGGTTCTAGTAGAAGGTCTTAGTACTTGTGTATGATGTTGTTGCTGTGGTTGTGCTGCTGAGCAAAGGTGGTGTGACTGAGATACCAGAAGTGAGGAGCCTGGTGAAGCTTCAAAAAGTCCCTTTTTATTGCCTCATCAAAATTAATGGACAGCATTCTCAGGGTGAAATGGGAAAGTTATTTTCACTAAAATGCATTGATTTAAATGACAAAATGAAAATTTTTTAGAACTCATGTCAATATATAAACATGAAATTTTGTGGCAGGCATGTTCTGTCTGGGAACTAAAAGTGGCACTGAGTTCCCTCAGGTCACTGCTCTGTCCTCTGCTCTTAGCAACAGGTGAACGAGTTATTTCCTAAACTGTATTAAATAAGAAGAAATAAAAGATTCTTACTTTCTGTCAAGAGGCCACTGTGCCGGCTTCTCCCTTATCTCCTTGTCTCATTTCTCTGCTCTCATCAGCTAGGATATGTTTGGAAAGAAATACTTTCAGCTTGCCCTGTCACCCCCAAACCCAGCTATTCTTCTTGCCTCTGGATTCACTACAGAACAGTGAGTCAGCACCTTAAAATAGTCCCACTATGTGAGGGGGTGAAGCTTGATGCACAAATGCATGTGCACCTACTTAGTAATGAAATTTGTATTCTATAAAGCCCCGACTGAGGCTGACAAACAGTAATAATAATTTGGTGTTTAGGGAATATTCTTAGGCCATGGCTGTCTATAGTACTTCAGAAACAATTGCTAGTACCACTAGTTAATATGTAGAAAAATAAAAACTGACAAGAAAAGTAGAGTCAAATAAAAAGATAAAATGTGGCCCTAGCCAGTTTTCTCAGTGGATAGAGCTTCGGCCTGTGGACTGAAGGGTCCCAAGTTCTATTCTGGTCAAGGGCACATGCCCGGGTTGTGGGCTCAACCTCCAGAAGGTGGTGTGCAGGAGGCAACCGATCAATGATTCTCTCTTGTCATTGATGTTACTATCTCTCTCTCCCTCTCCCCTCCTCTTTGAAATCAATAAAAATATATATTTTTTTAAAGATAAAATGTGAATAGAAATATCCAAAATTTTGGCTTTCCTTGCTCTTTATTGCCTCTCTGGATTTTTTTATGTGGCTTTTAGAGTCTGTAATAATTTGTTCAACACTATCACTTATTAAAATAAAATCTATTTTTATACATTCAATATTATTTATATACTAGAGGCCCGGTGCATGAAAATTCATGCACTGGAGGAGGGATCCCTCAGCCCGGCCTGCCCCCTCTCACAGTCCAGGAGCCCTCAGGGGCGGGAGGCAACCTGGTGATCAGGGGAAGGTGACGCCCCATCACCCCTCTGCTGCTGCCACTGTCGGCAGCGCAAGCCTCGGCCATCCCTGGTTACCTGAGCCTCAGGCAGCCCTGGGCAGCTGGGGGGCTGAGGCGGGTCTGGCCGCACTGCGTGCCTACCACCCCCACCCCGGCAGGGCTGAAAGGACTGGAGGACTCTGGTGGGGCTGAGGGGACTGGGTGCCGCCATCTTGTGGCTATGGGTGCCACCATCTTTGTGACAGCGTGACAGTCAATTTGCATATCCCTTTTTATTAGATAGGCTATAAAAGCCTACCGGTTGCTATGACACGCACTGACCACCAGGGGGCAGACACTCAGCATAGGAGCTGCCCCCTGGTGGTCAGTGTGCTCCCACAGCAGTAGCACCACTCAGCCAGAAGCCAGGCTCACAGCTGATGAGCACAGCTACCACGGTGGCAGCAGGCACAGCGGGGCTGGGATGCGCAGGAGTGGCACCCGGCCTCGGCTCGGGCTCCTCCCCAGCCACTTGCCACATTGAGCACTCCGATATCCCCCAAGGGATCCCAAATTGCGAGAGGGCGCAGGCCAGGCTGAGGGAGGGGTGAAGCTTGATGCACAAATGCATGTGCACCTACTTAGTAATGAAATTTGTATTCTATAAAGCCCCGACTGAGGCTGACAAACAGTAATAATAATTTGGTGTTTAGGGAATATTCTTAGGCCATGGCTGTCTATAGTACTTCAGAAACAATTGCTAGTACCACTAGTTAATATGTAGAAAAATAAAAACTGACAAGAAAAGTAGAGTCAAATAAAAAGATAAAATGTGGCCCTAGCCAGTTTTCTCAGTGGATAGAGCTTCGGCCTGTGGACTGAAGGGTCCCAAGTTCTATTCTGGTCAAGGGCACATGCCCGGGTTGTGGGCTCAACCTCCAGAAGGTGGTGTGCAGGAGGCAACCGATCAATGATTCTCTCTTGTCATTGATGTTACTATCTCTCTCTCCCTCTCCCCTCCTCTTTGAAATCAATAAAAATATATATTTTTTTAAAGATAAAATGTGAATAGAAATATCCAAAATTTTGGCTTTCCTTGCTCTTTATTGCCTCTCTGGATTTTTTTATGTGGCTTTTAGAGTCTGTAATAATTTGTTCAACACTATCACTTATTAAAATAAAATCTATTTTTATACATTCAATATTATTTATATACTAGAGGCCCGGTGCATGAAAATTCATGCACTGGAGGAGGGATCCCTCAGCCCGGCCTGCCCCCTCTCACAGTCCAGGAGCCCTCAGGGGCGGGAGGCAACCTGGTGATCAGGGGAAGGTGACGCCCCATCACCCCTCTGCTGCTGCCACTGTCGGCAGCGCAAGCCTCGGCCATCCCTGGTTACCTGAGCCTCAGGCAGCCCTGGGCAGCTGGGGGGCTGAGGCGGGTCTGGCCGCACTGCGTGCCTACCACCCCCACCCCGGCAGGGCTGAAAGGACTGGAGGACTCTGGTGGGGCTGAGGGGACTGGGTGCCGCCATCTTGTGGCTATGGGTGCCACCATCTTTGTGACAGCGTGACAGTCAATTTGCATATCCCCTCTTTATTAGATAGGCTATAAAAGCCTACCGGTTGCTATGACACGCACTGACCACCAGGGGGCAGACACTCAGCATAGGAGCTGCCCCCTGGTGGTCAGTGTGCTCCCACAGCAGTAGCACCACTCAGCCAGAAGCCAGGCTCACAGCTGATGAGCACAGCTACCACGGTGGCAGCAGGCACAGCGGGGCTGGGATGCGCAGGAGTGGCACCCGGCCTCGGCTCGGGCTCCTCCCCAGCCACTTGCCACATTGAGCACTCCGATATCCCCCAAGGGATCCCAAATTGCGAGAGGGCGCAGGCCAGGCTGAGGGACCCACCAGTGCACAAATCCATGCACCAGGTCTCTAGTTCTGTAATAATTTCAGATATACAGCAAAGAGGTTAGGTAATCATAAACTTTACAAAGTGATCCCCCCCCCCAATATTTCAAGTACCCACCTGTCCCCATATGTAGTGATCATGATATTATGGACCATATTCCCTATGCTGTACTCTAAATCTCTGTCACTATTCTGTACCTACCAATTTGTACTGCCAATCCCTTCACCTATTTCACCCAGCTCCCCAACAACACTCTCCTCTGACAGCTGTCTGTCTGTTCTCTGTATCTATGAGTCTGTTTCTCTTTTGTTTGTCATTTTATTTTGTTCTTTAGATTCCACATATAAGTGAAATTATAAAGTATTTGTCTTTGTCTGGTTTATTTCACTTAGCATAATACCCTCTAGGTCCATCCATGCTGTCGCAAATGGTAAAGTGTGAATGTCCCACATCCCGCATGGTTCAGGGTTCGGGCTCTGGAAGATGAAAGAGACGAGACAAAAAATAATAATTTGAAAATTGGGGGGCCAGGCAAGAGCCCATTCCAAGAGGATGGACTCTGCTTGTGCTCCGGCCTTGCCATCCTTTTATTCAGTTTGGAATACACCCATAGCCCTTAGGCAGGCAAGTTCCAGTAACAGGCAGACTATCTTATCAGTAAGGATTTACATGACTATCTGGTGGGGAAGTTGATTCAGCTACCATTGTCTCGACTAAACAGTGGGTACATAGCCCTGATTTTTGCCAGGGCTTCAAGGGTCACCAGCATTCGGGTTCCTTGTCCATACCTCTCTGCCAGAGAAGACAATAGGCAGTTTCCCACAGTAAAGTTTTATTCTTTTTTATGGCTGAGTAACATTCCACTGCATACATGTTCCACGGCTTCTTTATCAACTTGCCTATTGATGGGCACTTGGACAGTTCCAGATCTTGGCTAAATAATGCTGCAGTGAACATGGGGATGTATATATTCTTTCAAATTAATGTTTTGGGTTTCTTAGACTATATTCCCAGAAGTGGAATCGCTGGGTCAAAAGGCAGTTCCATTTTTAATTTTTTTATGAACCTCCCTCCACACTGTTTTCCACAGTGGCTGCACCACTCTGCATCCCACCAGCAGTGCACGAGGGCTCCCTTCCTCCACATCCTCTGCCTCTCCGGATTCTGCTGCTGAAGAGCTAATAACCTATATAGAATGCAAACCAGATTGACACGCCCTCCTCCTATCTCAAACTTAACTTCCTATTTCCAATAAATAATCTTTTGGCTGCTTTTCTCCCTAATGCCTTTAGGATATTGTATTGTAAAGACAGAGTTCAGGTGTTTTCTCCAAAATAATAATAATAATAATAATAATAATAGATTTCCCATTTATCATTTCCTGCTTTGTGTTCCTGTATAGTCATTTCGGGGTGGTATTTGGGGATTCTGGGTTTCCATGACCAAATGGCTCACTGAGAACAAGGGGATTCATAGGATGACACATTGTCTGAGGCGGCGGGTGATTCTGAAGGTTCCTCACATAACTCAGCTGTTTTGTCACTAATTCATCCCCTCTGTCAAAGCAAGAAACAGTGACCCAGCGTGTGGCAACTGGGGAATATAGGTGCTCACATGAGCACAGTGTTTCTCTTTGTATAGTGGGCTCCTGGGTACAAGTGCTTTGAGTTGGAAACACAGGTCTCCCATTCTGAAAGTGAAAAATAACACCTCCTCCTTCAAAGCAGCGCATCAGTTTAGTAGAGCTGGCATCCTCTGTCCATTAGCAGGTGACCTTAGGCAAGTCACTAGCCTCCTGGACTTCAGTTGCCTCAACTGTAGAGTTAAGTGGTTGGACTGATTCATTCTCTCACTTTGACAGATGACCCATTCTTCACAGAGAGAGGGACGAACCTTATGAGGGGCTGGGAAAGCAGGAAGTTGGGTGGGGGGGCTGTCTGATCCCTGGCACTGTCTCCGGGTCTCCCCTGCAGCCAGGGGATCAGCACTAGCCTGGAGCACGCTCACCAGGGTCTTCAGACTCTCCAGCAGGTGAAAGCTGGTCAGTGCCGCTTCAGCTGTGGCCTGCAGTGTGCTCTGGTCCCACCTCTCTGGAGCTCTTTCCCGGGATGAGGTGATGCTGGGAGGACAGTGGCGGAGTCAGTCCAAGGGGCCTGACACTCAGCTTAAATCTGCCTTTTCTTTGGGGCCTATCCGTTCCTCACTCTGTTTTGGGGAGGTCCCTCTGACCCAGTGGGATAGATACAATGAAGGCAACTGGAGCAGCCTCAGGCCCTGCAGGCACTGCTGCTGATGAGGTATATCTTTCAGGTGAACCTATGGGAGAGGATGGCCCACGTGGGAGACTACAGACCGATGCCCTGGCTCCCTGTCCTGGTGGTAAGTGGGTCAGGACACCTGCCAGCACTGCGCAGGCTTGGCAGAGATTCCAGTGGGAGCCCCCTCCAAGCTGTGTCCTTCACCAGCCACACTTCCTTGGGCAGGTTCCTTGGGCTCTTAAGCCTCAGTTTACATGGCTGTAAAATGGGAACAACAATAGCATCATCTTCACTGAGTTCTTCTGAGGATGCAAAAAGGTAATGCCTGCAACACACTGAACAGCACCCAGGGTTTAAACTAGACTTCCCTGGTTGGTGGCTTCTTTTATAGGATTTCATGGATAGAAATGTCCTTAAATGCTTATTTACATTGTGATATACACATGCCTGTGTGACGAGCCACACCTGTGGACCATACAATTAAGAAAGATCCAAGCCTTTACCAGGAGCCCTCAGGGGAGGAGAAGAGGCACATGTGACTGAGAAACCTGCTGTGCTAGAGGCTTGGGGCAGGAGCTGCCTCATTCATGACTTTGGAAAGAATGGGAGAAAGTTTTCATGGGGGAAGCGAATTTGGATCAGGCCTCCAAGGTGGGATGGGTGTGGGACAGGGGGAGGCAGGAGTGAGGCCAGACTGTGGAAGCAGGGTGGCCTGCCCAGTTTATCAGCTAAGTTCCTGGGGATGGGGCACTGAATGAGCACAAACGGACTGAGCAGGCTCCCACCACCAGCCCTTCCTCACCCAGCCTTGGGGCTGTCTGGCCACTGACCCTGAGTAACTGAGTAACTGTGTGTCTTCAAGGAGGCATGAAAGCCAAATGACCCCTTTCTTGTGGCAGGTGTCTCTGATGTGCTCAGCCAGAGCAGAATACAACAACTGCGGCGAGAATGAGTACTACAACCAGACCACAGGGTTGTGCCATGAGTGTCCCCAGTGTGGGCCGGGGGAGGAGCCATACCTGGTAAGACCCCCTGCCTGGCTGCCAGACCACAGCCCCCGAGACCTTCATGGGGTATTGTCACCATACTTAGTGTTGCTCTGCATGTGGCTCCCTAGCTAAATCAGTGTCCGGTGCACCCGGGGCACCCTGTGCCTGATGGGCCTGTGCGCCCATGCACATGGTGTGCCCAAAGACTGTAGGTTTGGTCCTGGCAGGTGTGGCCCTGGACTCACCTATGTCCTCTGTCCTCTTCCTCGGCCAGTCCTGTGGCTACGGCACCAAAGATGAGGATTATGGCTGCATCCCCTGCCCAGCAGAGAAGTTTTCCAAAGGAGGCTACCAGATATGCAGGCGCCACAAAGACTGCGAGGGCTTCTTCCGGGCCACCGTGCTGATGCCGGGGGACATGGAGAATGACGCTGAGTGTGGGCCTTGTCTCCCTGGGTAAGCATGGGTGCTCCAAACTGCACCCAGGACACGCTCTCAGAAACCTCTGTGTATCTCTGGGAAGCCCGCTGAGAACATGAGCACCTCAGGCTGCAGTGCAGTGTCACTCCTGCTGTCTGCCCCGTTCTACCAGGGGCGACATGCAGAGAGGAGGTCACGTATCTGGAATAAGGATGGTGAGTCCTGCCACCTTTCCTGAGCAGGCAGCTTGCCCAGGCTCAGTTTCTGTGTTCTTTAAGCCAACATCAGTCAGCTCTTCCGACTTCTCAAATCAAACAAATTTGCTGACTACTTACAATGAGATAACACATGTGGAATGCTTTGGGAAAAAACACTAAAATCCCATACAAGAATATTACTTTTAGTATTCTGAGGAAAACTGAGGATAAAAGCCACTGACAGGAATATTTGAGTGTAATATGTATATAATTCCACCACAATTCTGTTATGTATCAAAAGTCTTCCCCAAAAAAGCAAAGTGCAAATGCAGTTATCCTGAAAGAAGGATAAAAATCTTCCTTCACGCGGACAGGACACATTAGCAAGTTCTGCTTGAGACAAGGAGGTGCAGCCTACCCCAGTAAACACCAAGCCTCTGCAGTTGCTGCTGCCTCCCTCTGGTGGCCACACAGCATAATGCTTGCAAGGGCTGCCCGGACACCAAGAGTGGTGATGGCTCAGGGGTGATGGAGGTGGTGGGGGCGGTGATGGAGCTGGCCAGGGTGCAGGCCATGGTGTTGGTCATGGAGGCAGCAGCATTCTCAATAGTACTCTGTACTTCACAAATCGCTTGTTTACATGTCGTCTCACTGTGCTGAATTGAGAGGAGGAAGCAAATAAGAACACATTCAAATGAGAACACTGGGCATTAGTCTAAGAAAAAGGAAGTACAAAAAAGGCAGAAAGTCCCACCAATTTAGGAATAGACTAAAAGTGAATAACTCTTTAAAATGAGGAGATATTTTAAACTCGCAGAAATTAACCCTAATTCAAATTTGTTACTGAGAAGTATCCATTTCCATGGCTTCCACCACCATCTCTCTGCTGGTGATTTGCCCACCCCCCACCTCCAGTCTCCCTAGTTTTCTGTCATCAGTTCAGACCTACGTCCTGAGTTACAGACCTGCCTATCCAAACCCCACAGGGACAACCACGTCATTGTCCGACATTGTCCCTTACACAGGATGATTCAAACATATTTTTCAAGTGAATAAAGAAATCATGAGAACTTTATTCCAGAACCTTTTCAATAAGGAAAAAACACAAAAATAGGTAGCTATACCCAAGGAAGATGTTAAACTATTATCTTAGAAAATATATATAATAATAAAAGCATAATATGCTAATTAGACCAGACATCCTTCCGGACAACCTTCTGGATGAAGCTACGGCAATGGGGGCTGAGGCAGAGGCAGCCACTGTGGCAGCGGGGGCCAAGCCCCTTCCATGAATTTTGTGCATCAGGCCTCTAGTCCTATATAATAAAAGCCTAATATGTTAAGTGTCTGGTCGTCCGGTCATCCGTTCAGCCAATCAAAGCATAATATGCTAATGATAAGCTAAGGCTGCTCAACTGCTCTCTATGACATGCACTGATTACCAGGGGGCAGATGCTCCAACCAGTAGGTTAGCTTGCTGCTGAGGTCCAGCAGATCGGGACTGAGTGAGATGCGCCCTGGAGCCTTCCCCTGGTCCCTCCCGGCTGGCCAACCTCCCGCATCCCTCCCCAGCCCCAATCGTGCACCGGTGGGGTCCTTCAGCCTGGCCTGCACCCTCTCACAGTCCAGGACCCCTCGGGAAATGTCAGAGAGCCAGTTTTGGCCCAATCCCACAGGCCAGGCCAAGGAACCCTCTAGTGATGAAATAAAAGTCCTTTCACTGGGTTTTCTTTAGTTTAGTTGCTGTGATCATTGTGTTGTGGGGGCTCCACCAGAGAGAAGTGTTGGAAGAAGCAGTCGAGCCCTAGCTGGTTTGGCTCAGTGGATAGAGTGTTGGCCTGAGGACTGAAAGGTCCTGGGTTTGATTCTGGTCAAGGGCCCATGCTGGGGTTGAGGGCTTGATCCCCAGTAGGAGGTGTGCAGGAGGCAGCCAATCAATGATTCTCATCATTGATGTTTCTATCTCTCTCTCCCTCTCCCTTCCTTTCTGAAATTAATAAAAAAAAATATTTTTTTAAAAAAAGAAGAAGATGAAGAAGCAGTTGATGCATCTGACCCAGTGGGTCACATGTCTGTGGAGGGCCTGCAGACATTGGGCTTGAATGAGAAAAATCAGAAGGACCTTGACTTTAGATGGCTAGAATCAGTCTCTGATAACTTATAATTCCTGGGACTTTTCTCTCAATTGCTTTTAATTGCTGCGGGTACATAATTCATGAAAAAATGCAGAGTTTTATGGATTAACTATAGACGTGCCGAGGAAAAGCATGCTCCCCTTGCCATGCTCAGCCTTGGGAAGAAAATAACCCTTTTTGCAAAACCTCAACTTATTTTGAGAGCCTGTCAGTGTGAGAATCTGACCTGACATTCACAACCTAGCATTTATTTCAGTAAACCTTTAAATTAAGAGTCCACCAGGTAGGTACTAGTGAGACAAAGAGGAAAGACGTAGTGCCTCTCTTTCCAGTGGAGGAGAGAGACAAGAAAACCAGTGCTCAAGAAGTCCAGGAAGGGCCATTTCTGTGATTGGGGTCAGTAGGGGTCTTAGAAGACTTCTCAGAGTGATGCTGGGATGGGTGGAACAGAGTTGAGAAGTGGAACAGAGCTCTCCAAGTGCAGGTGCTCAGCCAAAGCCCAGAGGGTGAGCAATCTGACAGGACGTAGCTGCATCCCTGGGCCAAGTGGAAGGCACACAGGTGGGTGTGGAGAAACTAGTGAGGGGAGAGGCCAGATGGAAAGGACTCTGGAAAATGATGCTGAGGACGTGAGTCATTTAGCTCGATGCTAATGCAGATGTATAAGCTGGTGTAGGACATAATCAACCTTAGGATGACCCCCTTGGCAGCAGTGAAGATAAACACTGTTGAGCAAGGAAGAGATGGAAGCCTGGGGAACAGGGATAACGTGGGAAGTTGTGAGGATCAGGGCAAGGCGAAAGCACTGGAAGTTGGAGGGAGAGGGAAAATTCAAGAGCTTGTTGGAAGACAGCAGAGACAGGAGTTGCAGACCATGTGCATGTGGGATTTGGGGAAGGAGATTTTGAAGAGGATTATCAGGTGTCTGTCTCAGCCAGCTGTGTGGACAGTGAGGCCATTTGCTAAGATGTAGACTACAGGAGGAAGAATTTTGGTGGGGAGGTGGAGGAAAGATGGAGGAGGTATGTGTGGAATTTGAGGTTGTTACATGCAGAACAACATATATAACACATCTATATATATAAAAGGCTAATATGCACAGTATCCCCACGGGAGTTCAACTGGGAGACCGGGAGTTCTGCTGCTCACTATGATGTGCGCTAAGCACCAGGGAGTGGTGCATAATGAAGGGAGACCCTGGCCAGCGGCCAGCGGCCAGGGAAGGAAGGCCCTGGCTAACAGCTGGAAGGAAGGCCCTGGCCAGCAGCCAGAAGGCCCCAATCAGCCCTGATTGCCAGCCAGTCCTAGGGACCCTACCATGCACAAATTTCATGCACCAGGCCTCTAGTATGTAAATAAACAGCTCAGGCCACATCTGGAAGTCACCTACCCATTAATGGTGTGGGAATGACTGGTCCAGATAGGCTTCCCCATAAGGCAGCTTCATAGAGGAGGGAGAGGAATGGGTGCAAGATGGAGCTTGGCCCCAAAGCATTGCTGTCTCACCCTCTGCGGTTCAGACCCATAGTGTCTGTGAGACTCAGCCAGACTATATTCCGATGCTCTAAAAGGGGTAGTGAGTATGCACATTGAGCAGCCTGTTTCATTCTTACGTAGACCCACAGAGACTCTCCTGTAGAGGGGACAAGCCCTGGGACCAGTGTAGTAAATGACCTGTCCTATGGGCAGGTGCTGGCTCGGTCACTAGAAAGGCTGCTCTGTGGCAATGAAGACAATTGGTTTGGGACCAATACATTCCCCTTGGACAGGGGAATGGTGGTGAGCTCCCTGCCTTTGGAAGGCTTCAAAGATACGGACAGCCCTCTGTGGAATTAGCAGGGAGGCCAGCATCTGTTTACAAGGATCTTCCCAGCCTGCAATCTTGAGTGACTCCCTCCCTGCTCCATGAGAACAGTGACCTGCTTCCTCCACACTTTGTCTTCGGCATCGGGACAAGGTGAGGGGAATACTGGCTGAGTGTGAAGGATATTGTGCAACGGACACGCCTCAGTGCACCTCTCATTACTCCACGGAAGTGAAAATATAGTCAGTTTCCATTTTGGCTGTTCTGTGATATGACCTCAAATAAATCACTCCCTACCCCAAGGCCATGGAAATTGAGGGCCCCTACTTTATCTCAAGGCCCAACCTCCTTATCCTGGCTCTAATAAGCACAATGCTCTATCAGGGTGGGATCCCAAAGGCCTCCCCTCTCCTATTACATGCCCTATGTTTTGAGACAAAATGAAGCTCTCAGGCTATGGCACAAAGGAGGATTACAAGGAGTAGCAAGTTGGCACCATCAGCTCCATGAAAGGCTGTTTTCATTCCCAAGTCCCTGTGGTCCCCAGGCTGCGGATGCAGACTGCCTCCTATTTGTCTTCCTGACACCACAGGTTGCCTTGGCCTGCTCCCCCTTTGTGGTTTGGCAAGCACCATCTTCTCATTCTTTTTCTGCTGTATATCAGTATGTGGCTAAGACACTGGCTGAACAATGAGCAGTACGTGGGGCTTTCCTGTTGAGAAAGACTTGTGTGGGAGGACCAGGGAATAAAACCTGAGAAGAGGAAGAGAGAAGAGGTGAAATTTCATAACCTCCCCCAGGGCATCATGTTACCCATTGGAGAAACTCCTGCTGGCTAGCTTCCACACCGCGTCCACTCCCTGCAAATAAGGCATTCTAGGATGTTTGGAAAACAGGGGCAAAGGACACGGTGGTTGCTTCTACATACCAACATTGTAGAGGGCAAAGGGAGCATCAAAGAGCTCAGTGGCATCCATTACAAGCTCAGGAGCTCTGAGAAAAGGGAACCTTTGGAGAAAATCTACACACAAAGAAGATTCTAGAGGCACATTTAAACTGAGTTTTGTCTTGGGTTACCTACCTTAATCAACCCTTGAAGAAAAGCAGAAGAAAAAAAAAAAGAAGATCCAGGGAAAAGTCTAAATAGAGAGCAAAGAGTGGGAAATTAGACCTTCACAGAAAGACAAAGGGGCCTAATACTCTAGATGGGCACAGCTCCCTAAATGAGCACCCAGCTTCAAGTTCATAGAAGCTAAACAATGAGTCTCCACTCCTGTCTGGCCGGGAATGAGAGGTGTGGGGGTAAACTAAACACAAGAAGTTGAGGTTAGTCTTAAAGAGAAAAACCCAACATTTTAAAATGTTCTGTGAAATATATGCTAAGAAATGTGTGACATATTTAACACTCATGATTTTATAACCTCCTGGAGCCAACATTTTTTTAAAAAATTATAGCCCTTCCATATTGTGTCTTCAACTAAGCTATTGAATACATTGCACAGCTTGGTGCAGACACACAGCCAGGACAGGAGGTGCAGTGGCAGCCATCGGGGCCTCTGGGAGTCAGAGAGAGAGGACCCCTCAGGATGGGAGCCATCGGCCTGCCCAAGGAGGTACCTGTGTGCCCAGCAAAGGCAGCTGACTAATCCCAGGTGGAGTTGCCCCTAGTGTGCACAGAGCATGGTGTCCCCTGGGACCCAGTGGGTGCCCAGTTCTAAGACCAAGTGTCCTATACCCACCCAGGTGGCTGTGGATTTTCATCCAAAATGGAGCTCAGCACCAGGCTATTACCAGAATGGGATTAGCTGTTGTTCTGCTTTTTGAAAATGAGGAGAGGTGTATAAAATGCCCTTTGACTTCTGTCAGTCTTAGCACTTTGAAATTCTATAGAGAACAACTTGGTTTCATTCACATCTCTTCCAATCAATACTTGCCTAACACCTTCCCTCCTCATCACCTAGCGCAAGGTACTAGGAATGCAGGCATGAACAAGGCTGGCCCTGAGGGACTCCCAGGCCAGGAAGAGAGGCATTCACAATCTGGGGGAGAAGAATGCACTAGAGGTGGAGGTGAGAGGAGGAGCAACTAATAATAGTGCCAACAAAAGTTCCCTGCCACCAATCTAATGCCAACAGTAGTCCCCAATCTGGGGACTATTCAGGTAAACAGTTTGCAAAGCCCAGAGAAGCAACCCCTAGTGAAAACCAAATTTGTGCTCCACTGAGATAAAGAGGAGGCCAATTTTCATAAAATCCCCACCCTTGTCCCTGATTGGTCCATTTTTATGCAAATGAGGAATCCAAATTTGCACAGTCTGGTCCAAATAGCACTGTGCTAATTGGTCAGCTTCACGTATTCTGATTGGTTGTTATGGAGCAGCTCTGATTGGTTAGTAAAGATGCAAATTAGGTTATAGCTGTGAAATTTTAAATGGACAAGGCAGGTCTCAGCCCACTAACTTCTTCACCAGGATGGACTCAACAGGCAGGAGCACCGGGAGGAGACTGGAGGTTCAGTCTGCAGTTTTCCCCTGAAAGGCAGCCTATGTGAGAGGCCTCTGTCGGCAATGGCTGCCAGACTCTTGTTATGAATTTGGACCCAGTTAACCATGAGGAGGCCTTCTTGGCAGATAGATTCCTTCTCAGGTCGCAGAGGCAACTCTGGGTCTGTATGTCAAAAAGCTGCAGGAGGACTGCCCTGGCCAACCTGGAGTCCAGAGCCCTTCACCCTGGTTAGGCTACGCCCCTCCTGGTGCAGACACGCCCCTCCTGGAACCCGTGCGCTGGGGGCCCCTACGGCTTCCTGCTTTCTCAGCACTGATGACTTCTGGAGGGGACAAGGTGTGCGTTTGAGAGAGGCTTTTTCCAGAGGTTTAATTGTGAACCTGGCTGTGCTGGCTTCTCTGCGGGATGTTTTGAAATTGGTTAATTAATGTTTTTAGATACACAGGAATCTGGGGATAAAATGCTCTGAGGAAGGGCAGGTAATTATGATCATAATGTTACTGATAATGGTTCAGCTCCTGGCCGCTAGAGTCCGAATACTCCCCCCACAGTCCTGCTCCATGCTACCACTTACCACTACCATCAGCAGGGCCTGGATGTGCATGGCTAATAAAAGAGATTTTAAAACAACCATGGAAGTATTCAACAGTGCAGAGGGATTTTTCATTTTTTGAAATGGTAGTAAGGGAGAACATGGGCACCAGCTCACTTTATTAATTGATTTCTCACAATGCAATACTGGTTCTATGATCATCGCTGAATGTATACTTATGGAAAACAAGCATACACCAAGAGAAGTGCCAAAACCTGCCTGCAGTTGGAAAGGAGGCTGAGTTGTGAGGCTGGGAGGGGAGGCCAGGAGGTGTGCCCTGCAGAGAACGGCAGCCCATGGTGGCAGGCTCTGGGCAGGGAATTCTGAGAGCCAGCATGGTATATTGACATCAGGAAGCTCAAAAGACATCACCGTTAAGGCTTTGTCTTTTTTTTTAAATGTCACAACCCCAGCATGAATTGATATGGGTGTCTTCGGACAAGTGCTTCCTGAGGAGGAAGCAAACAAATTTCAGTTATGACCTGGCTGTCTCTAAAGCCCTCTGTGGTGACCTCTCTGGGCATTGCTATAGCCACGTTGCCAGCCAGTGCCGCTCCCTGGTGGTCAGCAAGTGTTCCCTGGGAGGTCCCAGTGTCACAGGCAGAGACACATTTACGGGCTTTCACCAAGGGAGTGCTCCTCCTCCAAAAGTGCCTGAATCTCTGGTTGGCAAGACACCCAAGGCACTAACCAGAGCATACACGTGGTGGCAGAGCATACACGTGGTGGTGGGCACGCACGTGGTGGCAGGCATGCACACGGTGGGCACGCAGATGTTTAGGTGGAGGATGTGGATGAAGATGGTGATGACATGCGCACACAAGCTCATCGGTGAAAGGAACCAAAAAGGGGAGGAGATATTTGTAAGACCCAAACTGGCCCAATATTGGGGGGAAATCCATTTTAAGACAAGTTGAAAACCTTCAAGGAATCTCAGTGATCAAAATGGGCTGCTGCCTCAGCAGGGCTCCTGCTTCCCAGGTGTCTGTCTCAGGCCTGATTTGGATCATGCTTTGGTCGTGGGTGTGCCAAGTGGTCAGCATTTGCTTGTGGCAGTGCCAGTTCACCTGTCTACTTTGTCTGAATCTCAGTGATCAAAATGGGCTGCTGCCTCAGCAGGGCTCCTGCTTCCCAGGTGTCTGTCTCAGGCCTGATTTGGATCATGCTTTGGTCGTGGGTGTGCCAAGTGGTCAGCATTTGCTTGTGGCAGTGCCCAGTTCACCTGTCTACTTTGTCTTGTTTGCCCTCCCTGTCTTGTAGCTACTACATATTGGAAAACAGACCCAGGAACATCTACGGCATGGTCTGCTATTCCTGCCTCCTGGCGCCCCCCAACACCAAGGAATGTGAGTGCACTTTGTCCTTCCATAAGAACGGTACTGGTTCAATATTGATGTCTTGCATTACATGGTGGGGTAGACAGAAGCCAGTCCTGGCCCCTAAACAAGTTAAGTACAGTAAAGGCATAAACAAAAATGTTCTCATGGCCTAACCAATCAGAAAGCAAGTCCATGAAAAAGGTTTGCTGTACCATGAGTCAGAGACTCAGGTCAGTAACCTTGGACAAGTGACCTTGAATAAATCTCATAACCGCTATGAGCCTCAGTTTTTTCATCTGTAATTTGGGGGTGCTAAAATCTGAATTATCTATGTCATGCAATTCTTGGATAAAACAATGAGACCACAGATGCCAAGGTATTTTGCAAAGTTCTACAAAGCTCTGTCTAGACAATTGTTAGTTCTCATACATAACCTCTGCTTTCCCATCTGAGAAATGGGGACATGCAGCCAGATGGGCCATGTGGGGTGACATGGTGAATGCAGCCCTGCATGGGTCAGGCTCTCAAGTGTGGACATGAAGGTTACTCTCTCCACCTCGAGGTCTCCACTTCCCCTGCACAGGGCTCCTGCTCAGGAATCAGAAGATGGGGGTAGAGGGTCAGTAATGAGGCCCAAACTCACAGAGGCCCAAACTCACAGAACTACCATCAGCAGCTCTACCCCAGCCAGCCCAGGAACTAGGTAAAACCTAGTCAGGACCCCAATGTGCCAGCTGGCTGCCCAGGCCCCACCAGGCTCTGCCCTTCCTGAGCCTTGGTCAGTGGTTGAGAATTCCTTTGCCTCTGCCTGAGAAGCCTGCTTTGGTTTTGTTTGGCTGTGATTTACCTGGGCCCTTGCCAGGCAAGCTAATGCCCTTGGTAGCCCAAGTCAATGGATAGTGGATTACACACCCCATAATCAAAGAGAACCTGGCACGAACCCCAGGAAGCATATGACAGATGCACACGTGTGAGGGCTGGCGGAGGCCAGGGGTGCCAGCTGTACAGGAGCAAGCCCTGGACTCACAGCCTGAATCTGCCTGGGCTCTCCACCATCCCAGGTGCTTTCCTGTCCTCTGTGTTTCCATCCTTAAAGAGATGACGGCTTCTGTGAAGTGTGGGGCTGAGATTCTCCCAGGAGCCCCGGGCTGCAGTCACCCAGCCGTGCTTTAGCATGCTCGGGTGGGGCTGAGAATGCAGGCTCACGGTCCCCAGGGGCTTCCGGGACCCCACGGAGAGCCCTGATGTGGGTTGTGGATCCTGCTCTGGAACTTCAGGGCCTGAGTTTACATTCCTGTTTCCTCACCTGCCAAAGACACCCACCTCCCCAGCTGTTGTGCAGGGGACTGAGCTACAGTGCTGGCTACTGTGTCGTGGCCCATCCAAATACCCTCAGGAGGAGTGGCGAAGCACCACATAGTTATTGTTAAATGGGGGGAAAAATCAATCTAGTTTCCAACACCATCAAGTAGTAAGAGGGAGGCCAGAGGATTGCCACTGGTCAACATTGGTCCTGCCTCTGGGCCATCGTCATCTTCAGGCAAACAGACATGTGTGGAGCTTCGGACAGAGCCTGGTTGGGCCTCAGGGACTGTAACTGCCAGGGAGCCACGAACTCCCTGGTTTCCGTTTTCTCTCCTGAATAACAAGTGTAAGTGATGCCTCTTACATAAACCACATGCGTGTGGCAGGGACGCCCCCAGGTATTCAAGAGCTTTGAAACCTCTCCTGCTTGCGACTTGCCCATCGGGAAAACTTCAAGCCTTTCTTCCAGAAGCTTCCACCGCAGTGAACAAGCACTACCTTCCTTCCGCACCCCTAGTCCCATCACTGTTTGTCCTGGAAGTGAGAGAAGAAGCCCTCCAGTTATTTTTCAGTTACATCAAAGAGAAGACCCACTTGGTGCAACCAAAGCTTTCGGGTTTTGTTGTTTTCCTTGCACGGGCCTGAGGACTGCCTCGGAAAGGACCCGTGCTGTGATGGCATGGGGGTGGCTCGGGGCGAGAGGAAGGAAGGGTGTGGCATCAGATTTGGGATTCGTTCGAGTTTCCACTCTTGGGACAGTTACCTAACTTTGTACTTAGTTTCCCCATCTGTTACATGGGATCGTCTTCTCAGAAGATTGTTGGGAGGAGGAGATGACATGTCAGGTGTGTGTGAGCCCCCGCTCCAGTGTGCATGCGGCACTTACCGCGGGGTAAAGCTTCAGCCTCATGGGTGAGCACCAGCCAGGCCCCTGCAGCTCCACATCGTACAGCTGACCTTCTCTGGGACACGGAGAGCAAGAACCCCTCCCGCACAGAGTGCTGGAGGAATCGGTGAGAGAGTGGTGGGTCTGGCACCCAGCAAGTGTTCCCTGGTCATCATCACCATTTTATGACCACTTGTCAGTGACTGTGACCCCTGAGTCAAGTCCACTCTGCCACCAGCGAACTGTGTTTCCCTCCAGATGCTATCCTGTGATGCCAAGCAGTGATGAACTCCAATGTGAAGCCTTGGCCTCCCCAAATGCCAGTTTCTAGCTATTTCCAAAGCAGTGTTTCTCAAACTCGAATGTGCACACCCCTTGTTACCAGTCCACAATCCATGTGCCAACACTGCAAAAGGCCAGTGTTCAAAACAGCAGAGTTGGAGCAAGGAAAGTTGTATTGATTGAGAAGGTACCTAGTCAAGCAGATGATTCTTCAAATCCATCTTCCAAGAGCCCAGAATTCAGGTGTCTTTTATGTCAACAGAAGAGAGAATGGAAGGGACAAGAGATGATTGATCACCAAAGGCATCTGGCCACCAACAGGGATCCAAAGAAGAGTGTGAAATCTCGAAATCTCTTTGTTCTGGGTCACCATCTCTGTACACATTTCCTCACCTCCCTGGGGAGAGGCATCCCCTGGCAAGAGGCTGTTTCTCCAAAAACTGTAGCCCCAAGCAGAATTCCTCTAATAATGAACACATTTGTAGCAGGAGCTGGTAGCCTGCAGGCCATGGGAGAAATGCAGGCTGGACCAGAGGTAGAGTCCGAGAAAGCAAACATGTCAGTCTGTCACACCATCCCCAGGTCCAGTTAAGAAACAGGTCCTGCCTCAGAGGTCTAGATGGGCTCCAAGACTGCCCTCCCAGCAAGCTCCTGGGCCCCTTGAGCAGCCAAGTTCTAATGACTCTGCCCGTTGTTCCAGCAGCTGCCAGTAGGGGGTGCTGAGCCAGTGAAACAGCCTCAGGCCCCCTCAATGACAACTGTAAGAATCAACAAACAAATCATTCCTAAAAACCCAAGCTGTTTGCCATATGTAGAGAATGCCAGCCATCGCTATACTCATCAGCACACTTATAAACAGCGTGGATTAACAAATCTCAAAGGTTCTTAGTGAACCCTGTCATCACATTGAACAGAGGTATGCTGACATTAAGCCATATGCTCACGGTTTCAGACTCCTCCTGAGGAGGTGAGTGTACTCCCCGCAAAGCCCACCTGCCTGTACCAATGTCTACAGTCAGTGCTGCCTCACACTCAGACTCCATTTTCTTTCGTTTGCATAGAGACCTTGTAAGGATATTCCTGTCTACTTTCTGGGATACAGTTTCCAACAACCTTCCCTTACCCCTATTATAAAATATCTCATCTTTGCGTATTCAAAGCTGGACTCCAAACATGATGGAGCATAAGATGAGTTAGTAGTTAACCACCTATCAGAAACAACACTGACACATATTTTCATCAATGATCCATTCCAAGGAGGCCAAGTGACCTGGAAAGACAAAGCATGTGTTGGAGCAAAGGGAAACCTCCCAGGCACCACATACTTTTATTAGTGCTGAGCTAATCCTCATTAGGCCACAGCAGGGCCTGGGCAGGGGAATGTCCTGTGCAGGTCCTATGGAGATGGTGTGCTCGCCCGAGGGCACCCGCCCCAGAGGGGACCGCTGGTCCTGCTCACTCTCCCTGTTATCCTTGGATGTGCTCAAAACACACCAGCCCAGGCTGTTCAGTTGGTACCAGCTGGAGTTCATTTTGGTGCAGCGAGGTGCACATTATTGACTCGCAGTAGCCTGCGTCCATTGTCTGCTGATGTTTACGTGTGACCGGCCCTGCCAGTCAGGTGCAAAGGCATTCCATAAGTCAGCATGCTGCTAGACTGCTCTCACTGTCCCTCTCTGGGCCACCGGCCTGGGCATATCTGTATCCCCAACCCCCCCCCCCCCCCCCTCCACCACCCCCCCGCC
>NW_005371421.1:794943-796763 GCF_000412655.1 Myotis brandtii | reverse complement strand
TCATCCAGCCTCAGCCAGCAAGGTACAGGAGAGACGGGTGACAGCCACGCACAGACAGAGCCCCAGAGTCTTTTCCTGACTACACGGCCTCAGTTCCCTTGAGCCCTTACCAAACAGATGGATAAGCTTCGTTTTCAATGTCCAACTGAAGCTGTGCCCATAGTGCTTTCTCTCGCTTCACTGGGCCAAATGTGACAGGCTGCCTCGCAGCACGATGCCAACGGGGCTAACACCTGAAACCCAGCTCACCACTCTGTGATGGCCAAAGGCAGCCTCCAGATGCATCTTGTCAGCAGGGAGCACACACCTCCATCCGCACCTCCCCGATGGACCACTGACTCTAAATCTCATCTAAATTATGAGATTTATCATGAGTTTGGAGGTCAGGAAAGCTATTTATCCTCCAGAAAGGCAACGACATGTCTCTGTGAGCTCTGGGCAGAGCAGAGGCTGCTCTCGGGGCAGGGCAGTCCCCGGAGGCTGAGGAGAGAAAGAAAGAAGAGCCACTCTTCCAGCGGGGATCATGAGCACACCTCCTCCAGCCTCCCAGGTCCCAGGTCCCACTTCCCAGCTTCCTGCCCATCACCCACCAGCATTTACAGAAGAAAGGGCGAGGCCCTGGGGACACTAGTGCAGGAGCCCCCTCTGTTCTGAGCAAGTCTCCTCTGGGTCTCTGTTGATTCCGAGGTTAGCCCATGCTGGGCTGTTGCCTTGGTACCCCTATACCTCTCAGTACCCCTCGCTCTCTTGGTAGAAGAGCTAAGAAATCATCCCAATGACAGCAGTTGAGAACATAGAAGGAAAGAAGTGGAACTACAGAGCTTATCATGCCCTGCAGAGAAAAACTCAGCCCCTCAATTGTGTGGTGATCTGGGTGGCACCAACACCCACGTTTGAGGCAACACTGCAGGTGACAGAGACCAGACAAAGAGCCAGAGGCCAGGAGCTCCCAATAAGTGAAGTCCCTGAGCTCTGGAAGTGGCAAATCCCCAGAGAGGGGATGCCTAACTCAACAAGAGGGATGTTTTAAACAATGTGGAAAACTGCGCTGAGTGTGAGGGGAAGGACAGCAGGATGGCACCAGTAGCACACACCCTTGCCTTGCAAGCCTCCCCAGGGTGAGTCCTGTCCAGGGTGTGAAGAGGGCATGAGCCTTCACACCTCACAGTGCTTCCTTTAAAACCCTCCTGTTGGCCCCTCAGATGGCGAATCGCATTTCTCATACACCTGTGACAGTTTAACTTCCTGTCCAACCCCAGAAACTGGCTGGCCTGAACCCTGGGACACCTCACAGAAATGCAGAACTGCAGCAGGAGCCAGTCTTCAGCCTGCTCCCTCCCAAACCGCCACCCTATTTTATTTGTAGAGTTTCTATTTGTTCTCAAAGGTGTGAGGATCAAAAGTTTCTGACCCTGCTCTCTCCTGGGACCTTCTCTTCCTACTGGACACAGATGTATGGATAATCAGCAGGACTTCTCTTGCCCAGTTGGCTGTGGTCACTGTCTTCTGGGTGACCCAGGCTATGTGTGCAGATAGCTTTAGAAAGACCACTCACAGAGCAGGTGGCTGTGTTTCTCCGGAGAACCTTCTGTTAAAGAAAACACCCCTGTTTCTCACAGGAGCCTTGCTGACCAGGGGCCAGGCTCGGTGCTGTTAGTCCTGGCTGGGCAGCTAAGAGGGCCAACATGCATTGATTTTAGGGAGGACTCTCACTTGGCCTCATTCAGACAAGCAAACGCACACTCTCCAGCTCCTTCAGAACCGGCAGAGACAAAAGCACGGCAGGAGGACACTTACTTGAAACATGATCATTTTTCAGA
>NW_005371421.1:792441-792831 GCF_000412655.1 Myotis brandtii | reverse complement strand
GTATTTCTTGCCACTCTCTTCTGGCCTGCATAGTTTCTGTTGAGAAATCAGCTGACAGTCGTATGGGTACTCCCTTGTAGGTAACTGGCTGTCTTTCTCTTGCTGCTTTTAAGATTCTCTCTTTGTCTTTTGCTCTTGGCATTTTAATTATGAAGTGTCTTGGTGTGGTCCTCTTTGGATTCCTCTTATTTGGGCTTCTCTTCACTTCCTGGACTTGTAAGACTATTTCTTTTACCAGGTAGGGGAAGTTTTCTGCCATTATTTCTTCAAATAGGTTTTCAATATCTTGCTCTCTCTCTTCTTCTGACACCCCCATAATTCGGATGTTGGTACGCTTGAAGTTGTCCCAGAGGTTCCTTACACTATCTTCGTATTTTTGAATTCTCTTTC
>NW_005371421.1:781779-791988 GCF_000412655.1 Myotis brandtii | reverse complement strand
TGGGGCAAGACTTGCTTCAGTGGAGCTTTGGTGCTCACTGAGTCTGCTCCCTTAGTGTGTCCCTTATGGATCTGAGGAGTTGTAATCTGGATGGTCCCACTCTGACCACTGGGTACATTGGCTCTTGGATCTCTAAGGAGGTGCTAATTTAGCCTCTGCCTGAGGCTACCCAGCAGGAGCTATGGAGAGATCTGCAGATTCCTCTTCTTTGTTTGGGGTTTGGAGGTGCCCAGATGAGGCCCAGCTGTGAAGCAATGCAAGCTGCTGTGGGGCCTTGGGCCTTCTTTTGGAAGTTCTGGGTCTCTCTGACCCAGCTGCAGTTTGTTAGGTAATTTTCAGATTGCAAAGGGCCAGGCCTTTCATATGCAAAAGCCTCTGCGCACAGCTTGGGTGGGGCGGGGTCTCAGGGAATCAACAGGGTGGAGCAAGCAGCTATGACTGCTCCTCAGTCCTACCCAAAGAGACCCCGAGTCTCAGTGTCCCGGTAATCGCTGCAAGTACCTCTGAGAGAAAGCCGGCCTCGAGTTCCGACCGATGCCAGACAGTCCAGTTTCTCCCCGTATGAGTCTGGGTCCCCAGAGACTCGCCCGGAACTGGAGTTCAGAGCAGTCGGTAGCTTGAGACTCCCTCCTGATTGAAAAAAACAACCGTGTCCTCAGTTGCCAGCCCTTTCCACATGCGCGGCGTCCTCAGTTGCCAGCCCTTTCTGCGTGCCTCCGGACTTCTGCACTTTACTTCCGCACCTCCTCTGAGTCTCAGTGTGCTTTTCTCTTTCCTTCTAGTTGTAGAATTTCCACTCAGCCAGCCTTCCTGTGGTTCTGGATGATGTCCGTTTTGACGTTTAGTTGTATTTTTGAAGTGGTTGTGAGAGGCAGCAATTTCCGGTGTTTATCTATGCCGCCATCTTGGTTTCTTCTTTGAAACATGATCATTTTTATTAACTGCAGAACTCAAGCTGGCCTAAAGGAAGGTTGACTGTCAGGATGTCATCGTTTCTGTGGTAGAACATTTTGTTTGTTTTAACTGAACAACTTAGTGATTTGTCTGATCACAAAATCAGCTTCCACATTACTTCTGCTAAGTGCCACTTTTTTACAAAGAATGGGAGTTTTATGAATCACAGTTTTGAGAGAAGACCAAGCTCATGCCTACTCTTAAACAGTTTTGTCACAACTATTTAAAAACGTATTATGCAAAAATCCTGAAGAAAAATACACCAAATGTCAATGTTAGACAGAGGCTGTAGGTGATTCTTTTACTTCTTTCTTGCGTTTTGATTTTTTTCTAGATTTTTAAATAATGGGCATGTCTTATTGGATAACTTGGATGGCAGGTGTTATGTGGCCCCTCCAGCCCTTTATAACTTGGGACTGTGAACCAATAGCTCTGTGGCTGCACCTTGTGTTTCAGTGCTGGTGGTGGAGCTTCTGCAGGTCACTCTGAGGAGCCCACAGCGACTGTTCTCCTTGCAGGTGCGGGAGCCACCGTGGAGGTTTCTGCCCACTTCCCCAGCACCGCGGGCAGCAGCACCCTCTCTCCTTTCCATCGCGCCCATAAAGGTAGGCAGGTGCCCAGGTACTGGTCTTCTGGAGCTAACCACCTAGACGTAAGTTGGGGGAGTGGGTGGCTGGAGAGGAAGAGAGGAAATAATTATAGAAATGACCATGAAGCTCTTCTCCACTTCAAATCACCTCCCTCCTGTGGTTTAATCACAGTCAATGCCCCCAGCTGCTAGAAATTAGAAATATCTCTGGGAGGAGGGGAGCTGCTCACTCCTTGGGTGTTGGCAATGCTGCTCAGGACGAGGGTGGAGAGGAGCCAGCTTCCTGGGCTGTGGTGGCCCTGATGTCACAATTCTGTTGCAGGCTTTCATCTGAACCTGCTGATCTCAACACTTGAATATCTATTTCCAATAACTACGTTTCACTCCCCAGTCCCTCTGGGGTGGAAGGATGGGGGAGGACCCCCAAGGTCAACAGTTTCTCTCAGAGCAAGACCTCACACTGGCTCCTCATCCCCTCTTTTACTGTCTCAATGCCATCTGTGGTTTAAGCATATTTATGGCCCGGTCCTCAGAGAGGCAGGGTGGCCTTCAGATTCCCACAGTGCACTCGGCACGCATGCCGGCTTCCCAAAGCAATCGAACCAAGGGCAGGCACCCCAGGGACAACTGAGCAAACACAAGCCATGGCACTGCGGGATGGGATGGCCAAAGGAACTTGTGGGGCTGGGTTCTCAGACTAAGCAAGCATTTCAGAATCTGAAGGTTCCAGGAAGTGTCCCAGTAGCAGGGCCATTGTTCACAGGGCGTGGTCTTAAGGAGAAAGGGCCCTGCCTGGTGGGTGGGTTCCTGTAGGGACACTTGAGTCCTAAGGCATTGCCTTCTCTCCCCAACTTCAGCAGAGCTCTCAGGCCAAGGACACCTGGCTGCGGCTCTGATCATTGCCATGTCCACCATCTTTATCATGGCCATCGCCATTGTCCTCATCATCATGTTCTACATCATGAAGACGAAGCCTTCTTCCCCAGGTGACTGTTCCCCAATGCCTGCCTCATATTCCCTCTCCCCTGAGCAGCTCCATCACCTTATCAGTCGATGAGCCCAGCTGCTCACACCCTTCTCTTTCTCTAACTAGCCTGCTGCACCAGCCACTCAGTGAAGAGTGTGGAAGCCCAAGTGAGCCAGGAAGGAGAGAAGAAAGAGGCCCAAGGTCTGCAAACAGAGTCCCCACAAGCATGGGAGTCTGTCTTCAGGGTGGAGATTGTCTGACCCTCTTGTCACTACCCCAGCAGCCTGGCCTTCTGACTGGCTAGGCTCTTTGCCACTTAGCACAGGGGTCCTGGGAAGGGGTGTCAGTGCAGCCACGTGGTGCTTAATCCTCAGGGCATTGTGATTTAGTCACCAAGCAGGTCTGCTAAAGAGGAAGTAAGCAGCAGAAGGACAAGCTCAGAGCTGGAGCTGACACTAACTCCTCCCTCCCCCAATCTTTCTGTTTACCCACAGACAGTGTGGTGATTTTCTCTGAAAAGGATGAATTTGAGAAACTGACAGCAGCTCCAGCAAAGACTGCCAAGAGGTATGTCAAACCAAAGCATCCCCCAGTTCCAGGCTGAAGTGAGGAGTCCTTGGGGTCCTGAGTAGGAAGGGCAGCTGGCCATGCCAGGGGAGAAGTGCTCTGAGAAACCTGGCAGCTGGCTGGAGGTTGTGCTGGGGACAGCTCCAGAGGAAGCAACCAGCAGCCAGCCAGCAGTGCAGTCCTAGTCAGCCCAGGGTCTCAGCCTCACTGTTGGCCTGCAGCAGGGCCAGGGGGTATTAGGGGCAGGTGGTGAACCCCTGCCATCTTCCAGGGCCAGATGCCCCAGGCCCTTCTCTGCAACATGCACCCGCCTCGTGCAGACCCCACAGCTGCCTGGTTAATATGACAGTTAGTTGCTGCTGGCAGTGCGCATGCTGACAGCACAGTGCTGACACCAGGACTGATGTCCCCATGATACTGCAGCAGCGGTGATGGAGACGGCTACCAAACACCTGGTGCAGGTTACCCTCCAGTGTGCATGTGCTACCTTCATAAGCCCTATGAGCAGGGTGCTAACATTGTGCACATTTGTAGGAAGCTGTCATGGGCCTACAGTCACATACCTAGGGAGTGGCAGGGCTGGGGGCCAAGCCCAGGCCATCTGGCTGCAGTGTGTGTTCCACAGGCTCTGGCCCAAGCACTAACACTTAGTAAAATAAGGCCCCTTAAGGAAGAGATTGGACGCATGAAGTCTTTACCATATTTGCCACACACACTTTGGGATGTGGAATCAGCCCCAGCTTTAACATCAAGGGTGAAGGGAAGTAAACTTTTTTTTAATCCTAACCCAAGGATAAATTCCCATTGATTAGAGAGAGAGAAACATTGATCAGTTGCCTCCCACATGCACCCTGACCAGGGATTGAACCCGCAACCAGGTATGTGCCCTGACTGGGAACCGAACCCATGACTTTTCCGTGTATGGGATGACACTCCATCCATCTGAGTCACCTGGCCAGGTCATTTGGACTTAGTCCTCCTTAGGTTCCAAAAATCCATGCCACGTTAATAGTCCACCCTTGGCTGTCCCAGGACCCCATCCACACAAACACCCCTGTGGCAGATGCGGGCAGAGGCCATGTGGAGTCACCGCGCTGGCTGCAGAGGAGCAGGGGCTCCGTCCCTCCTCCCCGACTCCCAGTGTGGGAGCTTTCCAGGGGACTTGAACCTGGCAGAGCCCTGCTTTTTAGGAATGATAATGAATCAAGATGTTTGCATGGAGCTTTGGCGTTTATAAAGCACTACCCAACGTGTTAGCTCATTTAGAAAACTCAACATCCTGACACAAGGGTAGGAAGCAAACTTAGATCATAAAATCTTTGCACACTGGGGAAGAAAAGCAATTGTGTGTGCTCAACTTGGCAGTCCTGTAGAAAATGGTTATTTCTGATAAGTGCCTCTGTTGCCAATGGTCATTTTTCACAAATTTTTGGTCTGAGTAACTTTGTGCACATCTGGCAAGGGTATGCCAGGTCCAAGCTGCTGTTACCAGGAGAGAACCAGGCTGGCAGCTGTGTGGTGGGGACTGGGCTCTGCAGTGTGCCTCTTGCAGACAAGTCGCTCCTCCAACCTTCCTCTGTCTACTCCCATGTGGTGTCAGCCACTCTCTGTCTGTCCTTCCAGCCATTTCTCATTCCCAAGAGGAGGGGAATGGGGGGAAGAACACTCAAAGGGGCAGGGACACATCCTATGACTTAAGTTTCCTCTAAAGACGAAGGAAATATTTGGGGACCCTACTTGTTTCATACACAAATGTTAAATAAAAATTAACACTCAGCAATTGTTTTAAAAGACAAGTCACTGAGCTTTCATCCCCTCTGCCTTCTCTCAGGTCTTAGGGGAAGGGCCTGAGGCCACTCAGTGGTCTGGGGACAGTGGTGCCTTCCCACCTGGCCTGCACGCAGTGGGGCCAGCAGCAGGCCAGCCAGCTCCCCCAGGGGCCGGAACCCTGGTGGGCGTCTCTCACCATTTCTGCTTTCTTTGTATCATTCTGTCCCCACGGTTATGTTGAGTGTGGGCTTCATGACTGCAATCCAGTTATTAGAAAATATAATTCTTTAGCCAAACCACAGGAAACAAGCAGGATGCCTATAAAAAAAGAATGTTGTTTTCATATATTTGGAATGATTTTGAGAGTTTGAGCTTCAACCCACATGTGCTTAGGGGTGCGGGCTAGGCAGTGACTGAGCCACCTGCCTTCCTGCAAGATTTCCCAGAGCCCCTCCCTGGGCTGCTGTGGTGCTCACCCCATGGGCACACATCTCAGCCAGCCCCCCTCCCAGGGGCTCCCCAGGCTCAGGCTCTGTGTATGTGCATGGGCTCTGTGTTCAGTTATCCCAGAGAGCTGGCCCGCCACATCACCTTGTTTGCTACATGAAGACATGTGCTTCTCTGGATGAAATATAGAAAGCCATATCATATTCAGGAACCCTTCCCCAAACTGGGTGGGGCAGAGGGATGAGCTGGGTGGGGTGGAGGGATGAGCTGGGTGGGGTGGAGGGATGAGCTGGGTGGGGTGGAGGATGAGCTGGTGCCATCCCTACCTCACTGGCCCCTGCGAGTCCCCCTCACCCAGCATCCCTGCATCCACCCTGGGCCACCCTGCATCCACCCTCCTTGTCCAGAAAGGAACAGAGAGCAGCCTGTGGCTCTCTCATCTCGTGCCCACGAGCTGCTGAGTAAAAGCTTAAGAAACTTGTCCCTGCTCTGCCCATCACTGGAAGGACGTGTCCAGGCGGCACCTTCCCAGGCAGCACTAATAAAACCCCTTCTTGTTTCCACAGTGAGAACGATGCCTCGTCTGAGAACGAGCAGCTGCTGAGTCGGAGCATGGACAGTGATGAGGAGCCCGCCACCGACAAGCAGGGCTCCCCGGAGCTGTGCCTGCTGTCGCTGGTCCACCTGGCCAGGGAGAAGGCGGCCACCACCCCCAAGTCAGCCGGGGTGAGGCTCTGGCAGTCCATGCGCACACCTTGCAATTCACTGTGCGGCTGAGTAACGCCCAGGAGACACGAGCCCCTTCTCCAATGAGTCTGCTGTGGGGCACGGCGTTACTCCCACCGCCCAAGTTAGCAAACACAGCTGGAGTGACAGATTTAAAGCAAAAGATTGTAATAATAGAAAACTTATTTCTCTTATGTAGCTTCATAGAAGAAAATAAATAAGCAAAGACAAAAAGTTAAAATTGCTTGGAATGCTATAGGACAGAAAAAACTTTGTAAACATATTGCCCTATATCAGTGTGGGCGAACCTTTTGAGCTCGGCGTGTCAGCATTTTGAAAAACCCTAACTTAACTCTGGTGCCGTGTCACATATAGAAATTTTTTGATATTTGCAACCATAGTAAAACAAAGACTTATATTTTTGATATTTATTTTATATATTTAAATGCCATTTAACAAAGAAAAATCAACCAAAAAAATGAGTTCGCGTGTCACCTCTGACACACATGTCATAGGTTCGCCATCACTGCCCTATATCCAACCACACATATAATAGTTAAATATAACTATTTATAATATAGCTATATGAATACATAGTTATATACTATATGAATGCATAGCTATATACTATAGAACAAATAGCTGTGTACTGTCTGACCACATAGCCATATATCGACATAGCATGCACATTTTCATGTAAAAATGCTCCACATGTTTTGTCACCTGAAGCAGGCCACCTGAAAGGTGCCATGGAGGGGTGTGGGGCTGCCTGCCCTAGGCTGCTTGAGAGTCTAGCATCCAAGCCTCAGGGCAGCTCTGTTGCTAGGCAGTGCTGCCCTTGGTAAAAGCGTCCCTATTGAGAGACTGGATCGGGCCTGGGTTCTGACAGAGACCTCATGAACTGTCCAGTTCAGTGACCTCTGCAGTGGGGCCTGTCACTTGCTGAACCCTGGAGGCCTAGGGAGTGGTTACGAGGGGGCCTGGGGCCTTTCAAGCAGGGCCAGTTCTATACCTGCCCGTTATGGGCCTCATCTCTTGGCTGCCTGCTGGCAAGCTGAGGTCCCTGCCATTTATCCTAAAAATAGACCAGTGCACATGTGGCCTCTGGTTGTCTTGTGAGTCTATGCCCAGTGAGCCTAAGAAACCCGCCCGTGGGCAGGAAGGGTGCTCGAGTTGCACAGCCCAGAGGAAGGCTTTCTCTCTGAATTACGGATAAGATGTTCATGTGAGGACTTGATTCAGCATTGCTAGCTGGAAATCAGGGGATAGCAGCTTTCTGCCAACACTGAGATGGAAGACTTGATTCATTGTTTTCTACCATTCCCTCCTTTCTGAAAATTAACATTCTCTGAACTATTTTCATAGATTCAAAGTCGAAGGAAAAAGATCCTGGATGTGTATGCCAACGTGTGTGGAGTTGCCGAAGGTGAGCATAAGGAGGACTGTCCAGGGGGACACTCACCCAGGTCTCGCTTCCCAACCGCCGGGGAGGGCCTGAGAAAAGTCACCCGTCCAACTTGTCATGCTCGTCATCAGAAGCACTGGCGAAACTGATTTCAGGTGGAGGGACATGGAATTTGATTCCAAGCTATGTTAACACATTTCCCCAGCATTTCCCTTCAGGCCAAGGAGCCAGCATTCCCCCAGTGCAGGGCCTCGCTGAGGGGCACATGGAGTCAGGACACTGGCTGCTCTAGCGAGAGCAGGGGTGGAAGGGCTAGGTGTCCTCCCGTGCCCCACGTGCTGTCTCTTTTTGGCATTATCATCTCCAAAATCTTTGATAATCATCAGTTATCCAAAATGTGATAGCCGTCCTTCCCTTCCCTCTCACTCGTGGTGTGTGGCGGTCTCCCCTCGTAAAGATGTCTCCTAAACAAACTGAGTCAGACTGCCTTACTAACTGCAGTTCAGGGTGTGGGCAGGACTGAGTTTATATTCTGGTTATATTTCTATCTGAAACCAGAATCCACACTCCCAATTTCTTCCAAATGAAGTTTCTATATTACCATCTTGTCTCCCAGGAGAAAAAACTCTCGTCACTGAGGTTAGGGGGTTTCCCCGGCTTCATCAGGCCACTTGGTTTTGTCTCACTGGCCCCCTCCATGGACTTCCCCATCTGGCCCAGGCAGCAGGTGTGTAGCCTGGTACCTACTCATTTCTCCACTTGGGCCAAGCCCAGCACACTGAACCCAGGGCAGGCTTATTGGCTGGGTGTTCTGTTGGTCGGAAATAACTCCTGAGGCTGAATCCAGGGGGCCAAGAACTCTACTCAGCTGTGTGCTGAAATGTGGCCTCTCTCCATAAAGTCAGGCCCCAGGCCAGCCTGTCTGATCCAGCGTATGTGGCTGGGAGCCATCAGCTGCCCAGTGGAGGATGGTCTGAGATTTGCATTCTATCACCCAGGAAAGCTCTTCTCTGCTCCAACGATGTCTTTGTTTTAAGAGCCCAGACCTCAGGGACAGCGATTTTTCAAATTAATTTTAGGAAAGAGGAGCTCCTCCAGTGAGACTGGGAGGGTGAAGGGCTTGGAACCCTGTGCACTCAGCTACCCTCTCATGTGCTTACAGCGCCCACGGTGCCACTGAGAACCTTAGACCAGCAGTGCCCAGCCTTGAGTGAATATTAGCCCCTCGGAGAGTCTTACACTAGCTCCCTCTACACACCTGCCCCAAGACCCTGATGTAATTAGTCTGGCGTGAGTCCCAGGCATCAGTGTCTTTTGTTGTGTTTTTCATTAAACTTTTCCTTTTGAGATCATCGTATTGGTAAGAGATAATACAGAGAGGCCATGTGATACTCTTTACCCAGTTTCTCCCAATGGTAACATCTTGCCAGGCCATCCCTAAAGTCACAACTGGGATGTTGACATGGATGCACTGAAGACAGCCCACAAGGATATCTCTGCTTGCCCTTCTATAGCCACACTCACTTCCTAGCTACCCCACCCCCTGGCAACCACTAATTTGTTCTTCATTTCTATAGTTTTGTAATTTCAAAATTGTTATATAAGTGGAATCATACACTACTGTAACCTCTTGCAAATGTCTTTTTTCATTAAGCATAATTCATTGGAGATGCACTCAGATTGGCACATGTATTGTAGTTTGTTTCTTTTTATTCCTAACTAGTAGTCTGTGTTAAGGATGTACCACAATTTGTTTAATCACTCATTCATCCATTTAAGAACATCTTGGTTGTTTCCAGTTTGGGGCCATTACAAATAAAGCTGCTGTAAATGTTCATGTAGAGGGTTTTATGTGAACATAAATCATTATTTCTCTGGGATAAATGCCCAGAATTGTTGGGTGGTATGGTAGATTAGTGTTTTTTTAAAACTGGCAAACGACTTTCCAAAATGGCTGTACCATTTAATTCTTACTAGCAATGTATGAGTGATCCAGTTTCTCCACATCCTTGGCAGCATTTGGTGGTGTTACTCTTTTTATTTCAGTCATTCTGTTATTGTCTTTGATATCTCATTGTGGTTTTTATTTGTATTTCCTTAATGTTTGAGCATCTTTTCATGGGCTTATTTGCCATCTGTACGACTCTTTGGTGAAATGTTTCTTCATGTCTTTTGCCCATCTTTCAGTTGAATTTTGTGATTTTTTTTTTTTTTTGCTGTTGAGTTTTGGGAGTTTTTCAATGTATTCTAGATACTAGCCCTTTGATGGATTTGTGATTTGCAAATATTTTCTCTACTTTGTATCTTGTCTTTTCATTCTCTTAATAAGGTCTTTCACAGAGCAAAGTTTAAATTTTGATAAGTCATATTTATCATTTTCCATTCTCTTAATAAGGTCTTTCACAGAGCAAAGTTTAAATTTTGATAAGTCATATTTATCATTTTCCTTTTATAGATTGCTTTTGGTATCAAAGCTAAGATCACTTTGCCTAGCTCTAGATCCCAATGATTTTTTTCCTGTGATTTTTAATTTTGCACTTAAGTCTATGAGCAGTTGGAGTTAATTTTCACATAATATGGGACTTAGGTTGAGGTTTTGTTTTGTTTTTTCCTCTACATTTTACTTCCTCCTGCAACATTTGTTAAAAAGACTATCGTTCCTCCATTGAATTGCTTTTGCACCTTTGTCAAAAATCAGCTTGGGCATACTTGTGTGGGTGTATTTTCTGGGTTCTCTGTTCTTTTCCATTGATCTGTGCGTCTATTCCTCTGCCAAAATCACAT
>NW_005371421.1:766769-781750 GCF_000412655.1 Myotis brandtii | reverse complement strand
TAAGCAACCAGAATGACTGGAATGTCCAGTCGCTATGATGCGTAGGAGCTGCCCCCTGGTGGTCAATGCACTCCCACAGCCAACCTCCCCCTGCCGTCCAACTTCCCGCGGTTCCTCTCCCTAGCCCCCGGGCTAGGATTGGGAACCAGGGGTGGGTGGCAGCGGACGCGAACCCTTTCCCAGGGAGGCTGAGGGCCAGCTCCCTCCTCAGGGCCAGCAGCCAACCTCACGTGCCCCGACCCTCCCCCTGGCCAGCAGGCCCCAATCAGCCCGCTGCCCACCCGCCGTGGTGGCGGCACAGTGGTGAGGGAAGGAGGAGAGGGGGAGGCAGGGAACCGCGTGGTGGCAGGGCGCCAACGATGGCAGTATCAGCGTCTGGTGTCAGTTCCTTCCATGCCCAGCCCAGCGACCATCCCCTCCTCTCTGGCCCTTGATCAGCCTGGCCCCTATCGGCCTTGATTGCCAGCCAGGCCCAGGGACTCCACCCATGCATGAATTTCGTGCACTGGGCCTCTAGTATTTATATAAGTCTTGAAATCAGACAGACTGATTGTTCCCACTTTATTCTTTTTTCTTTATTGTTTTAGCTATATGTTTTTCCTATGCCTTTCCATATAAATTTTAGAATAATTGTTCCTATATCTACAAAATATTTTGGTGGGATTTTGATAGGAATTGCAGCAAACCTGTATACCAAAGTTTGGGAGATTTGACATCTATACTATCTAAATCATGAAAATGGTATGTCTCTTCATTTATTTAGATTTTCTTTTATTCCTTTCACCAGCATTATATAGTTTTCCGAATACAAGTCCTGTACCTATTTTGCTAGATTTATACCTAAGTATTTCATTTATTTTTGAATGATTATAAATGATGTTTTACTTTAATTTCAGTGTCTGTTTTAATTGCTAGTATATAGAAATATAATTGATTTTTGTATGTCTATCTTATATCCTGCGGCCTTGCTGAAGTCACTTATAAGGTTTGGTTCTCTGGTAGATTCCTTGACAATCACCCAGATAATCACATCTGCAGATGGGGACAATTTGATTTCCTTTTTCCAATCTGTATGCCCGTTCCTGCCTCATCGCACTGGCTATAACTTCAGTACTATGTGACTAAGAATGAGGAGAGCAGACATCCTTGCCTTGTTCCTAATCTTGAAGGGAAAGCATTCAGTTTTTCACCATTAAGTATAACATTAGCCTAAGGTGTTTTTTGTTTGTTTGTAATTTACATTAATTTTGTGAATAGATTACATTATTTCTTAAATATTGGATCAGTCTTGCATCCCTGGAATAAAGCCCACTCTTATGAATATAATTCTTTTAATATATTGTTGAATTCTATTGTCTAATCTTTTTTATTATTTCTTTATTGATTTCAGAGAGGAAGAGAGAAGGAGAGAGAGATAGAAACATCAATGATGAGAATCACTGATCGGCTGCCTCCTGCACGCCTCCCACTGGGGATTGAGCCCACAACCCAGGCAGGTGCCCTTGGCTGGAATCGAACCCAGGACCCTCCAGTTTTCAGGCTGACGCTCTATCCACTGAGCCAAATCGGCCAGGGCTATTGGCTAATCTTTTGTTGAGGATTTTGCATCTACTAGTACATTCAGGAGGGATATTGGTCTGTAGTGTTCTTTTTTTTTTTTTGTACTGGTTTTGGTATCAAGCTAATACTAGTTTCACAGAATAAGCTGGGGAGTGTTTCCTCCTTTTCTATTTTCCAGATTTTATGTAGAATTAGTGTTAATTCTTTGAATTTGGTAGAGTTCTCCAATGGAACAATGTGAGCCTATAGATTTTTCTTGGGGGGTAGTGATTTTTAAAACTACAACTTGTACTTCTTTAATCATGATAAGGCTGTTCAAATTATCCACTTCAAACTGGGTGAGTGGTGGTAGCTTATGCTTTTTGAGGAATTGTTCCATTTCATCTAAGTTGTCAAATTTATGTGTGTATTCCCTTATTATCTTTTTGACATCTTCAGGGTCTGTAGTGATATGCTCAGTTGCTTGATATTGATAATTTGTGTCATATTTTTATTTTTTTATTTAAAAATCTTACTAGAGATTAGTCCATTTTGTTGATCTTTTCAAAGAATTGGCTGGCTCTTTTCAAGTTTAGCTCTATTGTTTTTCTTTTTTCAATTGCATTGATTCGTGCTCTTATCTTTATTATAGCTTTCTTTCTGTTTACTTTGGGTATATTTTGCTAATCTTTTTCTAGATGCTTGAGATGGGAGCTTAGATTATTGATTTGAGATTTTCCTCTTTCGTAATATATCTATTTTATGTATTTTGTAACATATCTATTCCTCTCATATTGCTTTAGGTGTGTCCTAAAAATTTTGATATGTTGTATTTTCATTTTAAATTATTTTAAAAATTTCCTTTCAGATTTCTGTTTTGACTCCTGGATTATTTAGAAGTGTTTGTTTAGTCCTCATAGCACACCAAATGCATTAACAGTGGTGCAAGACAGAGGCCAGGTGAATAGCGGAGCTCGCAGATTGCACTGAGAGTCAGCACTGTGAGTTATTCCCAATGCCAGTGCCTCTCCTCGAGGAGGGAGGCAGGATACAGAGCAGGAAGTGGCTGCCAGTGACCCTTTCCAACCTGGGAAGCACCAATAGTTTTTGGTTCCGGAACCTCCCAGAAAGATGAGGACCCCCACATCTTTCCTCCCTCACCCTCACATACAAACCAATCTTCTTAGAACAGAAAGTCAAGGAAGCTGGCAGAAACCTAATAAAGGTCTCTGAAAGCAGTGTTTCTGCATTTGAAAAATAAACCATGTCTATAAATGCAATAATTCCATGGGTAAGTAAATGTAATGAACCAAATTCAATCTCTGCTAAAAAAAAAAAAAAATTGTGTTGTTTAATTTCCAAATGTGTGTGAAGATTTTCCTGTTATCTTTCTGTTATTGATTTATAGTTTGAGTTCATTGTGAGAATACATTCTGCATACAGTTTCAGTTATTTTAAATTCTTTTGTTGAAGTATAAGGCCTGCACTTGAAAAGAATGTATATTCTGTTATTATTGGTTGGAGTGTTCTGTAAATGTTGATTGGATTCTTTTGGTTAATGGTGTGGTTAAGTTCTATATTGTAATTATTCTACCAGTTACTGAGGAAGAGGGGTTGAAGTTTCCAACTATAATTGTGGATTTGTCTATTTATTCTTTTAGTTCTGCCAGCTTTTATTTCACATCTTTGGGGCTCTGTTGTTTGATGCATACACATATAGGATTGCTCTGTCTTCTTTCTGAATAGACCCTTTTATCATTATATTATGTCCCTCTATGTCTCTGATAATTTCCTCTGTTCTGAAGTCTACTCTATCTGCTGTGATAGCCACTTCTGCTTTTCTTTTATTAATGTTTACATGATATATCTTTTTCCATTATTTTACTTTCAACCTGTCCACAGAGTTTTACTAGCCATTATTTTACTAGCTTCAGTGACGTATATAAACCTTACCTCCCTATGTCCTTTCTGTTTATAGTTGTCTTATATATTTCCTCTACATATAGTTAGAACCACGTCTGTTGCATCAACTTACAATAATAATTCAGAAAACTTGAAAAGGAAAAAAAGCCTGTTGTATTTACTCAAATTATGCTTACTGTGTTCTTTTCTGATGTTCCAAGGTTTATTCTTTTATCATTTCCTTTTTGTTTAGGGACTTCCTTTAGTCATTCTTTTAGGGTAGCTTTGGTAGTGACAAATTCCTTTAGTTTTTCTTTATCTTCAGAATGTCTTGATTTTGCCTTCATTCTTAAAAGATATTTTCACTGGGTATATGATACTGGGTTGACAGCCCTTTTCTTTTATTACTGGAAAACACTGTGCCACTTCCCTCTGCTTCCAGATTTCTGTTCAGAAGCCCACTGTCATTCTAATTGCTTTTCCCTATAGGTAAGGTGTGGCTTTTCTCTGGCTGCATTTAAGACTTTCTTGTCTTTAGTTTTCAGAAGTCTATTTATGATGTGTCTGGAAATGACTTCCCTTGAGTTTATCCTGTTTGGAGTTTTCTCAGATTTTTTAATCTGTAGGCTTTTGTTTCTTTCCAAGTTTGGAAAGTTTTCAGCCATTATTATTTCTTTAAGCCCCACTTTCCTTCTCCTTACCTAGGACTCCATGAAACAAATGTGAGACTTTTTGTCACAGTGTCACAGGTCCCTAGGGCTCTGTGTTTTTCAGTTTACTTTATCACTGTTGTTCAGATTCAGTAATTTCCATTCTATTATCCAGTTTACTAACTCTTTCCTCTGTCTTTATTCTGCCATTGAACGTATCTAATGAGTTTTCTAATTTTTGCTTTATATTTTCTTTTGCTTTATGTTTTCTATCTTTTGCTTTCAATATTTTTTATTTATTTCAAGCGTGTTTGAAATTACTTTTGAAGCATTTTTATCATGCCTTACTTAAAAACTTTGTCAGATAATTTTAACATATCTTATGTCAGTGTTGGTATCTATTGGTTGTCTTTTTTTCATTGATTTGTGATGTTTCTGGTTCTTGGTATGATGAGTGAGTATCTATTGAGACCTAGAGTTGTATGTCGTGTTATGAGACTCTGGATCTTACTTAAGCCTTCTATGGTAGCTGGCTTCCTGTGATGCCTCTGTGGTAGGGGGAAGGGCGCCACCTTGTTACTGGCAGGTGTGGTGCAGGTAGATGTTCAAGTTCCCACTCGGCCTTATTTGACATCCAATTGTTGGCTCCTTTTTATTGCTGGTTTGGGAGTGGGAATCTGTTTCTCCAAGTGGTCTCCACTGATACAATGGGAGTTGAGGGCTTGTTACCAGCTGATAATAAGAAAGTCCAGGCTCCCTACTTAGCCTTCCCTGACATCACCTGGTGCAGGGTTGTAGCCAGACTCCTCAGTCAGCCTCTGCTGGCCTTGGTGGTGGTAGAACCACAGTTTTTCTGTGGTGTTCGGCTGCAAAGTATTATTGTCTAAATGTTTTCTTCTTGCTAAGCTTCTCTTTTCCTAGTACTTTAATTAGAGAGAGCAGGCTTTTGTTGAAGGTATTTTTGTTATTGTTGAAATTTGGATTGCTGAACTCTTCAGCTCCATGATTTGGATGATGAGGCAAAAGAAAACCCAAGGAACTCACCACTGTATCATTGCCCCAGTCCTGAGGTCCTCGGCAGTCGTTTTTTTCTCCACTTTCTAGAATCTTTTTATGTTTGCTTTATACATAGTGCCAGGGGTTTTAGCTCTACTTACCCAGAGAAATATTCCATCTTCCAGAAGTGGCAACACATCAATTTTTTTAAAATGCTTCTAAGTGAATCTAATGTATAGCAAAGTCTGTGAACCACTAAGTTGGCTCAGATTTCTCAAACACCAAGATTGGTCTGTCTTTGAGAGCACCTTTCATAAAGGCGACTACTGTCCCCGGAAAGGGTCATGATACTATCCCTTTGACTTCCTTCCTTGCCCAGGTCCAAGTATGCAGGGTTACTCAACTGAGAGTAGCCTGTATGGAAGGCTTTGGTGACTGCTGAAAATGGTGTCAAGAGGATAACTGTTATAGTCAATATGGTTATGGTAGTTATTTTCTTAGGAGAAGAAAGGCCATTAATGAGATTGAGGATTATGAAAAGACTTCTCATGTGGCTGCCGAAGTCCTGTGTACTGTTTGCCTTAAGCTATGCATTTATTTTGAGTGGTTTTCTGTATCTGTGTTTTATTTTACATATTTTTTAAAAGGTTTAAAAATAATTTAATGGTGTTGTCTTCTGTTGACTGCCATCTGCAGCATCTGACTGTGGCCCTTCCTTTCCACAGGCCTCAGCCCTACGGAGCTGCCATTTGATTGCCTTGAGAAGACCAGCCGAATGCTCAGCTCCACATACAACTCTGAGAAGGCTGTTGTGAAAACGTGGCGCCACCTTGCGGAGAGCTTTGGACTAAAGAGGGACGAGATTGGGGGCATGACAGATGGCATGCAGCTCTTTGATCGCATCAGCACCGCAGGTTACAGCATCCCAGAGCTGCTCACAAAATTGGTGCAGATAGAGCGGCTGGATGCTGTGGAGTCCTTGTGTGCGGACATACTGGAGTGGGCCGGCGTTGTACCACCTGCCTCCCAGCTGCCCACTACATCCTGAAGAGCATGCCTGTGGAACATTCTTCTTGGGATGCACCAAGGATCTAATGAGAGCTCAGGATCTAATGACTCTAGAGCTGTGGGTGATGCTAACAGATGGCCAAGAGTCAAGGGTATGTTACCAGAGTATGCCTTAGGCTGTTTCAAGGAACAAGAGGAAATGAGGCCATCTTCCACTCTAACTAAAGACTAAAGCTAGGATACTCCCAGCTACCCACCTGCAGCTCACCAGGTAGAATAAATATTTATTCAGCTAGCCCACTCACCATGAACTTGTTTAGGGGATATTGTTGGGTACTCAAGTGAGCCAAATAATGTGGGGATGACAGAGGTGAAGAATCTGGTCCCTGTTTAAGAAGTTTACAACCCAGGGAGAGACAGAGACATGTCCACAGCCACTTTGCTAGAAGATATCAAACAATCTGAATGAGGGGATTCTAAGAAAATGTAATAAAAGTTCTGAGAGAGATCGATGGCTTCCCACTGAGGTGGTGAAGGCGTCATCCTCATGAGGAAAGCAGCTCGGGAGTTTGGTAAAATGGCTACAAAATGCAGACACCCACTGCATGTATTGTTTCTGGATCAATACAAGTAGTTTCATAGGATAAAGTTGCCTCTTCCTGAGGCCATCATATTCCCGCAGCCATCTGGTCACTAATGGGAGAACTTGCTCTGGAGCCTGCTTTACGTCACTGATAGGCAAGGCATGTGTCTGTCCAACCAAGGAGACCTGTGCAGTCGTCAGTTTTATTTACTGCATGAGTTCTAGGCCTGGGGACCCAGTTGTTTTTTATTACACATGAATTGCCTTCCAACTCTCATTTTCAGTCAGATTTGACCCTTTGGGGTCAGCGGTGCTCAAAGGACACAGCCATTTATATTATATGTCAGGCTATTTTTGCTTCAAAGAGAAGTGGGTGGTAACTCTGCTTAAAAAGGGAAATGATTACTTCCTAACAGCTCAGCCACACATAACTCTTGATTTCCAGAGAGTGTGAGTTACACGGCGTGAGAGTTTTAGGCTCTGGCTTTCTGAGCCAGTCAGGGAAAGTAGAGCCCCCCTGTGCATGCAGGGAGAGCCTGGGCTTGGCGCCCAGGAGCCTGGTTCCAATTGTGCCAACATGGGCCATTTTCTTCTTCTGCAAGTGAGAGACTAGTGTGTGAGTCTATAATCACGGAAAAGTAAGGTTCAAATAAGCAAAAAGAAAGTGGAGCTATAGGAAATGCCAGGCCTCTGAGGTGCTCCATGGAAGTGAATACAGCATGAGTCACCAAGTAAAATGGGAATAAAAACAACAAACCCTCAGATTTCAGGTTTTCACAGTAACTGCAATTGCTTGGCATACATTCAGAAATGAAGTTAATAAACTGGCATTGTTCTTGGCAGATTCTCTTACTACATCTGTAATTGTAAAGAGCTGGAGAGCAGGGTAGGGTCACACCAGGGGCTTGTTTGGAGCTCACTGCTGAGCTCCCTAAGAACAGGTCTGACTGTGGTTGTTACTAAATTAAAACCAGCCTTTCACTTATAAAGCAATGCTTCTAAAATTACAAGTTGCATGACTGAGCAAATCTTTTGGGGGTGGAAATCAGTCTTATGTTTAAAGCCAACAAGCAATTTCCCACCAATGAATGTAGAACATGCTGTGACGGAATCATAATGAATATTTAATATCATCATTTACTATGTCTGTTTGCTGCTGTTTGCCAGAACCTATTTGATATATTCTGCAAGCTAAATCTGCCACAGCGAAATGTAATTACCCTTATCAATTCCTCCTGAAGTCCTGGGTGCCCCTATCCCCTGCTTTGTGATAACGATGATGAGAGTCTCCCCCTTAATCAGACTGCAGATGTCACATGTGAAGAGCATGCATTTCTAGGATAATAGCTTGCAGCTTCCTTAGAACAACATTTGCAGTAAAGGAGCAGGGATGGCTGTTCTCTGCCCCTCCCTACACACACACACACATACACACGCACATGCACACGCACTTGTGGGTGGGGAGAAGAGTTCCCTCTCCCCACCCACTGTTGAATTCTGGGGCCAGAGGTCAACCAGCATCAGATCAAGTTTTATTGACTTAACCTGCCATTTCTAGGGAGCTAGTTACACATTTCTTTGTCATTTACTTACTTGGGGACAAATCCAAAAAAATGTTTACTCTGATAAGCTTTGGCCTGCATATGGAATTCAAATCAATGAGACCATATGATTATTACTGACTAAAGCTTGGACTCCACCCTGACATTTTGTGTGGAGACAGTCATTATTTTGCTATACGCAAAAATATTTAGAAAACACCCCAGGCTAGAGCTGTGGCCTGTACCTAATGAAGTCTTAATTGTCAATTTTTTGTCTAATTTTGTATACATAACTTATTATATTTTACAGTTTCAATAAACAAACTAATAAAAAGGAGAGCGACAGACTGCTACAATGTGAGTTCTTTGGGAGGGGCCTTTGGGGAAGTGGAAAAGATTCTGATTTCTCTGTTCCTGGTTATTGCTCTGTGTATAACAAATCTGTAGGACTGGGACCAGCAGATTTGAAACACCTAAAATATGACCTGAGCCATTCACTCAACAAAAGCAAGCATTGCAACGAGATCATGTGAAAAACACTTGCAGCATTGCTTTCCCAGTTGCCATCATTACTTTATAAGGCATTGATTCACTTAACTACAGCTATGTAATATACCGCCCCAACATTTAGTGGCTTAAGCCAACAATATATATTTTTTAATGTTTCCATTGATTTTAGAAAGAGAGGGAGGGGGAGGCATAGAGCCATCGATGAGAGAAAAACATTGATCTGCTGCCTCCCACACGCCTCCACTGGGGGGTGGAACCCGCATCCTGGGCATGTGCCCCAACCAGGAATCAAACCAGCGATCCTCCTAGTTCATGGGTCGATGCTCAGCCATTGAGCCACACTGGCCAGGCAACAACCATTTGGTTATTACGATTCAGGGGTCAGTAAGCGTTCTAGCTGACCTGGGTTGTGCTAAGATGGTTATGGCACAGCTGGGACCTCTGCCTGCTGGAATACTTTCACTGGATTAGCTCTGCTCCATTGTCTCTCCTCCTCCTCCTCAAACCAGTCATCTAGCCAAGGCCTTCATCAGGGCAATGAGAGAAGCTCAAGAGTGAACAGACACAGAGTTTTTTCAGGCCTATGCACAGAACTGGCACGCCATCACCCCCAGCTCATTCTGTTGGCCAAAACAAGTCATTTGGCTAACCCAGAGTCCAGGTGGGGAAACAGACCCCACACTTATCTGCATGAACAACTGTAAGGTTGAAGAGTGAAATGTCAAAAATTAGGGCAGATGATATACAATCTGAAAAATATAATGATGAAAAATATAGCAAATGTGCACAGGTATATTAGTTTCCTACAGCTGCTGTAACAAATTACTACAAACCTAATGGTTTAAGACAACACGGATATATGATCTTATCATTCTGGAGGCCAAAAGTCCTAAAATCAAGTTTTAAGGAGGATTGTGTTCCTTGTGGAGACATTAGAAAATGAACCTGTTTCCTTGACTTTGCTAACTTATAGAGTCCATTCGTGCTTCTTGGATGATCCTCTCTTCCACCTCCCAAGCCAGCAATCGCATCGCTTCCACTGCTGCTTCCATCACCACACCTCCTTCTCTGACTCCAAATGCTGCGTTCCTTGTTCCTTTACAAGAATGATGAGTCAGAAACGTACCGTTTCAAGATCCTTAATGTAATCACCACTGCAAAGACCCTTTGCCACATAAGGTCACACATTCACAGCTGCTGGAAACTAGGAGGTGGACATGTTGGAAGGGCCATCCTTCTGCCAATGACAGTATGTAATGGCTGTGGAACACAGTGTTGTAACCACAACAGTGAGTGTGTGACTCTGGAATATAACAATGTAACGACGACAGTGAGTGTGTAAGTGGCTGTGGAATATGATGATGTCACACCGCAGGGGAAGCACTGTGAAGGCAAACTGTCCAGTAGGGTCTATCTTCTGTGTGGCTGAAATGTCAGCTACGCAGTGGCTGCCTTCCTTCTGAGGACAGAGAAATAGACTGTGCTGCAGGCCTCCCCGTCCCTGATTAGGTGAGCTCTGTTTTCCTCCACTTTCATCCTCAGTTGTCCAGAGCGGATGTGGCAGGGTCACCTGGGTCCCCAGTTTCAATTGGAGAACATCCCCTTTCTAGTGAACCATTCACTTTGGTGACAATGATGGCTTCAGAAGCCTAAATGAGCTATTGACTTTGTAATGGACCAACGGGTAAGGAGTATTTTGCTGCTTTGGTCAATGCATCGGGGCCCTTCAAATATATAATGCATTTCCCAGTAGAAAACTAAAATCCTGGCACCTCTTCCTATTAGAGTGGCTGGTGACATGGGTCATGAAAGAAATCACAAAGAAGAAGAAAAGTAGTAAGGAAATTTACTTTCCAAGGGTGGAAAGGGCCAGATACTGTTGGAGTAATATGGGTCCTGAAGAAAGAATCGCTTGGGCTTTTAAAGAGTAAGGAAAGAAGGGCATTGTGTTAGTTTAGTGGCTCAGCTATAACAAGATGCTGGGAGTTATCTTGAAAAGTTATAGATGTTTGGTTTTCAGGAGGTGGTCAGGCGGATGTACTGAGACTGTGCCATATCAGCACTTTCTCATGCCTGTGAAACAAGCTTAGAACAAAAGTTGTGAAGAGTTCAAACGGGGAGGCTGTTTGAAAGGGAGAGGGAAGGGCAGGGGAGAGGAGGAGGAATACTAATTCCACTTCTCATTACCAGAGACTACTCAGTATGAGTCATCCTGAAGCTGTTAAAACATCAGGGAAGAGGGGAGAAGGAGGGCAGCCTTCTCTCATACTGCTATGTACACAGGAGACAACGGTCTTGGGGCTTAATTACCAGGTGCTTATCATAAATTGTGGAAAAGTCACAACATAGAAAAGGAAAGGCTTATTTTCTGTTCTTTCACTTCTCGTGTATGTTGGAGTGTTTTAGAATCAGGAAAACTTGGAAGTAGCACAAGCATTACACTTTAGAGCAGCGGTTCTCAACCTGTGGGTCGAGACCCCTTTGGCGGTTGAACGACCCTTTCACAGGGGTCCCTTAAGACCATCCTGCATATCAGATATTTACATTACAATTCATAACAGTAGCAACATTACAGTTATGAAGTAGCAACGAAAATAATTTTATGGTTGGGTCACAACATGAGGAACGGTATTTAAAGGGCCAGAAGGTTGAGAACCACTGCTTTAGAGGGTCAGAGGAGTCTTTCTTGGCTTTCAGCTCCTGATACCTCACGAGGAGCTGAAGTTTTGTAGGTATTTTATTTTTTTTCAAACCAGCATAGAGATAACCACAGGCAAAATGGAGAGATATTTGAAAACGGTTTTCTGTGAGTTACTACAAACTTGGCCTATCCCTCAAACTAAAAGTTACCTAGTGGTTCCATTTAAACAAGGTTATTCATGTTTTGTTTTGTTTTTATCTTGTTTTCATAATTCTGATCAGCATCACTTACACAGGATAACTATTGCACTGGGAGAAATGCTCCTATTCATTCACAGTCACCTGTCTTGGACTTAAGAGAGTTTCAAGCCATTTCTCTATGCTTCATTTTTCTCATCTATAAATGATAATAGTAATATTATGTTGCTTTTAGAATTGTTGAGAGAATTAAATTATGTAATAAATATAAAGTACTTCATCAGGCACATATAAAGTTCAACAAATGTTAGCTATCATTACATTATTATCTAATCTTGACATGTGTGGAAGCTAATAAACTAACTGCAAAGAATTTCTAAATAACATTTGGGTAGGAAAGATGATTATAAGACTTACAATCATTACTGCTAGGAGAAATATCAGTATAAGAGAGAAGGAAGAGGAAGTCAGTCCAACTAGAGAAAGTGGTGGTGCTCAGCGTGCCGCTGTCCCTGGTGGTACCATGGGGAAGAGGCAGCAAGATCACCAGTGGGGAAACCAGAGACTTCAAACCTGCAAGAGCCCTCGGCCTCTGGGCCCTGCAGCTGCCGCCCTGGAGTAATGGCGCCCTACAGGAAGAAAGGTAAAAGAGGCCTCTTGTAAAGCAAAAACTGGATTGGTTTTTTGTTTTATTTTGTTTTTGTTTTCTTTTAATCCTCACCTGGGGAAATTTTTTCCATTGATCTTTAGAGAGCGTGGAAGGGAGGGGGAGAGACTGAGAGAGAGAAACATCGATGTGAGAGAGACACATTGATTGCTTGCCTCCCACATGCACCCCAACTGGAACCGGGGATTGAGTCTGCAATGGAGCTATGTGCCCTTGACTGGAATCAAGCCTGGGACCCTTCAGTCCGTGGACTGACACTCTAATCACAGAGCAAAACTGGCTAGGGCTGGATTGGGTTTTGAAACCATCTACCTGAGCATATCACATATAACTGATGTTAAATTATGTTGCTATCTAAGAACAAAGCAAACATCCTTCCAATCATCTGCAATTCAAAGTTTAGCATATAACACAGATAAAAGATTTACTTCAAAACTGCAGCACATCAGAAAACCAAGACTGCATTACATCTTCTAGAGTTCAAGTTAAAAATGCCTGTAGGCCTTTACTCAGTAAACACTTCAGGACTGGTATAAGAAAATTGCCACGCCTGGCCCAGTGGCTCCATTGGTGGGAGTGTCGTCCTGTGCACCATAAAGGTTGTGGTCTTGATTCCCAATCAGGTCACATACCTAGGTTCTGGTTCAATCCCCAATTGGGACCCATTCAGGAGGCAACCAATCGATGTTTCTCTCTCTCCCCTTTCCTTTCTCCCTAGAATCAATAAACATATCCTCAGGGGGGAAAAAAGAAGAAGAAGAAGAAGAAAGAAAATTACCAAAATCCTTCCTTGATGTTAGTAGGAGATTTTTTTTAATGATTTTTTTATTTTTCACTTATAGTTGACATGCAATACTATATTAGTTTCAGGGGTACAGCAGTGTTTAGACATTTATTTAACTTATGAAGTGATCACCCTGATAAGTCTAGTACTGATTTGGCATCTTACAAAGTTATTACAATATTATTGACTAGATTCCCTATGCTGGACTTTACATCCCTGTGACTATTTTTGTAACTGCTAATTTGTACTTCTTAATCCCTTCACTTTTTTTCATTCATCTCAGCAGGGGCTGTTAAAATGTAACCCCTCAGAAGTTCTGTGTGGCATCAGAGCCAATTATGGAGAACTGATCTCCAAGGGAACTGACTGTGTGTTAAGTCTTTCTTTAATTCCATCAACAACTCATGTGGTCCTTATTTATTTATTTATTTATTTATTTATTTATTTATCTATTTATTTACTAGAGGCCTGGTGCACAAAATTTGAGCACTCGGGGAGGGGGGTCCCTCAGCCCAGCCTGCGCCCTCTCATAGTCTGGGGGCCCTCGGGGGATGTCTGACTGACGGCTTAGGCCCACTCCCCGAAGGGAGCATGCCTAAGACAACAGTCGGACATCCTTAGCACTGCCATGGAGGCAGAAGAGGCTCTGGCCACTGCCGCTGCACTGGCCAGCCATGAGCCCGGCATCTGGCTGAGCAGTGCTCTCCCTGTGGGCATGCACTGAACACCAGGGGCAGCTCCTGTGTTAAGCATCTGCCTTCTGGTGGTCAGTGCACGTCATAGCGACCAGTCATTCCATCATCGGGCTGAAATCAGCTCTCTGACATCCCCCGAGGGGTCCCAGATTGCGGGAGGGAGCAGGCCAGCCTGAGGGACCCCACCGGTGCATGATAGAGGCTGGGGAGGGACTCAGGAGGTTGGCCAGCTGGGGAGGGACCATGGGAGGGCTCCAGGGCATGTCCGGCCCATCTCAGTCCTGATCAGCCAGACCCCAGCAGCAAGCTAACCTACCGGTCGGAGCGTCTGCCCCCTGATGGTCAGGGCATGTCATAGCGACTGGTCAACTGTCTGCCCCCTGATGGTCAGGGCACGTCAGAGCGAGCGATTGAGCGGCCTTGGCATATCATTAACATATTACGCTTTGATTGATTGAACAGCCAACCGGACGACGGGACACTTAGCATATTAGGCTTTTATTATATAAGATTTACTTGCTTACTTATTTATTTAAATCTTGTTGAGACGATTACAGATGTGTCCCCATTTGCCCCCCATTGCTTCCTCCACCTGGATCCTGCCCAACCCAGGATTAAATGCCCCAATCAAAAGACATAGGGTAGCTGAGTGGATAAGAAAACATGACCCATATATCTGCTGTCTACAGGAAACCCACCTTAGAACAAAGGACTCACACAGACTGATGGTGAAGAGATGGAAAAAGACTTTTCAGGCAAATGGAAAGGGAAAAAAAAGCTGGGGTAGCAATACTTATATGCAACAAATTAGACCTCAAAGTGAAGGCTATAACAAGAGATAAGGAAGGCCACTTCATAATACTAAAGGGAGCAATTCAACAAGAAGATATAACTCTGGTAAACATATATGCACCCAATACAGGAGCACCCAAATACATAAAAAAAAATACTTCTGGAAGATATCAAGGGAGAGATTGACAGCAATATTGTCATAGTAGGTGACTTTAACACCCCACTATCACCATTGGACAAATCCTATAAACAAAAAATCAGCAAAGAAACAGCAATCCTAAATGACTCACTAGATCAGATGGAATTAATGACATCTTCAGAACATTCTATCCCAAAGCCGCGAATATACATTCTTCTCAAGTGCACATGGGTCATTTTCAAAGATAGACCACGTATTGGGGCACAGGCAAAATCTCTTCAAATTCAAGAAGATAGAAATCATATCAAGCATCTTCTCAGATCACAATGGCATAAAA
>NW_005371421.1:764400-765265 GCF_000412655.1 Myotis brandtii | reverse complement strand
TGAACTTGCAGAAAGAGAGACTAAAAAAACAATCCCATTTACCATCGCACCAAAAAAATTAAGCTACCTAGGAATAAACTTAATGAAAGAGGTAAAAGACCTCTACTCAGAAAACTACAGGACGTTGAAAAAAGAGATAGAGGAAGACATAAATAGATGGAAGAACATACCATGTTCTTGGATTGGCAGAACCAACATCATTAAAATGTCCATACTACCCAAAGCAATCTATAAATTCAACGCACTCCCCATTAAAATACCAATGGCATATTTCACAGACCTAGAACGAACTCTCAAAAAATTCATCTGGAATAAAAAAAAGACCCTGAATAGCTGCAGCAATCTTGAGAAAGAACAATGTAAGCTATACTACAAAGCCACTGTTCTCAAAACTGCCTGGTACTGGCACCAGAACAGACATACAGACCAATAGAACAGAACAGAGAACCCAGAAATCAACACAAGCCAGTATGCTCAATTAATATTTGACAAAGGAGGCAAGAGCATATAATAGAGACAAGACAGTCTCTTCAATAAATGGTGCTGGGAAAACTGGACAGATACTTGCAAAAAACTGAAACTAGATCACCAACTTACACCATACACAAAAATAAACTCAAAATGGCTAAAGGACTTCAATGTAAAATGAGAAACCATAAAAATCCTACAAGACTCCATAGGCAGCAAAATTGCAGACATATGCCGTAGCAATGTCTTTACAGACACAGATCCTAGGGCAGTGATGGCGAACCTATGACACGCATGTCAGAGGTGACACGCAAACTCATTTTTTGGTTGATTTTTCTTTGTTAAATAGCATTTAAATATATAAAATAACTATCAAAAATATAAGTCTTTGTTTTAC
>NW_005371421.1:758483-763776 GCF_000412655.1 Myotis brandtii | reverse complement strand
TATATCCCAAGAAACCAGAAACACCAGTCAGAAAGGATATATGCACCCCTATGTTCATAGCAGCACAATTTACAATAGCTAAGATTTGGAAACAGCCTAAGTGCCCATCAGCAGATGAATGGATCAGAAAACCGTGGTACATCTACACAATGGAATACTACGCTGCTGTACAAAAGAAGGAATTCTTATCATTTGCAACAGCATGGATGGAACTGGAGAGCATTATGCTAAGTAAAATAAGCCAGTCAGAGAAAGAAAAATACCACATGATCTCACTCATTTATGGATAATAAAGAACATTATAACCTGATGAACAAAAATAGATACAGAGGCAGAGCAGCATCGAACAGACTGTCAAACTACAGCGGGAAGGCTGGAGAGGGTAGTGGAGGAGGTAAGAGATCAACCGAAGGACTTGTATGCATGCATATAAGTATAACCAATGGACGCAAGATACTGGGGGGTAGAGGAGACCAGGGGAAGGTCAATGGGGAAAAAAAGGAGACATGTGCACTACTCTTTGTAATACTTTAAGCAATAAAATAAAATTTAAAAATAAAAATAAAAAAATACATAACTTGAATTAGAACATCCTTTGTGAGAAAACTGAGCCTCTGAGATGATGAATGTTTCTATTCTGAGAAACCTGATAAACGCAAACTAGAAAAAAGAATATTGTAGAAGAGAATGAGAGGAAAGAAGAACTTTGTTTTGCTTTTGCTTTTGATGGTAGCAATGGTGTATTTAAAAGCCGCCTTTACTTTGGAATCTGTGATAAAGGTACACCTAGTACAAATATGAGAAAGTTGAGGCTGGTTTCATCCAAAGGGGAAGCAAAGGAAGCAGGCCGCAGCTTGACCCTGCATATCCTCCCTTGGCAAGTGTGTGCTAGAGGACCGCCTGGGCCCTCCTGGGATAGAACTTGCCACCAGCAGCTGCCATTGAGATCTTCAAGCTGGGAAGGGGCACTTGATCTTTTTTTATCTTCTTCTTCTTTTTTCTCTTTTACTTCTTTTAAAAGCCATGAATCCAGGCATGACACCCCTGGGTGCAGGCACAGGAATGGGAAATGTGCCTATCAAGCCAAACTCGCTCATTTGAAACACCTTGCTCAGTGGTCAAGTGTCTCAGCTCCTCCCCCATGCCCTTCAGCAGGGGCTTTTGAAGTTTCCCCAACTGTAGAATGAGAACAGCTACACCATCATTCCCTCCCAATAAACGAATTGAAATACAGCCAACAACAATCTTCGTGGAGGATTGATGCTGAGCAATTTCAAATGATTTAGCTGATATAGTTTACTAACATGCCTCCTTTCCCAGAAGTATGCTGGGCAGCTCAAACCACCAACCTTTCTCTCTATTCACTCCATCAGTGTTCAACTCCTGAAGATGAAGTTGTGTTCTAACAAAATGATACCTTGAGGGATGTCTTATTGCTTTCTAACCAAATAAAAAATTCTAAATTAACATTAAAAATTGCTTTTAAAAATTATTTCATATGTTTTAAACAAAAAGGTTTTCCATTTCATTATAAGAATTATATACAAATTACAGAACAAAACTTTATAGCCCTTCAAGCAGTTTTTCTGTATTTAGATACTAGAGGCCCCATGCATGAAATTCATGCACTGGAGGGGGGTGTCCCTCAGCCTGGCCTGTGCCCTCTCACAGTCTGGGAGCCCTCGAGGGATTTCTGACTGACAGACATCCTTGGGGATGATGGCTGTTTGCAGCTGGTCACACCCCCTTCAGGGTGGGGGTCCCCACTGGGGTGCCTGGCCAGCCTGGATGAGGGGATGATGGCTGTTTGCAGCTGGTCACACCCCCTTCAGGGTGGGGGTCCCCACTGGGGTGCCTGGCCAGCCTGGATGAGGGGATGATGGCTGTTTGCAGCTGGTCACACCCCCTTCAGGGTGGGGGTCCCCACTGGGGTGCCTGGCCAGCCTGGATGAGGGGATGATGGCTGTTTGCAGCTGGTCACACCCCCTTCAGGGTGGGGGTCCCCACTGGGGTGCCTGGCCAGCCTGGATGAGGGGATGATGGCTGTTTGCAGCTGGTCACACACCCTTCAGGGTGGGGGTCCCCACTGGGGTGCCTGGCCAGCCTGGATGAGGGGATGATGGCTGTTTGCAGCTGGTCACACACCCTTCAGGGTGGGGGTCCCCACTGGGGTGCCTGGCCAGCCTGGATGAGGGGATGATGGCTGTTTGCAGCTGGTCACACACCCTTCAGGGTGGGGGTCCCCACTGGGGTGCCTGGCCAGCCTGGATGAGGGGATGATGGCTGTTTGCAGCTGGTCACACACCCTTCAGGGTGGGGGTCCCCACTGGGGTGCCTGGCCAGCCTGGATGAGGGGATGATGGCTGTTTGCAGCTGGTCACACACCCTTCAGGGTGGGGGTCCCCACTGGGGTGCCTGGCCAGCCTGGATGAGGGGATGATGGCTGTTTGCAGCTGGTCACACCCCCTTCAGGGTGGGGGTCCCCACTGGGGTGCCTGGCCAGCCTGGATGAGGGGATGATGGCTGTTTGCAGCTGGTCACACCCCCTTCAGGGTGGGGGTCCCCACTGGGGTGCCTGGCCAGCCTGGATGAGGGGATGATGGCTGTTTGCAGCTGGTCACACCCCCTTCAGGGTGGGGGTCCCCACTGGGGTGCCTGGCCAGTCTGGGTGAGGGGCTGAGGGCTGCTTTCAGGCTGGCGGTTGTTGACTGAAGCTCCCAACCGCTCCTTTTTTTTCTCTTTTTTTATTTTATTCTGGGCCAGCTTTAGCTCTGGCTCTAGCTCTGAGGCTTCGTATCTGGTTTGTTTGCCATTCTATAATCGAAACAATGTATAACTTCAGCTCTGAGATCCCGGCAGGCTGAAAGCCGGTTTCTGGGGTTTTGTTTAGCTTCTTATTTGCAACATAGTACATTGTTGCTGAGAGTTGCAACTCAGAGGCCGGGAAGTCAGGCGGGGAACGTTGGAGTCTGCAGTCACTGGAGCAAGCAAGCCTCATGTTCGCTTCCAGCTGCCTGGCTGCCGGCCACCATCTTGGCTGACAGTTAATTTGCATAAGGATATGCTGATTAGCCAATGGGAAGGGTAGCGGTCGTACGCTAATTACCATGTTTCTCTTTTATTAGTGTAGATTTTGTCTACCAACTTAACAATTCTAGGTGATTTCTACACAATAGAACGTATGAACAGTTGTTTAACTATGTTTCATATGTACAACTGTCCTGTTTTCTTAGGGAAATGTTGTGACTGAGAGTGATTAGTTCTGTCCCATGGAGGATATATTCACATCTCGTTTTTGTTAATTGAAAGTTTAAGTGGAGATGGATTTCTGATGAATAACCAGCTCAGGGTAGGAGTATTTTAGTGAGCACAGCAGACAATACCTATTTGTTTATAACCATTCTTCCCTCTGCCTCCCTTACAAAATTCTGAGTTTATTGGGGGTAGCAATTTACTCAGTTAAAATACTCAGCTTCCTAGATCACCTATTGTTAGGATGGTTATGTGACTTGATCTGGTCATGAAATTATGTGGAAGTTGGCTAGTGGGACTTCCAGAAGAGCTGCTGGGACGGGCCCCCTCTCCCTGCCTGTCCATCCTTCCTGGGTGGTAACTGCTATATTTTATGTAGCACATAGACAATGGGCACTTAAGCCCTTTTGGTCATACCTTGGATTGCCCTCCCCCCTCAGGCTTCCTGTTGCATAGGAGTGTTAAAAAAGATATAACAGATATGCATAACCCATGGACACAGACAATAGGGTGCTGAAGGCCTGGGATGGGGGGTGAGGGAGCGAGCTGGAGGGGGTCAATGGGGGGAAAAGGGGACATATGTAATACTTTAAACAATAAAGAATTATTTTTTAGAAAAAGATTTAAGAGGCCCCAAATGGAGTCGCTTATGCTAAGCTCATATCATCAAACCAAGACTTACTCCTAACCTAATTGTCCTTTTCAACCCCTGCCTAGAGGAAGGTGACCTTGCCTAGAAGAGTGTCCCTCCCCCTTCTGCCTATGCATTTTGAACAGCTCCTCAGAGTGCCTTTATCTGTGCTAGATGGGACACTGCCCCACTAACGAATCACTGAATAAATCCAATTTGATCTTTAAATTTACAGTTGAATTTTGTTTTTTAACAAATTTGATGGCAGTGACAGACTCCAAAGTGCACTTCTGATGGCTTTGGGGACAATGAGAAACACAGGTGTGGTACTCCACAAACCCTTTGAGTTCAGTCTTTCTTGCTATTTCTGAGAGTCTTGGGCCTCTCAGATCTGAGCTTCTCTCTATGCATTGAGCCACTGATCTAATTGGCTTTCCAGTCAGTTCCCTATTTGAATTAAAACCCCAGATGTCGGTTCTGTTCCCAGATTCCATGCTGGGAACTGCTAGTAGTTCAGTCCATAGATCCCCATTGTGTGGAACCCCAGTCCACTACTGAATTCAGTAATGAGATTTATCTTAATGGCACTGTTTACAGAAAGAGAGCGCTCTTTCTTAGTCAAGCCCCAACTGCACATCCTTGGGCCCTGACCTCTCACCCTGTCAGCACTCCCAAATCTGGGCACGATCCCACCTGCTGTATGGAAACCACACTCCTGGGAAGGCCCACCCACCACTAGGGCGTGGCCAGGTCAGCTGAGAATGTCGATGACCTAGCAAATAAAGGGGTCACAAAGAGAGGGCAAGAGAGAAAGAGGAGGCTCAAGAAGAGTGGAAATGAAGGCACATGTGGATATCATTGGGGTAAGGAGATGGCATAGTAAGGAGGAGATTACAAAAGGAGTTTGGGAGACAATGTCACGACACTGCAGTTGGGTCCACAATGAGTGGAAAGTTTGAAAAGAGAGAAATAAGGCACACGATTTTGGCGAATGACACCTTTTCAGGAGCTTCCACTTGTGGAGAATTCCCAACCCGTAAAACCCTTCGCTGCAGAGGAAAGGCTCTGAGACTTGTGTATTTTGTGTATCTTGCACACATCCCCCTGGTATTCACTGCCCTGTGGCATCTGAGTGCGATCACGGCCGTGACAGCGTTGCTCCCACCTACAGAGCACCTGCAGTGTCCTTCCCACCCGTGCTCTCCTGGCCTTCCGAGTTCACAGCGGTCCTGCGGAGAACCATCATTGCTCTGGTTTTCTTTATTTAAACAAAACCTTTCATGTGAATATAATGCACATGCACAAAAGTGTCTAACATAGCAGAAATAAATGACATAGAGACCAAAAAAACAATACAGAAAATCAATGAAACCAAGAGCTGGTTCTTTGAAAGGATAAACAAGATTGACA
>NW_005371421.1:754240-755796 GCF_000412655.1 Myotis brandtii | reverse complement strand
GCATAACCAATGGACATAAGACACTGGGGGGTAAGGGAGGCCAGGGGATTGTCAAGGGCGGGGGGAAAAAAAGGACACATATGTAATACCCTTTGTAATACTTTAAGCAATAAAAAAAAGTGTCTAACATATAAACTCACCATTTAATATAAGATTATAAGGTAAATAAATGCCTATATAACGACCTCCCACATCATGAAATTGAACACTGCCATCCCCCAAGAGCCCTCCAACCACAAAACCCTCCCAACCATGCCCCACCTTCTATTTGACTCAGAAATATGATTGCTCAGGATCACACCACCTGGACCCCCATGCACCTGTCACCTCCTTTCCATATCAGCCTGCCTCTTCTAGAAACAAGACTCTCAGCTGGGCCTTTCTATATAACACACAAGCTGTTAACTTCACACATAAACAAAAGCAACTCCTTGAGTTTCTGCTGACCTGGGGGAGCCTCTCTGGGACACCTAGGCAGTGAGACTCAGTTAGGTCCATGGTTCTAAGAAACAAGTGGCTACTTTAGGTGGCAGGCTGAGAGGTGTGAGCTGGTACGTGGACATCTGGGTTGAACAAGGATTGTTTGTGTTTTCTCGAGTGTTGCCCCCAAGCTCTGACAAGCATTACTAGGGATCATAAAACAAGAAAATAAGAAAGAGCTTTGCTTTAGGCCAGTGATGGAGAACCTTTTGAGCTTGGCGTGTCAAAATTTTGAAAAACCCTAACTTAACTCTGGTGCCATGTCACATAGAAATATTCATAATTTTTTTTTGGTATTTGCAACCATAGTAAAAAAAATTTATATTTTTGATATTTATTTTATATATTTAAATGCCATTTAACAAAGAAAAATCAACCAAAATATGTATTAAATGAACAAAAACAGAAAAACGATGTACACTTAGGAAAAAATAATAATAAAAACAATGATAATCAAATGGTACGAAAACGAGAAATTAGTGACTTTTTTGGTGCTGAAGTTTGTCTGCTAATTCTTCGATTGCAGGTTCATACTTGGTGCACTTCAAGGCCAAGCAAGCGCCACTAACTTCATCTGTTAGCCGGTTTCTTTTGTTCATTTTAATGGCGTGTCAAAATTTTGAAAAACCCTAACTTAACTCTGGTGCCATGTCACATAGAAATATTCATAATTTTTTTTTGGTATTTGCAACCATAGTAAAAAAAATTTATATTTTTGATATTTATTTTATATATTTAAATGCCATTTAACAAAGAAAAATCAACCAAAATATGTATTAAATGAACAAAAACAGAAAAACGATGTACACTTAGGAAAAAATAATAATAAAAACAATGATAATCAAATGGTACGAAAACGAGAAATTAGTGACTTTTTTGGTGCTGAAGTTTGTCTGCTAATTCTTCGATTGCAGGTTCATACTTGGTGCACTTCAAGGCCAAGCAAGCGCCACTAACTTCATCTGTTAGCCGGTTTCTTTTGTTCATTTTAATATTATTTAATGCTGAGAACAAAGTCTCACAAAAATATGTTGATGAAAAAATTGTTAGCAAAGCCATCGCTAGATTTTTTATGT
>NW_005371421.1:742905-752412 GCF_000412655.1 Myotis brandtii | reverse complement strand
GCAGAATGTCTCGTCGAGCACTGTTGCACTGTATATCTTTTTCTTCTAACCCTCCCACTCCTGTCTCCTAACGAACATGGCAATCAAGTGCGTCCGTTTGCCGAATGCACCAGAATGCACGGGAAGCTTACCCGAGGCACATGTTGACAATAGCGAGGCCGTTTCCAGAATTGGGCATTTTGTCACTCGAGTAAAAATGAAATGTCATGAGTAAAGATTAATCTCTTTATAGTGCAATTCTTAACCTTTTTATATTAATGTCAATATTGGAACAATGTATCTTGGATTTTTTCACTATGTATCTTTGCTACACAACACCGATGTACATGTTTACATCCGGTTTTAGAATTGCATTATTGATCATGAGTAACGTGAGTAATAACATTACTCGAGTGATGCCCAACTCTGGCCGTTGCGAGAGACAAATATTTGAATTATGCAGTTTTTTTGTCTCTGTCGATGCATGTCACCCAAAATGAGTTCGCGTGTCACCTCTGACACGCGTGTCATAGGTTCGCCATCACTGCTTTAGGCTTTCCTGAAGCACTTTTTTAAAATTATAGAATGCTACACGAGTTTGTGTGCCATCCTTGCACAGGGGCCATGCTAATCTTCACTTAGCATTCCAATTTTAGTACATGTGCTGCTGAAGCCAGCACCTGAATCACTTTTTTTCAATAGCCAACTAATACAGTTTTTCCTCCCAGGTGTATAGTCCTAAAGTATTATTCTTTGTAACATAGAGTAAAAGTTATGAAGAGTTCAAAAGAGGCTTGTTTGGAGGGGAAGGGAACAGAACTATCTATTAACTAGAGACTCCTTGGTGCCAATTATCCCTGAGTTGTGAAAACAGCAGGGAAGAAGGGGTGGATAGTGACGTCTGTTATTCTCTCTCCTCTTTCATTTCTGACTACATTTGGGTTCTTTCTCTTTGTTTCTTAATGAGTCTGGTTAAAAGTTCATTGATCTTATTTATCCTTTCAAAACACCAGTTTGGGGTTTCATTGATCTATTGTTTTTAGTTTCTATGTCATTTATTTCTGCTCTGATCTTTATTATTTTCTTACTTTTACTTACTCTGGGCTTTTCCACTTTCCAATTCTTTTAGCTGTAGAATGTTTACTAGAGATTTTTCTTGCTTCTTGAGATAGGCCTGTAAAGCTATGAACTTCTCTCTCAGGACTGCTGCTTTTGCTGTGTCTCATAGATTTTGAGTGGCTGTGTGTTCGTTTTTGTTTGTTTCCAGGTAATTTTTTTATTACTCCCTTTATCTCATTGGTAATCCATTCATCCTATATAATAAAAGGCTAATATGCAAATCGACCGAACAATGGAACAACCAGTTGCTATGACATGCACTGACCACAAGGGGGCAGACGCTCAATGCAGGAGCTGCCCCCTGGTGGTCAGTGTTCCCACAGGGAGAGTGCCACTCAGCCAGAAGCCCTGAGCTGGGCTCACAGCTGGCAAATGCAGCAGCAGTGGCCGGAGCCTTTCCCGCCTCCATGGCAGTCAGATGTCCCCCGAGGGCTCCCAACTACAAGAGGGCACAGGCTGGGCTGAGGAACCCCCCAAGTGCATGAATTTCATGCACTGGGCCTCTAGTTGTTTAATAACATGCTATTTAGCCTCCATGTGTTTTGAGAGTTGTATTTTTTTTTTGTCGTGGTTGATTTCTAGTTTCATGCTACTGTTGTCAGTGAAGGTGCTTGATATGATTTCAATATTCTTAAATTTGTTGAAACTTCTTTTGTGTCCTAACATGTGGTTTATCTTTGAGAATGTTCCATATGCACTTGAGAAAAATGTATATTCTGCAGCTTTGGGACAAAATATTCTGTAGATATCAATTAAATCCATCTTGTCTAGTGTGTTGTTTAAGGTTGCTGTTTCCTTGTTGATATTTTGTCTGGAAGATCTATTCATTGTTGACAGTGGGTTGTTAAAAGTCCCCTATTATGATTGTATTGATGTATATCTCTCCCTTAAAGTCCACCAAAATTTTTTCATATATTTAGGTGCTCCTATTTTGGTTGCATATATATTTATAAGTGTTATATACTCTTGTTGGATCAATCCTTTTATTATTATGTAGTGATCTTCTTTGTATCATGTTATGGCCCTCGTTTTGAAATCTATTTTGTCAGATATAACTATTGCTACACCAGCTTTTTTTCATTTGAATTTGCATGGAATATTTTTTCTATCCCCTCATTTTCAGCCTGTGTGTATCTTTTGTTCTGAGTTGGGTCTCTGGTAGACAGCATATATATAAATTGTGTTTTCTTATTCATTCAGCTACCCTATGTCTTTTGATTGGAGCATTTAAGCCATTTACATTTAAAGCTATTTGTTTATTTATTTAAAAATATTTTTATTGCCCTAACTGGTTTTTCTCAGTGGATAGAGCCTCCGCCTGCAGACTGAAGGGCCCCAGGTTCAATTCTGGTCAAGGGCACATACCTTGGTTGCAAGCTCCTCTTTGGCCCAGACCCTGGTCAGGGTGTGTACAGGAGGCAACCAATCAATGTGTTTCTCTCACATCGATATTTCTCTCTGTCTTTCCCTCTCTCTAAAAATCAATTGGAAAATATCCTCAAGTGAGGATTTTTAAAAAATTAAAAATATTTTTATTGATTTTCAGAGAGAGAGAGGAAGAGAAAGAAACATGTGGACATGAAACATTAACTCACTGCCTCCTGCACACTCCCTACTGGGGGTTGATCCCATAACCCAGGCATATGCCCTGACCAAGAATTGAACCAGCAACCTCTTGCTGCATGGGATGACACCCAACCAACTGAGCAACACTGGCCAGGCAATAGGTACTTCTTTACAGCCATTTTTTAGATGCTAAGTTTCTCTCTCTCTCTCTCTCTCTCTCTCTCTCTCTCTCTCTCTCTCTCTCTTTCTTCTTCTTGAAGCAGTCCCTTTAGCATTTCTTGCAATGCTGGTTTGGTGGTAATGAACTCCTTTAGTCTTCTTATGTCTAGGAAGCTCTTTATTTCACTTTCAATTTTAAATAATAGCCTTCCTGGATAGAGCAATCTTGGTTACAGATTCTTGCTTTTAATTACTTTGAATACTTCATGCAATCCTTTCTGGCCTGAAGTGTTTCTGTTGAGAGATTAGCTGACAGCCGTATGGGAATTCCATCGTAGGTGACAGCTTGTTTCTCTCTTGCTGCCTTTAAGATTCTTTGTGTTTGGCCCTACCTGGTTTGGCTCAGTGGATAGAGCCTCAGCCTGCGGACTGAAGGGTCCCGGGTTTGATTCCAGTCAAGGGAACATGCCCAGGTTGTGGGTTAAATCCCCAGTAGGGGGCGTGCAGGAGGCAGCTGATCAATGATATTCTCTCCTCATTGATGTTTCTATTTCTCTCTCTCTCTCCTTTCCTCTCTGAAATCAATAAAAATATATTTTAAAAAAAGATTCTTTGTGTTTGGTCTGGCCTTTTTAATTATGATGTGTCTTGGTGTAGATCTCTTTGTGTTGATCTTGTTTAGGACTCTCAGTGCTTCCTGAACTTGTGTGACAATTTCCTTCAGCAGGCCAGGGAAGTTTTCCGTCATTATTTCTTCAAGCAAGTTCTCTATCCCTTGCTTGCTTTCTTCTCCTTCTGGTATCTCTATTATGTGGACATCGGTATGTTTTATGTTGTCCCAGTTTCCCTAAACTACTAGAGGTTCGGTGCACAAAATTCGTGCATGGGGGGGGGTGTCCCTCATCCCAGCCTGCACCCTCTCCAATCTGGGACCCCTCGGGGAATGTCTGACTGCCAATTTAGACCCAATCAGGCAGGAATCGGGCCTAAACCAGCAGTCAGACATCCCTCTTGCAATCCGGGAGGGACCACTGGCTCCTAACCGCTTGCCTGCCTGTCTGCCTGACTGCCCCTAACCACTTCTGCCTGCCAGCTTGATTGACGCCTAACTGCTCCTCTGCTGGCCTAATCGCCCACAACTGCCCTCCCTGCTGGCCTGATCACCCACAACTGCCTTCCCCTGCCAGGGCCTGATCACCCACAACTGCCCTCCCCTGCCACAACCTGCCTCCTCTGCACGAGGTGGTGGAGACTCTGGAACCAGCCTCCTCCGTGCCGCACAGAGTTGCAGGACTCCCAGGCTTCACCGCATGGAGCGGCCACCAGGCCCCGCCTCTGCTGTGTGTGTGGCCATCTTGTGAAAGCCATCTCTGATCACCCATCTTGTGACGGCCATCTTGTGACAGCCATCTTGTGACAGCCATCTTGTGATGACGTGAGGGTGTGATGCCACTTAGGCTATTTTAGTATAGACACTCCTGCTTTTAAAATATTTTGTCTTTTTTCTGTTCTGATTGAGTGATTTTTTTCTATTTTGTCTTCTGTTTCACTGAATCAATCTTGTGCCTCATCCAGTCGACTGACAATTCCTTCCAGTATATACTGTATTTCAGATATGGCATTTTGCATTTCCACCTGATTATTTTTCATAGTTTTTATATCCTTCTTAATTGTGTTGTTGCTCTAACCAGTTTCCTTGAGCATTCTTATAACCATTACTTTGAATTCTCTATCTGATCAATTGCTTGCCTCCATTTCATTTGGCTCTTTTTCTGGAGTCTCCTCCTGTCTTTTCATTTGGAGCCTGTTTTGTTTGTTTGCTTTTATCTCCCCATTTTACCTGTCTCCTTGTGTTTGTTTCTGTTTTAGAAAGGACTGCTATGACTCTACTCTCGGTGGGGTGACCTTGTGTTGTAGGTGTCCTGCAGCTCCCAGTGGTGCAGTCTCCTTGTTCTCCTGAGCTGGATGCTCTAGGAACGTCTCTTGTGTGGGTTGTTTGGACCCTCCTGCTGTAATTTGGTCTTGATTGCTGATGGCCCTTTTGTGGTTGGAATTGACCATAAGGCTGGTTGACTGTGAGGCTCAACCCCAACCATGGTGTGCAATATGCTGTACAGGTACAGTCTTGAGGTGTCCTGATGGGCTCAGTGGCACAATCATTAACCCTTCAGGTTGGATGTCTATGGCAGTAAACCTTTATCACCATGTATTCATATTTTTTGTCTGCTTCTGCTAGACCTGTGTGTTCATAGGAGGTACCAATATGTGTAAATGGCTTATTTTAGTGTAGAGCTGGGAGCAGATCTGTGAATGGTCTGAGGCTCCCTGAAGTCAGCCTCCACCCATCAGCTACTCGCCTCCCCTCTGATGTTGCCTGGTCTCCCTCCAGGGCTTTCCAAAGAAAGTGTTTAGGGTAGACCAGGCTAACCTAACTTGGACTAGTGGGCCCCCTACTTAGAGATTGCACAGTAGGACACTCAATGAGGGAAAATTAGTCTCTGCTTCAAAGCCAAACTCCTCAGTTTCTACCAGAGACTCAAACTCTAGTTCTTCCTAAGGGGGCTTCCTGCAGGTTCAGGTTGGGTACAGGAACCTGTGATCCTTTGGTCTGTGGGCTGATGCTCTCTCTAACCACTGGGCAACTGGCCAGGGCTATATTTACTATGTCTTTAAGGTCTCACTGTGTTCATCCATTTCCCCGCTAAGTTTTTTTAGCATTCTTATAATCATTGTTCTGAACTCTCTATCTGGTACCTTGCTTGCCTCCATTCCACTTAGTCCTTTTTCTAGGGATTTCTTCTGTTCTTTCATTTGGGTCATGCTTCTTTGTCTCTCCATTTTGGCTGCCTCTGTATTTGTTCATATGTATTAGGTAGACCTGCCATGTCTCCAAGTCTTGGTATAATAGTCTTATGTTATAGGTGTCCTATGGTGCTCTGTAGTACAGTCTACCTGATCACCCCCGCAAGGTGCTCTAGGAATGTCCCTTGTGTGGGTTATGTTAGTCCTCCTGTTGTAGTTGTTTTGATTGCTATTGGCTTCTCTGTGCCTGGGTCAATCCTCAGGCTGGCTGAATATGAAGATCAACCTTGTACAAGTCGCTGTGTGGGTGCTGACCACACAAAACAGAATTCACCCCAGCAGGGTCTGGTACCTATGAGATCTCCTTTTGAATATGCTACCTGTGGAGCTAATTGGGTCCTTATGTGGTCTAAAGCAGCGGTCACCAACCTTTCGGACCTCACAGACCACCAGTTGGTTCTGGGGCCTTTTGGGTCTCTGGTGTAGGTCAATGTTAGATGCTGCCTGTGACTGGCCCTGGGCTACCTGTTTGGAGCTACAAAACAATTTAGTTTGTGGCTGCCTTACTGGGCTTGGGTGAACATGGGAAGGGTCAAGCTGGATACCAAGGCTGGCTTCCACTGGCACTAAGCCTGGGGGGAGGTCAGCAAAAGGCCCAAGGCACTCTGAGATCTGCCTCCACCTGCCAGCTGCCTGTTAGGCTCAGTCGCTTAAAAAACTGCTGGTGGCACTTAAGTTGCATGAGGTAGTTTCTTAGTGAGTCACCAGGTAGGTGTGAGTGGTGTTCAGCAGGTTGATACAGATTCAAACTTGGTGCCAGTGCTGGGTGTAAATCCACTCAGCAAAAGTCCCAGGGTACACTGAAGATAGATGTACCCTGCGGACCTTTGTGGTGGGATGGGGTCTCAGGGAGACTTTAGGGTGAGGCCAGCAGAGTTTACTAGCCCCAAACAGACCAAGATTCGGCTGTGTGAAGGGAGGGCTCTGCACACATTGGGCACACAAGGGAAAGGTGACCCCAATCCTAGAGCCAGCCATACAAGTGTCTATTCTGGATTCTGCTTGGACCTTCTGTAGAGCCCAATGTTGGCAGGGTGGGGTTGCCAGGAGTCCAGAAGGTGGGACTAGTCGAACTTCTATGAGGGAGTGGCACCTGTTAGGCTTGTGGGAAGGTGGGGGGAATGAACCCTGCCCAAGAGCCACACAACTCAGTCTCTGAAACCCACTGAATCTATCCAAATCTTTACACACTGGGCACAGACAGCTGAGTCCTCTGCAGGGTATAAGCTCTACAGGGTGGGGCATAGGGAGTTAGGAAGGTGGGGCTTCTGGATTCTCCCAGACTGATGCCATATGGAGGTGAGTGCTTGAACAAGAAAGATGGGTTCTGCAGTGTAAGTGACTTAGCATGGGGACCCTGGTGGCTGACCCTTCAATGCTCCTTCTACAACCCAGTCTCTCCCCACATGACCCTATTCCTCTGTGAGCCACCCGCCCTCTGCTGGAGCCAAGGGTGAGTGGCTGAAAATGAGCTTTTGCGTGTTGGCCCTTTAAGGGGACTCCTGTCTCTCCCTGGTGGACAGAATCCTTGCTGATTCTCACAGCCAGATGTTATGTGGGCTCCTCTTCCCAGCTCTGGTGCTCTGGGCTGGGGAGCCTTATATGCGGTTGAGACTCCAAGCTCCTCAGGGGGGAATCTTTGCAGCTGAGATATCTTTTCAGATTCTCAGCTGCCGTCCCTGGGAGTGGGGCCAGCCCTTTTCCATCTCCACCATTCCTACCCATCTCAATGTGGCTTCTGTACATCCTTGGTTATAAGATTTGTGTTAGCCAGTTCTTAGTTGATTACTCAGGTCAATTGTTCTATGATTTAGTTGTAATTCCAGATTGGTCTTAGGAGGAGGTGAGTGCAACCTCCACCTACTCCACCACCACCTTCAAAATTTACCAGTATTTTATTTCTTTACAGTAATTTAAATTTGGATTGCAGTCTTTGCTTATGTTTTGGGAGATCCAACTATCTACCAAAATGTGGAAGCACAGAATGTTTATTCTTACCTGCCAGAAGCCGGTCCACCCTTGCTGCTTGACACAGTTGCTGCAGGGAAGAAACATCTGCACAGCTTATGTTTCAAGGGACCTGACGTATATGGCATACGTTTGCTCCCCCTCTTAGCGCTATGTGTTTTAACCAGGACCACCTCCCTGAGAAAGGTTGTTTCCCCAGGTGGGGATTTTTCCCTGGAGTTAGGGATTAACAGGACTAAGGAAGGGAATAAATCAGTAAAACCCTTCACTAAGTGCCAGGTGGGTAGTTACTCACCTTAACTATGCTTAAACTACATAATCTTTACTTAGGATAATTTCCTTCAGTTACTTCCTTGTAGCTTAACAGAACAGTAGAGTAGTGACCTTGGAATGGAGATAACAAACGCCCTAACCTTTGGAATAGAATGGATAGGATTAAAATCAAATGGTATAAATACAGATGTAACAGAAGAATAAAGACAGAACCTGGCTGGAGAACCTGACTAGAGAACTATGCTAGGCTGCTGATCAACTGAATGCTGTCTCTGTGTCCTTCATTCTTCGCTGACTCCATCCACACCTTTGGGAACCCCTGGACCTGCTGGGGCTGGACCCAAACACTTACCAATGTTCTTTCTACATTAGCATTCAAAGTTCTGTCATATTCCATGGTGATTTTATTTATGACTTTTATAATCTCTTGGTTAGAAGTTATGACTGTGGTACAGGCTATTAGGATACCTTCTAGTTATATTATGAGCTCTAAAAAAAACCACTCTTGCCCAAATTCATTGTTTTCTTGGTACTTATTTCAAATAATTACCCTTTTACTTAAGGTATAGATTCCAGCATATATTGAGATGAACATTCTGTGGTTGAACTTTATTAAAAGTTTTCTTATTGCTACAGTTTATTGGTTTAATTGTCACAAGCTTAATTTAAGACATTGCACCTGTGGATCCATATGTCAACTGGAAATGTTGCTTCATTCCACTTGCAATTCATAATCTTGAGGAAATTAAAAAGCCTATATCAATAATTTGTTAACAGGTTGCCATGTTAAAAGTAATTAAAACTTACAGCTATCTATACTAATAAAAGGGTAATATGCTAATTAAACCAGGCATCCTTCTGGACAAAGCCATGTTGGTGGGGGCCAAGGCAGAGGTGGTTAGGGGTGATCAGACTAGCAAGCAGAGTCAGTTAGGGGCAATGAGGCAGGCAGGCAGGTGAGTGGTTAGGAGCCAGAGGTCCAAGATTGTGAGAGGGATATCTGACTGTCGGTTTAGGCCCGATCCTGGCAGTCGGACATCCCCTGAGGGGTCCCGGATTGGAGAGGTGCCGGCTGGGCTGAGGGACCACCTCCCCCATCCCGTGCACAAATTTCGTGCACCAAGCTTTTAGTAATAAGGATAATAATTTTAGAAATGGAAAAGAATAATTGAGACAATACAGGGGTAACATCTGGACTCCATCTTGACTGAAAGAACTCCATTTTAGAGGCCTATGACTCCTCGCTTTCAGTAAAATGCCATAGTTGAAATTAACCTAACCACATCCTTAAAGGAAAGAATGTATAATGATTTCTTAACATCATGTTCTGCAAGTTTTTTTTTAAATCAATTAAATGATAACCAGAATGTTTGTATGAGCATTATTTTACAGGTCCTTTGAGTGATCCACTGACCATGGAAAACATCTTATGACTACAGGATCAACCACCACCAGAGAATAATTATTCCCAAGCCCTACACCAAGCATGTCAAACTCAAAGGCTAACACGGGCCAAATAAACAAGGTTTAAGTTTATGTGGGCCACAAAAAACCAAAAGCTTCAATTTTCATAGAAACGTA
>NW_005371421.1:740472-741921 GCF_000412655.1 Myotis brandtii | reverse complement strand
TGAAAAAGACAATCGTGTCCTCAGCCGCCAGCCCTCTCCGCATGCACCTCCGCACCTTTGTATTTACTTCAGCACCGCACCTCCTCTGAGTCTCGGTATGCTTTTCTCTTTCCTTCTAGTTGTAGAAATTCCACTCAGCCAGCCTTCCTGTGGTTCTGGATGATGTCCGTTATGTCTTTTAGTTGTATTTTTGAAGTGGTTGTGCGAGGCAGCAATCTCCAGTGTTTACCTCTGCTGCCATCTTGGTTTCTCCTCTGTTTTTTAAAAAATATATTTTTATTGATTTCAGAGAGAAAGGAAGAGGGAGACAGAAACATCAATGATGAGAGAGAATCATGGATCAGCTGCCTCCCGCACACCCCCCGACTGGGGATTGAGCCCGCAACCTGGGCATGTGCCCTGACTGGGAATTGAACCATGACTTCCTGGTTCATAGGCCAATGCTCTATCCACTAAGCCAAAATGGGTGGGGCTTTACTATGACTTTTATTTATTTTTTAAATTTATCTTTATTGTTGAAAGTATTACAGATGTCCCCTTTGTTTGTTTTTTCACATTGAGCCCTTCCACCCCGCACCCGTCTCCCCCAGGCTTTCACCACTCCATGTCTGTGTCCATGACTTTTGAATTTTTACTATGTGGAATCTTCCAATCCAGGAACATGATAGGGCTCTCATTTACATAGATCAAGCATGTCAAACTCAAAGGCTAACATGGGACAAATAAACAAGGTTTAAGTTTATGTGGCCGCAGAAAAACAAAACCTTCCATTTTCACAGAAACGTAGGTTTATTTTGATAGAGACACACTGAATACAAAGGGCTGAAATAAATGAGTAATCATTAACATAAAATAATAAAACATTTTAATAAAATTAATATTTTTTCTTGAACATTAACTTAACAGACACTGAATAACTGCACAAATAAGTGTAGTGCAAATAAATCTATTTTTCTTGTTCTCCGAAAGCAAAATATTTCCTGTTGCACACATGAAACAAGTCAGTTCAAGACTAATGACCTGGCAATCAGCTGCTAAAATATTCACTGCTAGTATTAGTGGAGAGAAATGGTGCGCCTGCGCGTAAGGTAAATGAATGCAACACGATTATAGTAATCAGTCATTAGTGAACATTGTAGTTCATTAATAACTAGTGGCCTGATGCACGAAATTCATGCACAAGGTGGGTGTCCCTCAGCCCGGCCTGCACCCTCTTCAATCTGGGACCCATCAGGGGATGTCTGACTGCCGGTTTTAGGCCCGATCCCACAAGCAGTCATACATCCTTCTTGCAATCCGAGACCACTGGCTTCTAACCGCTCACCTGCCTGCCTGCATGATCGCCCCGAACCACTCTGCCTGCCAGCCTGCTCTCCCCCAACTGCCCACCCCACTGGCCACCCCACTGGCCTTCTTGCCCCCAACTGTTCCCCCTGGCCAGCCTGCTCG
>NW_005371421.1:739194-740358 GCF_000412655.1 Myotis brandtii | reverse complement strand
TCAGCCTGGCCTGCACCCTCTCCAATCTGGGACTGCTGGCTCCTAACCGCTCACCTGGCTGCCTGCCTGATCGCCCCTAACCACTCTGCCTGCTGGCCTTCTCTCCCCCAACTGCCCCCCCTTGCTGGCCTGATTGCCCCCAACTACCCCCTGCCAGACTGCTTGCCCTAACTGAACCCCCGGTGGCCTGATTGCCCCTAACCGCCTCTGCCTCAGCCCCACCACCATGGCTTTGTCCAGAAGGACATCCAAAAGGTCTTCTGGTCTAAATAGCATATTACCCTTTTATTAGTATAGAATAGAGGCCTGGTGCACGGGTGGGGGCTGGCTGGTCTGCCCTGAAGGGGGTCCCAGATCAGGGTGGGGGTCCCCACTGGGGGCATGGCTGGCCTGGGCAAGGGGCTGATGGCCGTTTGCAGGCTGGCCATGCCCCCAATGGGGTGAGGGTCCCCATAGGGGAGCGTGGCCAGCCTGGGTGAGGGGCTGATGGCTGTTTTCAGGCTGGCCACGACCCCATTGGGGTGAGGGTACCCGCTGGGGGGCATGACCGGCCTGGGCAAGGAGCTGAGGGCTGTTTGGGGGCAGTTTGTAGCCCGGCCAAGTCCCCAGCTTTGTATGGAAGGACATCCAGAAGGTGTCCGGAAGGTCTCCCAGTCTAATTAGCATATTACTTTTATTAGTATAGATTATGTATAACAGGCTATTGTAAAAATTAAGTTACAAAATTTTTATGGAAATGTTTCTTTTTTTATGACTAAATATATATATGAATAAATTTAATAAAAATATATCTCATTGTGGTTTTTGTTGTTGTTTTTTTAATTTTGTTTTCTTGCTTAAGGTATTATAAAGAGTATTATATATGTCTCCTTTTTTTGCCCCTTGACCTTCCTCCAGCCTCCCCTACCCCCCAGTGTCTTGTGTCCATTGGTTATGCTTATATGCATGCATACAAGTCCTTCGGTTGATCTTAACCCCCACCACCCCCCCACCCCAAACCTCCCCACTGTAGTTTACAGTCTGTTCGATGCTGCTCTGCCTCTGTATCTATTTTTGTTCATCAGTTTATAATGGTATTTATTATCCATAAATGAGTGAGATCATGTGGTATTTTTCTTTCATTCACTGGCTTATTTCACTTAGCATAATGCTCTCCAGTTCCAT
>NW_005371421.1:714134-731275 GCF_000412655.1 Myotis brandtii | reverse complement strand
GTATGGGTCATGTTTTTTTATCCATTCAGCCACTCGATGTCTTTTGATTGGAGCATTTAGTCCATTTACGTTTAAAATTATTATTGAAAGGTATTTGTTTGTAGCCATTTTTATTTTTTTTTGAGCCTGTGTTCCTTCTTACCTTTTTATTTCTTCTTTTCACAGCATTCCCTCTAGCATTTCTTGCATTGCTGGCTGGTAGTGATAAACTCCCTTATCCTTTTTTTTGTCTGCGAAGCTCCTGATTTCCCCTTCAATTTTGATTGATAGTCTTGCTGGATAGAGTATTCTTGGATTCAGTCCCTTGATTTGCATCACTTTGTATATCTCCTTCCATTCCCTTCTAGCTTGATGTGTTTCTGTTGAGAAATCATTGATAATCTGATGGGGGATCCTTTGTAGTTAACTCTCTGTCTCTCTCTTGCTGCCTTTAAGATTCTCTCTTTGTCGTTAACATTTGCCATTGTAATTATGGCATGTCTTGGTGTGGGTCTTTTGGGATTCACCTTGCTTGGGACTCTCTGTACTTGTGTAACTTTTTTCTTCCCCATATCTGGGAAGTTTTCTGTCATTATTCCTTCAAATAAATTTTCTAATCCTTGCTTCTCTTCTTGTCCTTCTGGCAGCCCTATTATACATATGCTATTTCGTTTTGCATTGTCCCAAAGCCCCCTTAGGCTCTCCTCCTGCTTTTTCATTTTTTTCTCTAGTTACTGTCCAGATTGGGCTTGTTTCTGTACTTTATCTTCTAACTCACTAATTCGGTCCTCTGCTTCTTCTAGTCTACTGTTGAAGCCTTCCATGGTGTTTTTGATTGTAGCTATATCATTTTTCATTTCTTCCTGATTTTTGCATAGGTTGTTGATTTTCTCTTCCATCCAGTGTATGAACTGTATGACCATTTCTCTGAATTCTTTTTCTGTCATGTTGCATGCTTCCATTTCACTTATTTCCTTTCTTAGCGATTCCTCCTTTTCTTTCCTCTGGGGATTGTTTCGTTGTCTCCCCATTCTTACTATCACCAGAAGGTTCAAATATCAAGTTGCAGGGGCCTGGGCTGTGTACAGTGGGAGTTTTGCACCCCCCAAGTGTCACTGAAGAGCTCTGACACCAAGACGCATGGCTGCTGTGGGTTGGTGGGAGCCACGCTCGCCCCAGGTCAGAGTCTCAGGCGCTTAGTGTGGCCTTGTGTGCGCACCTAGAATCAGGGACCCTGCCTGAACCACGTTGAAACAGAGAACCTGCTGGGGTGTGCCAAAAATCAAAGTCTCCTGGTGTGTGTCAGGAGTCAGAGGCTCCCTGTGTCCGCGCCGAGAATCGAGTATCAGAGTCTCTGTTGCTTGGTGCGATCTTGCACCAAGAATCAGGGTCCCTATGTGCGCATGCACCAAGAATTGGAGTTGCTGACTCTTAGTGTGAATGTACTGAAATCAGGGATCCCAGGTGCACGCAATGAGAAACAGTGTCTAGTCACTGGTGCTCATTGCTGCCTCTTGCGTGGAGACTCAGGGTCCCCGATCTGCTTGGGAGATCGGGTTGCACAGTTGCACTGTGTTGGCAGGAGGTCCACTCCTGCCCTGCGGAAAACAGCCTTCTGTGTGTGCTTGCCCTGAATCAAAGTGAGGTGGCACTGCCGCTCAGTGTGGGTGTGGGGTCTGGTCATGTGGGAGTGCACTGCAGGAAGCAGACTCCCTGTGTTCATGCACCCAGGTTCAAATTCAGTGCTGCCCCCCTGCATAGGCATGGGGTCTGGTCGCGGGGAACAAACTCCCCGAGTTCGCACGTTCAGGTTCAAATTCAGCGCAGCCTCCCTGTTTGGGTGCCAGGTCTGGTCATGGGAAGCAAACACCGGGTTCATGCCCCCAGGCTCAAATTCAGCGCTGTCTCCCTGTGCGGGCGGAAAACAATCTCCCCAAGGTTTCGCCCTTAGGCTCAAATTCAGCACACCCTCCCCACCTGGGCGTGGAGCCTGGGTGAAGGCAACAAACTCCCCGGGTTTGCATGTCCAGGTTCAAATTCAGCGCAGCCGCTCTGCTAGGGTGCAGGGTCTGGTCGTGGGAAACTCCCTGGGTCTGCACCCCCAGGCACAAATTCAGCGCTGTCTCCCTGCATGGGCACAGGACCCGGTCACAGAAAATAGTCTGCCCAACAATGCGCACCCAGGCCCAAACTCAGCACAGTCTCCCCTCCTGGGCACAGAGCCGTCGCGGGAAACAAATTCCCCAAGTTTGCACGTCCAGGCTCAAACTCAGCTCTGTCTCCCTGCCCTGCGTGGGTGCGGGATCTGGTCCCAGAAAACAGTCTCCCCAAAGGATGCGCACCCAGGCTCAAATTCAGCACAGTCTCCCTGCCTGGGTGCGGAGCCTAGTCACAGGAAACAAATTCCCTGAGTTCGAGTTTGTGCACATCCAGACTCAAATTCAGCGCTGTCTCCCTGCCCTGCGTGGGCGTGGGATCTGGTCACAGAAAACAGTCTCCCCAAGGATGTGCACCTAGGCTCAAATTCAGCACAGTCTCCCCGCCCGTGGAGCCTCGTCGCAGGAAACAAACTTCCCGTGTCCAACACCAAGGCTCAAAGTCAGGCAGAGCTGCTGCTGCTGAGTGTGTTCAGAAAGCCCTATTGTGCAGCTGGGGTCTGGAAGTTCCTACACTGCTGCTGCGGGGGCAGCGGGGGAGAGGGATTGGCTTTGTGACTCACAGAAATCTGCGGCTGGCCGGGGTGCCTGGAGTCTTGGTGTCCCTGGGTCTGTAGCTGTGGTCGTAGGTCTTCTACCAGAGTGGCTATAGGGTTCTGGTTTGCTACCGAGACCAGACTGGGTGGTGGCGAGGCTAGGATCCTAGTCTCAAGAAGTTCTGTTCTTCAAGATGGCGTGGTCTCTGAGCCGCTGGTGTCCTCCCCAGAGTGTTTGCAGTGGCAGCAGGGTTTTGCCGTCTATGACTGCCTGGATTGGCAGCCCTTTGAAAGACCTGCAGGATCTAACTGTCCCTATTTCTCACACACACACACACACACACACACACACACACACACAACACACACACACACACACACACGTCCACATACTCCTCTATAGCTCCCTCACTCTCTCACACACTCTCCCTCACTACCTTCCTTCCGGATGCCATCTTTCCGAATCCGAAAATGTTTCTTATATATTGTTACCAGTATATTGGCTGGGCCACAAAAATATTCATTGTGGACCACATGCAGCCCATGGGCCATGAGTTTGACATGCTTGCCCTACACCCACACCAAGGCCCTTATATAAGTTATCCACAAGAACCCCTTGGGAAGCTCAACTTCTCCTTTCAGGTGGACTCCCTTGTGCACAAGCTATTTTAAATAAACTCTATCTGCTTGATCTTGTACTGAGTTCAGTGCTCATTTCTATGACATTGAGACTCAAGAACTTGTTATTCAAGGACCAGAAACATGATGACTCAAGACATATAAAGAATAAACTAAACTGAAGCTTCCCCCTTCCCTCAATGTTCATACCTTTTCAGAATGAGACTATGGTATTATTTGTTTGTTTTTAACAAAGTAATTCTAAGAAAAAAATTTTATGCTCGTTCAGAAAAACTGCATGTTATAAATATTAATTTAACACAAAAGTGTAACAAGTTAACATTTGGCCATACTAATGTTGTGTTACCATAAAAATTACTGGATGCAAATTGTTATGTAAATCTGAAATTCACTGCCAACTTTAAGACACAAACTTAAACGTTTTATTAATTTCAAGAAGAATGTTATTATATAAATTTATTCATATTTAAGTGAAATATTCATTTATAATACTTAAAAGCTTTGCTTTTTATATGTTCATGTTACAATTAAACATCTTGCTGAAGTTTTGTAAGAATCCTACAGTTTTCCAGGTAATCATGTCATCTGCAAATAACTTTTGTTTTTCTCCTTTCCCAAAGTTATGTTCTTTTAAATAACTCAGAATGTATTAAATAAGAGTGGTTATTGGACTCCCTAATTTTATTCCTAACTTTAAGAGGTATGTCTTTAGTGTTTTATAGTAAATTTGTGGTTAATGTTATATTCCTTTAGACCAGGAGTGGGGAACGTCTGGCCCATGGGCCATTGTAAGTTCCTCAAAATCATTTGGTCTGGTTTGGCCAAGGCATTAGGGGGGAGTTAATTAAATGTTTGACCAAATATAGCAGGCTAATTTTAAGTTGATAATTTTGTATGGCCTGAGAATCCTATCTAATAAAGAGGGAATGTGCTAATAGACCTTCATGCCATCAAAAAGATGGTGGCACCCACAGCCAATAAGGAGGGAATATGCTAATTGACTGCCCTGCCTTCAAAGATGGGGGCGCCCACAGCCAATAAGGAGGGAATATGCTAATTATCTGCCCTGCCCTCAAAGATGGCAGCTCCCACAGTCACAAGATGGCAGTGCCCAGTCCCCTCAGCCCCACCGGAGCGACAGGTGCACAGCAAGTCTGGGCCAACCCCCAGGCGGGCTCGGCCACTCCGCGTGCCTGCCTTCAGAGTCCCCCAGGCCCCTCAGCCCCCCAGCTGCCTAGGGCTGCCCGAGGTGCAGGTAACCAGGGCTGGCCGAGGCTTGCGCTTCCAGCAGTGGCAGCAGCAGAGGTGTGATGGGGGCGTCGCCTTCCCCTGATCGCCGGGTCACCTCCCTCCCCTGAGGGCTCCCGGACTCTGAGAGGGGGCAGGCCGGGCTGAGGGACCCCCCCCCCTTCGGTGCATGAATTTTCATGCACCGGGCCTCTAGTGATGTTATAAATACCCAAATGGCCCTTGGCAGAAAAAAGTTTCCCCACCCCTGCGAACATACTGTACTAAGTTTCATCAGGACTGCAAGTTGAATTATATTTTTAGGCATTTATTAAAATTAGTGTATGATTTTCCTCCTTTGTTGCTCTACAAATATAATAAAATACTTAAAACAAAACAGGATACCAACCTTGTACAACTGATCCTTGAAGTATGTGGGGGTCAAGGGTGCCAAACCACCCCATCCTGGCAGCTAATAATCTGCATATAAATTCTTGACTCCCCCAAAACTTAACTACTAATAGCCTACTGTTGATGGGAAGCCTTATTGATAACATAAACAGTTGATGAACACATATTTTCTATGCTGCATTTAATATATGCTGTATTCTTACAATAAAGTAAGCTAGAGAAAAGAAAATGTTAAGAAAAGCATAAGAGAAAATACATGTATTTATTGACAATAAAACTGTGTTGTTTGAGGTCAACTATATTTCTAGAATGCACGCTACACTACTTGGTCATGGATTAGTGTTTCTGTAAAATATAGTTGATGTTGATTTGTTCATAATTCTTTTTTATTTTTATTGATTTTTTGAGAGGAAGGGAGGGAGGGAAGGAGGGAGAGAGCAAGAGCGAGAGGGAGAGTGAGAGATTGAGAGAGAGAGAGAGAGAGAGAGAGAGAGAGAGAGAGAGAGAGGTGATTTGTTGTTCCACTTACTTATGCATTCATTGGTTGGTTCTTTTCATATGCCCTGACCAGGAATCGAACCCACAACCTTGGTGTATGGGGATGGCACTCTAACAACTGAGCTACCTGGCCAGGGCTGTTTATAATTCTTTAAGACTTTTGAAACTATTTTATTCTACTTTCCTTGTCAATTTTTTGGTATTGGGTTCATGCTAACTCTAGAAAATACATTAGAATGCCTTTTCAACATTCTGGGACAGTTTAAATAGCTTTAAATATATCTTCCTTGAAATGTTAAAACAATCTATAAAACACCTGGATTTGATGTCATTTAAAAAAATTCTTCCGCCTAACCGGTTTGGCTCAGTGGATAGAGCGTCGGTCTGTGGACTGAAGAGTCCCAGGTTCGATTCCGGTCAAGGGCATGTACCTGGGTTGCAGGCACATCCCCAGTAGGGGGTGTGCAGGAGGCAGCTGATCGATATTTCTCTCTCATCAATGTTTCTAACTTTCTCAATATATTTAAAAAAATAAAAAATAAAAAAAATAAAAAAATTCTTCCATAATTTTATAAAAGGTTTTAATGATTTTATATTTGGATTTATTGAGATACTTTTGATGTCTTTTTCTAGAAAATCGTCCATTTCATCCAGATTTTAAAGTTTATCAGCACAGGGTAATACAAAATTCATTTATAATTTTAAAGCCTTTTATTCATCCTAAATACTTTTGTGTTTTACATGTTCCTGGCTTTCTATATTTTGCTATGTTACTGTAAGTAATTTGTTTTTCTTCTTCAATATTTTGAGAATATTTATCTTGCTTTTAATATTTATAATTTCTTTGACATTTTCCAAAAGCATTCTTTTATCCTTCATTTTTCTAATTGTCAAAAGTTAATACTGAAATGGAACATTCTATTTCTGATGAAAATGTGGAAAACTTACTAGCTTCTCCATCTCACCTCAATCTCAGGGTCCCATTTAATCCTGTTTTTAACATTGATTAACATAGTCTCACCAAAATTCTTACTAATAAATTGCTTCTTTTCCCATTATGTATTCTTTTGAATAATTTAACATTCTATTCCATTTTAAAAATGGATTTACAACAATTATTTAAATGTAATGATGTTTAAGTGGTTTTGGTGTTCACTACAGTCTTTTAGAATGAGTTTGATTTAATAAATTCAATTCTCCATCTCTAAATTAGTTAGAATAATCTATGCAGTTAGTTTTTTCAAGAATAGCATGTAAACAGTATAATTTCTGAGCACTTGCATATCTGAACATTTCTCTCCATTGTCTTCACCTATGAAAGACATTTTCACTAGGTATAAATTCTTAGTTTAAATTTTCCCTCTCCAAAAGTTGAGGGGATGGTTACTTACCAACTTCTGGCATTGTATGAGGCTAGCTTTGTTTTTCTACTCTTGCAGATAACTGGCTTTTGTTTGTTTCTGCTTTATCCTTAATATTTAATACTTGCCATTAAATTCTAATTGTAATGTATCTAAAGTACAGGATGTGTCTAATTTAGACTCCGTTCCTCACTGATTTTTCTGGAACATGATGAGCTCTTCCAATCTGTACATGCAGATCTTTCTTTAGCACCCTCCCCCCCCACCCAAATCTTTATTCAACTACATCTTTGAATAATACTTTGCTTTACTTGTCTTGTTCTCTTCTTCAGAAACATCAAATATCCCATGCTGAAGTGCCAACCTCTGCTCTACCACCTGGCATCCACTGTCTTACTGGTCCCATCTCTAGGCACTGTGTGTTCTGAGAAGCTAGTCTTTTGTTCTGTTAACAAAAGTATCCATAATGGAATTTTTCTGAAGTATCCATAATGGTTTTTTTTATTTCTGGCTACTTCACTCATCTTTGGCTACAGCAGGAGATAGATATCTCTGGGTGTTGGGATTGTGACATTTTAATTTTTCAGTGTAAAAATTTTTTTATTTTGTACAAATATGCTTTGGTAATAATTAAATTGTTTTGGAAAATAAACTAGAAAAATCAATTTTTTTTCTCTAAAGTGTTTCATGGACAGCACAATAAAAAATCAGTATCTGTGAATCTAGGATATATAGAAAAGTTATAATATGAAGATGATAGTTAAAAATTATGTACTTTTGTTTCCAAAGGGGGAGATTTCTAATATATTAAGAAAACAGAATAACAACATGATCTAGCCCTGTTCCCAGATAAACACCAGTTTTATTCAAAATAATCACATAATTTTAAGAATTTTTATAAAGCAGTTTTACAAAAAATAACCCCAGTGTCATTAATTCTGGAAATTCTATTTTACACATTAGTACTACCTAAGTTGAACTGTAATATTACAATCATTCCAGAGCTCCTATAGATTTCATTCTTAAAGTAAAAAAATTTTCTATTTTATTTTTCATGATAAATGATGCTACTGAAACTTTACTTGGTAGATTTTTAGTTACTTTGATGATTTTTGCAATCTTACAAATAAGCAACACATATATAATGTATATAAAATAATAATAAGCCAGTCTAATGGCTTGAATTGGAGGCCAGGGAGTTGCATTTCGTTAAACCCAAATTGAACAGAGTTGAATTTAGGTTAATACAGAGAAAGGCATGTTCTGGATGTGTTGTCCTTTGTATTTCCTGAAGCATCAGATGAATTGTAAAAAGTTCAAAGAACTTCTTATTACTCCTGTAAGAGAATGAGTAAATTAATTTAATTACAAACACTTAAGGAATTCATCTGCAATTACATCGATAACATGTGTAAATGTAGAAGAATTGCATCTGTTTTTAAAAATAGTGAAGAAAATAGGTAACTAAGAAATTAACATGCCACCCAGCTGGTGTGGCTTAGTGGTTTAGCATCGACCAAAGAACCAAGAAGTCACGGTTTGATTCTTGGTCAGGGCATATGCCCAGGTTGCAGGCTCCATCCCTAGTAGGGGGCATGCAGGAGGCAGCTGATCAATGATTCTCTCTCATCATTGATGTTTCTCTCTCTCTCTTTCTCTCCCTTCCTTTTTGAAATCAATGAAAATGTATTTTAAAAAAAGAATTAACATGCCAAGACAAGTAAAGTGGGTTTCATAAGATAGGCCTAAAATAACAAAGTATTCAAGGAAAAAGAAAATGGTTCATCCTCCTGAAAACTGCAGCAATTCACTATTACAACAGTTGAGAATTGCTTTTTCTGTAACAGCTAGAAAAAGTCAAATACAAGTACTAGATCAACTTATTTTAAGTAAGCTGGGCTTTTTAAAGTAACAGAATATTGGTTTACCTTTTGCCTTTGTAGCAAAATAACTTTTCAACCATCCTCTTTCTAATAACCAGTTAGTAATTTCATGATCAATTAGTTAGAATTATATCTGATTACATATTTCTTATTTCTTGTCTACATATACTTGTATCTTGGGAGAAATTATTAAATAACTGTATATAACCATCCATTTGATACAGAAGAATTTATATCTTTGTGGTTTTAAAGATTTACTTTAAGACTGAGCATCAACTATTCCCAACCCAAGGCTATATTTGCAATTTTGGGACCACTTAAAAAAATCCCATGAATTAACACCTAAGGAAGAATGAAACCTAAGGAATGTAATTGCAGTTTCATGGCACCACAGGTTAACTATAACAGGCCTTATTGAGAATTTACTGATTACAAATCAAGATAATCATATTACAGTCAGTCTTCAAGAAAAGGAAGACAATGATTTGGTAAGTTTAACTGACACCAGATGAAAACCAATAATTTGGTGAGCTGAGTATGAGATTGTAATTTGATAACTAATAATTTACTATGATGTGGTAGGTACCAAATAGGGCATATGAACCCACTACCACATATCTGCAAATAATTTTAAGATGCATTTATACTTGAATGAAGCCTGGTAAATACCTAAGTTCACCACCATGAAAATCATGGCTGAGGGGAAAGAAAGGGCACAGAGGAGCTGAACCAAAACTATAATTTAACTGTCATAAAAACTGGACTATACCAAGATTATAAGAAAATATAGCTTCAAAATCCATTTATAATTTTTAAAATGATTATACCAATATTTGCTTAAGAGGAAATATAAAAAGAAAGCCCCTAATTCTTACAGTAAAATCCAAATTAGTGGCAGGAAGCTCATATAGTTTCCTAAAATATACATTATTTAAAATCTTTTCTGCCTGCGTCTTTCTCATTCCCTAAACTAACTTTAGTACATAATAAGAATCTGACAAATATACTTTATTATCATTTTTATTTTCACTGTGGTGGTACAGAATATCAGTGTGCAATAATTTGTTCTAATACTATCACTTGATTGCTAAATATTGTTCTTAGTTTTACATACTCTGTGGTATTTAAAGTTCACTTAGCAGTAACAACAAGACATTCTAAGATTAAAACTATAATTCCACTGTATCACTAAGTATTAAACAAGTATTAACATGCATGAATCTCAATTTTCTACATTTACTAAAAATTTTGATTTAATAATCAAAGTTGAACTAGTATAGGATTCAGAAAGGTCTAAATGAGCACAAAAAGATATTTTTAAATAAAAGTATTAGAAATAAAAAATTCTTACTTGATTTTAGAAAGTTTCTGTAGAATAATACTGAGTTTTTCTAGTATTTGAAGATCAAGCTTAGGGGTTCGAAGCAGCACAGAACAAGTACGAAAAAACAGAGTGTTGCTACAGGCTTCCAGGAAAGGCTGCAAGGATTCTGCAAAACAAATCCCAGTGCTTTACTGTTAGGGAGTAGCCAAAAATAAATAAATAAATAAATAAATAAATAAAATAAAAACCAAAATAAAATCAGAATTGTATGGAGTATTTTTAAATATTGAGTTGATTTTCATATATAAACTTTGAGGCAAAAATATCATCATCTTAAAAATTAAAATACCCACTGGCTCTTGTTGAACAATGCAAACCAAAGATAAGATTATTAAGCAGAATTGAGCAGAAATCCCATGTCTGAAAGAAAGGGGGGGAGTCATTTCTTCAATAAGTCCATAACAGTAGGCTGAGTTTAAATAATTAGCAATAAGAAATTTTGTTGGGATAGTAAAAGTTTTTTAATACTCTACATTTAACAATTTCATTTCAGTGTTAATGACAATTTATATGACCACTGGATATGGAATAGCTTTTTAAGCATATAAGCAAAAAGGGGGAAAGACTCATAAAAGAAAGATTGAAAATTTTCACAATAAAAATTTTAAATGTCTATGTAAAAGAATTTGTAAATTAAAAGGCAAAGGCTCTAAAAAAACAAAACAAAGCAGAAGAGAAATGCCAAACTTCTTTTTGTAATTTATTTGCCAAAAGATTGATTACTATTAAAAAAAAAAAAGATGGACCTAATAGTTTTAGTAATGAACAAACATCACAAGCAAGCAATTCATAATTGAATAAATACAGTAAAAATATTAAACCTTAATAGGATAAAATAATAGGAACTGGGAAATTTGTATCAAAAGCCTTAAGAGTGTATACCTTTGAGTCAGCAATTCTGCCTCTTAGAATGTGCCTGATAGAGACATATGCCAAGGTTTATGAATAAGGAATACAGTAAAGTTTGTAATAGTGAAAACTAAAAGCTCTGTTAGGGCTGCTATGAGTTGGAAAAAATAATATATAAAAACGTCTTTTTCTTAAGGTATTACTATCGGCAATTAGGGAAGCTTGAACAGAAACAAAAAATATTAAAATGGCCTTTTAATATTAATGGCTGGCAGGGGAGAGCAGTTAGGGGGATCAGGCCAGCAGGGGAGAGCAGTGGCCTAAAAATGGCCTAAAAATAATCATGGCCTTTAAAATAGTTAAATTCCTCTGTAAAAAGTCTTCGTAAAACTCAGAAGCTCTCACAATGTATATACAGGACTTGATTTCAAACACAGATACATAAGTTAATAGTTATAAAAGACATACAAATATGATGGGTTTGCATTCTTCATTCTGTTTGCATCCATCAACACAGCTTGAAAATCTATATGACTGTATCTTGATAGTGTACTGAGTAAAATACACTACAGCAGGTCCTCAAATAATGTAGTTTCTTTCATCTAATGTTTTGTTATGATGTTAATGAGATACCTTAGAAATTTAACTCTTGTTTATATCAATTAGCTGTGATAAAATTGGTTTCATTCATATCGTTTAAGTCAAAGAACCTATTGACAATGACATTAAGTAAGAACTTACTGTATTAAATAACAGAATCAACAAAATGCAAAAAAGTAAAGTCAGAGGAATCTATACTAACAAAAGGGTAATATAATAATTAGACCGGATGTCTTCCAGACATCCTTCCAGACGTCCTTCCAGACAAAGCCACAGCAGCTGCAAGGGCCGAGGGCCGGCCGGTCCAGCGTCGCGGTCCCTTTTGCAGAGGCAGGGGGGCGAAGGCGCCATGGGAGAAGGCAGAAGGGAGAAGGCAGAAGGCGGCAGTTAAGCAGTTAGGGGGATCAGGCCAGGAGAGGAGAGCAGTTAGAGGGATCAGGCGGGCAGGGGTGAGCAGTTAAGCAGTTAGGGGGATCAGGCCAGCAGGGGAGAGCAGTCAGGGGGATCAGGCAGGCAGGCAGGTGAGCGGTTAAGCAGTTAGGGGGATCAGGCCAGCAGGGGAGAGCAGTTAGGGGGATCAGGCAGGCAGGCAGGTGAGCGGTTAGGAGCCAGCGGTCCGGGATTGGAAAGAGTGCAGGTCAGGCTGAGGGACCACCTCCCCCCCCATGCACAAATTTCGTGCACTGGGCCTCTAGTCCTATATAGTAAAGAGGGAATATGCAAATTGATCATCACTCCACCACAAAGAATTTAACAAGCAATCAGAAGGGACCTGAGGCTGCGCCCCCCCCAATGTCCCCATGGGGCTTGAAAGGGGACCTCAGGCCATGCCCCTCACCCTGATGCCAGGCTGGGGGACCTCATGCCGCACCCTCTGCCCCAGCACCGGGCCAGGGGAACTGAGGCTGCAACCTCACCCCGGCGCCAGGTTGGGGGACCTCAGGCTGCTCGCCCCTCTCAGCGAGGCTTGACGGGGCACCTGAGGCTGCACCCCCTGCCTGGTGGGGCCTGACTGGAGATCTCAGACTGTGCCCCCAGCCTGGTGGGCTTGATGGGGGATCTCAGGCTGTGTCCCCCACCCGGTGGGGCTTGATGGGGAACCTCAAGTGCACCCCCTGCCCCTGCCTGGGGGACCTCAGGTCGTACCACCTGCCCAGGCACCGGGCCAGAAGGTCTCAGGCCACGCCCCCCACCCCGGTGCTGGGCCGGGGGACCTCGGGCCATACCTCTAACCCTGGTGCCGGGCCGGGGGACCTCAGGCTGCAACCCTTGCCCAGCGGGGCTTGACAGGGTACCTTAGGCTGTGCCCCCCGCCTGGCACCAGGCCAGGGGACCTGAGGCTGCAACCCTGCCCAGCGGGGCTTGACGGGGGCGGGGCCGGTCGGGTCTGGGTCTTGCACGATTTCAAGGCAGGGACTTGACTCTGGGTCCCGTGGTGCCCCCCAGACTCTGATAGGAGGAAGATTTTCATATACATTTTACGAATTTTCTTTCATCATTGACACTTCTATTATAGAGAAAGGGCAAATAGCAATATTAAAATATTTCCTCTAATTAATCCCCTTTTAATGTCCACGAATTTCATACACCAGGCCATTTTGATAAAAGAAAATGAAAGGTGGTTCATGCTGGCAATGGAGCACTAGAGACAACGATTATGCCTTTTACATGTAACCACGTGGTAAAGGTAAGAGAAAAACAATACTTTCCCCAGAGTAGTCTAACCCAAGTATGGTCTACACTTAGTTCTCAGTAGGTTATATGCAGATGTAGTTTTCTTCAGCAGGTTATTTGCATGTACAGTTTTCAGCAGATCATATGCATATGTAGTTTTCAGCAGGTCATATGTATGTGTAGTTTTCGGCAAGTCATATGTATTTGTATGTGACTGTGTGTGCGCATGCATGTGTGTGTATCTTGATCTGTTACAAAGAATCTCCTTAAAGAATTAAAATTTAATTATATAAATGTCTAACCATTATGCTGTATACCTGAAACTAACATAATATTAAATGTAAACTGTATTAACATTTTTTTAAAATTAAAAGATCTTAAAGAATAAAATTTAGATTACAGCTAGAACACACATTATTTACAAGTAGCATTAAAAATACAATGAGTGACATTTCAAGCAGTTTCACTAGAGAATTGTACACAGTTCCCTCATTTCAGATCCTGAGACATGACTCACGTCAACCCTAAACATGAAGGCTAAATATTATATAGCTAACAAGTATTGAAATCAAAGGGTAATGAACATTACAAGAAAGACCACTAAGAATTCTTAACATACAGTAAACCCTCGATTTTGTGGACCTCGATTTAACAGACTTCAGATTTAACAGGCAAAATTTCTGGACTGTATGTCATATGTGAAAATTAACACCATTAATTTTAAAATGCTTTTAACTGTCCTGCCAGTGTGGCTCAGTGGTTGAACATTGACCCATGAACCAAAAGGTCACCAGTTTGATTCCCAGTCAGGGCACATGCCCAGGTTTCAGTCTCCAGTGGGGGGTGTGCAGGAGGCAGCTGATAGATGTTTATCATTGATGATTCTCTCTCCCTCCCTCTCCCTTCCTCTCTAAAAAATCAATAAAAACATATTTAAAAAGTAAATAAATTAAATGCTTTTAACCAAGATCTGCTTATAATTAAACTGGTTATTTTTTTGTTATTAATTCACTGTTATTTTTTTTTACAAATTTTAGCAAATAGACCATACGTTGAAAAACACTGTAGTAATTTCCCAGACATAAATAAATATTTCTTATCTACAACTATAGTCTATATGCTTAAATCCAAGTGTCACTGCTCATAAACAATGTTCTTGGAATGATCAGCACATGATCACACCTCCATTGCATGTGGTAATTGGTTGTTGTCTAGGGCCTGACTTTCTGCAGCAGTTTTAACTCCTGCCTGCCAATGTTCCCATATGCACTAAGCCACGCCCCAGCTGTGTGGATTTGATGACTGGTTAATGCACACATTTCCTAGACCTATTCAGTATAAATTTAAAATTACAGTAACATATATAGAAAAATAAATTTCTCATACATACTTAATTTTAATTACACAAATGTGTCTACGTAAGTAAAAACGGGTAAACTAATAATTTGTCAATTTTTTAACATACACATTTGGAAAACCTACTTTATTATATAATGGACTATCAGCTTTAAATATAGTTTTATTGATTTCAGAGAGGAAGGGAGAGGAAGAGAAAGATAGAAACATCAATGATGAGAATCACTGATCAGCTGCCTTCTGCACACCCCCTACTAGGAATCAAGCCCGCAATGCAGGCATGTGCCCTTGGCTGGAATCAAACCCGGGACCCTTCAGTCCGCAGACCACGCTCTATTCACTGAGCCAAACCAGCTAGGACTGGACTTTCAGCTTTAATGGACACCCACCCGTCCCCGGCATTAGTCGATTATATCAAGGTTTTACTGTACCTACAATTTAAAATGTTGATATTTTCTATTTAAAGTTTAAACGCCAAAAGAGAAAGTTATGATGGTTATTTGTTTATTAGCAAAGTGTGAAAGAGAGTGTATCTTCCTATATTTTATTTACTTTATATGTAAATCAGGTCTTGGCATGAACAAAACACACACATTTCAGGGTTATTACAAAAAAACCCAAGTCAACATTGCCAAGTGAAAGTGAACCTGTATTATGACCTCTGTAATGAAAAGAGCCAAGACTATCCAAATACTTTAGTATATCAGCACATTGAAACAGTGAAGCTTGTGAAGTTCTTTGAGAAGTAAAAGAGATTCATTGGCTTGATTTACAATCTCTCTTTTAAACCTGTGAGACAGACACACAATAGAGGAGAAAGGAAATTCTGGAATTCTCATATGCTTTAAGTTAGATTTAACTGTAAACATTGTAATTTTAACATTGTTCAATACTACAATGTTCAAGTTAATTATATTTTTGAAAGCTTAGAGAAATTTTAATTTGAATAAACATGGCTAGTACAAGAGAGGAAAACAAAAACTGAAGGCCTAACAGGCCAGGTGGCAACTCTTCTAAAATTCATGTAACGCTGGATAAATTACTTAACATGTCCTCACTAATTTCTACATTAAAATGCAGAGATAAAAATGCTTGAGAGAATTTCCCTTTATAATTTTTGGATCAAAAATTGTAAAGCAGAGCTCTCCCTCACTGGAGCAAACATGCCCATGCCTTTTCCTTCTCCCTCTTTTTCCTGTCAGGCGTGCATCTCCTAAACTCTAAGGCACCTCATGAGACTTGCAACCAGGGGAGCAATGGGCAGCAGGAGCTCGTCCTGGGCTAACCCCCTAAACTTGTCCCCAAGACTCCTTTCCTCTGACTTTCCAGTGAGCTGACAGCAGTCACACCTTGATTCACTTCTTTCCCAATGTTTCTAGAGAGCCAAAGCCGCCCCACTTAACCTAGTCTCTTTCCTGTTGCTTCTTCTGTCCTAGGCCCTTCCTTGTTTCACTATCTCCAGCTTTAATAAGTGTACTCTCAAAATAAAATTATAAAACAAACAAACAAAAGCTGACAGAAACAAACAAACAAACAAACAAACAAACAAAAAACCCTCACCTACAACAACCAGACACAAACACAGAAAAAGAAAGGAGCACAAGTCAATGCCATGACTCTTACAAACATAAAATTCTAGAGCGGAAGAGAGTGAGAAGTGTGGCCAGGGTACAGGCCACCTTAACAACCCTTCTTCCACAAGACACTGAGAAGTTGACAAAATCTTGGGAATTCTTGCTAAGACTCCTCAAACCTGAAGAGAGCAAACTCGCCAGCTTTTGTTACCTTTGACTCTTCTGACTGGGAAACAGAGAGGTTGGCAAGAAGTAATTTGATATTCCAGAACACACACTGTATTGGGGAGCCAGATTGAAGCCAAAATAATTTCTCCATGGGAAGAGAATACTCATTCCTCCCACTTTCCGAATTAGATGAAATGAACCTAAATTAGACATTTTAGCAAAATCTCAGAAGTGAGAACACAGCCCTAATAGTCTAACAAAAAAAGCATGTCATTAGTACACCTATAGGCTATAAGACAAAATGTATATATTTTTTAAAAAAGCTTTCAAATTGTACCTCTGAATGGAGAAAAAACTGGACTTGGATATGGTGGTAAGAAGAGAGTGTAGAAGTCCCTCACCCTCTATGAGGACATACAGAAATTCTGGACAAGTAGGCCCAAAAGCAAGAACAAGATTAATTAGAGCCCTAGTTGGTTTGGCTCAGTAGATAGAGCATCAGCCTGTGGACTGAAGGGTCCCAGGTTTGATTCCAGTCAAGGGCACATGTCTGGGTTGTGGGCTCAATCCCCAGTAATGGGCATGCAGAAGGCAGCCAATCAATGATTCTCTCTCAGCATTGATGTTTCTCTCTCTCTGTCTCCCTTCCTCTCTGAAATTAATAAAAATCTATAAAAATAAATTAAAAAAATAAAAGCTCTTGAGAAAAATATCTACACTAATAAAAGAGAAACATGGTAATTGGCATACAACCGCTACCCTTCCCATTGGCTAATCAGCATATCCTTATGCAAATTAACTGTCAGCCAAGATGGCGGCCGGCAGCCAGGCAGCTGGAAGCGAGCA
>NW_005371421.1:710095-712593 GCF_000412655.1 Myotis brandtii | reverse complement strand
CCCTCAGTCTAGCCTGCCCCCTCTCACAGTCTGGGAGCCCTCAGGGGCAGGAGGTGACCCAGCGATCAGGGGAAGGCGACACCCCCATCATGCCTCTGCTGCTGCCACTGCTGGCAGCACAAGCCTCAGCCTGCCCTGGTTACCTGCGCCTCGGTTGGCCCTGGGCGGCTGGAAGGCTGGGGGACTCTGGAGGCAGGTGCACGGAGCATATTCCCTCCTTCTTGGCTGTGGGCACCGCCATCTTAAGGGCAGGGCAGTCAATTAGCATATTCCCTCCTTATTGGCGGTGGGCGCCTCCATCTTTGCAATGGTGTGAGGGTCAATTAGCATATTCCTTCTTTATTAGATAGGATTAATTAGAAACAGCCTGGAAATTTGCTGTACATATTACAGCAAATGATAAACCAATCAATACAAAAGGAATATAGGAAGTCTAATAAAAGTATGACTAATCAATAAGTAAGAAAATATGATAAACATCAGGATTTAAAAAAGATAGAGAGGGAGGGCGAAAGTGATATAGAGAAAGAGAGAGAGAGAGAATATTAAAACACCACCATTAAAAAAAATAATAAATTTAAAACATCAAGAACCTAAATAATGTAGCTGACAATTAGATTATTATAATGAAAATCAGAGAGAATATAAACACAAATGAGGAAAAGAATGACTAGAAAAAGCCAAGATATGGAAGAGCATCAAAAAGGATCCAAGCCTGGCTGGTGTGGTTCAGTGGTTGAGCGTTGATTTATGAACCAGGAAGTCACAGTTCGATTCCTGGTCAGGGCACATGCGCGGGTTGTGGGTTTGATCCCCAGTGGGGGATGTGTAGGAGGCAGCCGATCAATGATTTTTCTCTCATCATTGATGTTTCTATCTTTCCTCTCCCTTTACTCTATGAAAACAATAAAAATGTATTTTTAAAAAAGATCCAAAATGAGGATAACTGGTATTTCTAACATAAAATGAACAACAACAAAAAATCATATATTAACTAGTGACCCGGTGCACAGATTCATGCACATTGAAAGGAAATTAATTAGAAGGTGGTCAGCAGGGCAGGACTGGGCGAGATGGGCCAGACACGCCCTGGAGCCAACTTCCTGCGGTCCCTCCCCGGCCAGCCGCATCTGGGGTGGTGCTGTGGCTCAAAGAGAGTCTGCATAGCGAGCAGAGTCCCTCCGGCAGGAGGGGTCTCTCAGCCTGGCCTGTAGGGATCGGGCCAAAACCGACTCTCCGACATGCCCCAAGGGGTCCTGAAGTGTGAAAGGGCACTCTGCAAAGTTGCTGTCATACAGGGTGTGGAAGGCAAACGCGAGTGTGCAGTAAACCAGATTTAGGCTGACAGTGCCACATCAACAACATAATCCAGGGCCAAAGGTAGAATCGTGCGGCTCTGCAAGGAATCAGGCTCCCTCCTCTCCGGTTTCAGGGTGCATCACCCGAGAACCACCACTGCCATGTCACATCAGCTCAGCAGTTCCTGCGTTGAGCATCTGCCCCCTGGTGGTCACTGAGCATCGTAGCTACCGGGAGGAGGGACACTTAGCATATTAGCCTTTTATATATAGACTAGTGGCCTGGTGCACAAAATTCGTGCACTGGGGCGGGGGTGTCCCTCAGCCCGGTCTGCACCCTCTTCAATCTGGGACCCATCAGGGGATGTCCGACTGCTGGTTTAGGCCCAATCCCTAAACCGGCAGTTGGACATCCCTCTTGCAATCTGGGACCCCCAGTATGGGGCATGCAGGAGGCAACAATCAATGATTCTCTCATCATTAATGTTTCTATTTCTCTTTCATTCTCCCTTCCTCTGTGAAATCAATACACACACACACACACACACACACACACACACACACACACACTACTAGTGGCCCAGTGCACGAAAGTCATGCACGGAAGGGGGGTGTCCCTCAGCCTGGCCTGCACCCTCTCCAATTTGGGACCCCTCGGGGGATGTCTGACTGCCGGTTTAGGCCCGAGCCCACAATCAGGGAATGCTGGCTCTTAACTGCTCACCTGCCTGCCTGCCTGATCACCCCTAACCACTCTGCCTGCTGGCGTGCTCACCCCCAACTGTCCCCCCAGCTGGGCCTGATTGCCCCCAACTGCCCCCTCTGCCAGCCTGCTTGCCCCCAACTGCCAGCCCCGCCAGCCTGCTCACCCCCAACTGCCCTGAACCCCGCTGGCCTGATCGCCACTAACCTGCCTCTGCCCCACCATCATGGTTTTGTCCAGGAGGTCTCCCGGAAGGTGTCTCGGTCTAATTAGCATATTACCTTTTATTAGTATAGACTAGAGGCCCGGTGCACAAAAATTTGTGCACTGGCGGTGGGGGGGGGCCCTCAGCCCCACTTGTGCCCTCTCACAGTCTGGGACCCCTCGGGAGATAATGACGTGCTGGCTTAGGCCCGCTCCCGGGTGGCAGAGGGCAGGCCCAATCCCTAGGTGGAGCCCCTGGTCAGGCTCAGAGCAGGGCCGATTGGGGGGTTGGG
>NW_005371421.1:707815-708834 GCF_000412655.1 Myotis brandtii | reverse complement strand
GCTGGCTGAAGCCCGGCTGACTGAAAGCAGGTTTCTGGGGTTTTGTTTAGCTTCTATATTTGTAACAATGTTTCTTAAACTGCAAGCTCAGAGCCCAGCAGCGGCAGGCGGGGAACGTTGGCTTCCTCCGTCACTGAAGCAAGCAAGCCTCCTGTTCGCTTGAAGCTGCCTGGCTGCCGGCCGCCATCTTGGTTGGCAGTTAATTTGCCTATCTCGCTGATTAGCCAACGGGAAGGGTAGCAAAGTTATGGTTAATTACCATGTTTCTCTATTATTATATAGGATGAAATGCTAAATGAACAAAGAAATTAATCTGCAGATTGGAAAGAGAACAATAGTGTTACAGAAAAATTTGCTTCAGAACATTCAACAGCAAGCTATATTCTGAACTTCAAAGACAAAATAGTGAGTAACCACCTGAGCAAACAATAAACCACCTTTAATGGAAAAATCAGACTGTCCTCAGACTTCTCTGAAACAGCATTGAACACATAAAGCAATTAGAAGCTAAAACCACTTTATTCAGGAAAAATTTTGTTAAGTATAAAAGCCACAGGCTGCCAGTACAGCGGGGGCGGTGGGAGCCTCCCCCGCCTCCTCAGCAGCGCTAAGGATGTCTGACTGCAGCTTAGGCCTGCTGCCCGCCGGCAAGTGGACATCCCCGAGGGCTCCCCGGCTGCCAGAAGGATGTCTGACTGCCAGCTTAGGCCCAATACCCTCGGGAGTGGGCCGAAGCCTGTAGGTGGTCATCCCCCGAGGGGTCCCAGACTGCGAGAGGGCACAGGCTGGGCTGAGGGACCCCCCCGAGTGCACAAATTTTTGTGCACCGGGCCTCTAGTCTACACTAATAAAAGAGAAACATGGTAATTAGCATACGACCGCTACCCTTCCCATTGGCTAATCAGCATATCCTTATGCAAATTAACTGTCAGCCAAGATGGCGGCCGGCAGCCATGCACTGAAGCGAACAGAGAGGCTTGCTTGCTCCAGTGACTGCGGACTCCAACGTTCCCCGCCTG
>NW_005371421.1:703868-706536 GCF_000412655.1 Myotis brandtii | reverse complement strand
TTTGTGCACCAGGCCTCTAGTATATATATAAAAACCTAAGTGACTATTATGACTAAACGACCCCAATGACTGGTCGACCAGTCACTATGATGCACACTGACTACCAGGGGACACTCAATGCAGGAGCTGCCCCCTAGTGGTCAGTGTGCTCCCACAGCCAACCTCCCGCAGCCCCTCCCCCCGGCCAGCTGACCCCCATTGACCCCTGGTGCTAAACCATTCATAGAGACCTGCTTCTGGGGGTTTTGTACATAGCAGAGCAGCTCCCACACTGCAATCAATTGAAAGCCAGCCTTCGACACAAGGGTCTTGCTCTCATCCTCTCCCTTCCCCAGGGGCCACCCACCCGCCGTGGTAGCAGTGTGGCGGTGAGGGAAGGAGGAGGGGGTTAGGCGAGGAACCGTGTGGTGGCGGGGTGCCAACGGTGGTGTCCAGTGTCTGTTCCTTCCGGCAACTCTTGCCTCCTCTCCTGACCCCGCCAGGGCCTTTGGGCCGGGCTGGGATGGGGAACCGGGAGTGGGTGGCAGTGGACACAGCCCCTTTTCCAGGGGCGGGGGGGCCAAGGGCTGACTCCCTCCTTGGGGCCAGCGGCCAACCTCCCACGGTCCCTCCTCCCCAGCCAACCTCCCGCGTGATCCCTCCCACCCCCCCCATCAGCCAACCTCCAGTGGTTCCCCCCCATGCATGAATTCGTGCACCAGGTCTCTAGTAACAGACATAAAATAAAATGGAAAGAAATAAAATACAGTATTTCAAGTGTTACAGTAAAAATGAATGCTAACATTCAGTCTAAATTGCGTGGGTAATCACAAGTGAGACTGGTTTATTTTCTTTTGTGGTGCAAACAAACAAGATTAGCAGTGCATTAAAATTAAAAGAAAAATGTCTCATGACCCAATGTAGTTTATTTCAGGAATCAAAAGATGATACAAAGTCATCATTTTAATTTACATGATCCTTTTTAGATATATCAACTCCATAGATGCTAAACATGCATTTGACAAAATTCAACATGCACATTTGAGCAAACCTGTACAGAATAGATCAGTGATGGCGAACCTATGACACGCATGTCAGAGGTGACATGCAAACTCATTTTTTTGGTTGATTTTTCTTTGTTAAATGGCATTTAAATCTACACTAATAAAAGAGAAACATGGTAATTGGCGTACGACCGCTACCGTTCCCATTGGCTAATCACGGCGATATGCAAATTAACTGCCAACTAAGATGGCAGTTAACTGCCAACAAAGATGGCGGCTAATTTGCATACTGCAGGCAGGATGGGACAGCGCCATCCTGCCTGCCCCTCCGCCATCCAGGCCTGCTATCTGTGACCTGGATGGCAGGCGACCCAACCCAGGGCTGGCGGGGGTGACCACAGCTGTCCCCTACTGGCCAAGACCCCAACCGGCTCTCCCACCAGCAGACCAGGGCTGGCGGGGCGGCTTCGGATTCCGCCCGCAGTCACGCCCCACGATCCTTTCCTGCCAGCAGACCGGGGCTGGGGAGGCAGCTGTGGCTTCCGCCCGCAGTCACGCCCCCAACCCGGGACCGGCTCCCGCTGGCAGACCAGGGCTGGCCGGGCGGCTGGGGTGTCAGCCTGCTGTCAGCCCCCAACAGGCTCTCCTGCCATGAATCGGGCTGGTGTGGCAACCACAGTGGTGGCCAGAAGTCAGGCCCCCAACTGGCCCTCCTGGGGGAGATCCAGGCTGGCTGCAATTTACCACCAGTCATGCCCCCAACCGGCCCTCCAGTGTTTGACCCAGGCTTCCGGGGACAGTGTGACCTGTCACCCCAGCTTCCTCATCACAGCTGAGGAAAGTGACAGCAGGGAAGAGGAAGTCCCACCCCCACAGACTCAGCCAGAATCAGCCGTTAGTCACATAGCTCTCAGTGGCCTGACTGGCAAGACTCTCATTCTCCTGCATCTCAGAAGGTGTCCGTAGACAGGTAGGACAATGTCCAAAGATAAACGGTTGATACAAGGTAGCTCTGTAGCCGAAAAGTGCCGGCGTTATCGACAGAAAATTTCTGCAGAGCAACGTGCGTCTGATCTTGAAAGAAGGCGTCGTCTGCAACAGAATGTATCTGAAGAGCAGCTACTGGAAAAACGTCGCTCTGAAGCCGAAAGACTGAGGTGTCATCGACAGAAAATGTCTAAAGACCAACGTGCCTTTGAAAGGGAAAGAAGACGGTGGCGACGACAAAATATGTCTAGAGAACAGTCATCAACAAGTACTACCAATACCGGTAGGAACTGCCTTCTCAGCAAAAATGGAGTGCATGAGGATGCAATCCTCGAACATAGTTGTGGTGGAATGACTGTTCGATGTGAATTTTGCCTATCACTAAATTTCTCTGATGAAAAACCATTCGATGGGAAATTTACTCGATGTTGTAGCAAAGGGAAAGTCTGTCCAAGTGATATACATTTTCCAGATTACCCGGCATATTTAAAACGATTAATGACAAACGAAGATTCTGACAGTAAAAATTTCATGGAAAATATTCGATCCATAAATAGTTCTTTTGCTTTTGCTTCCATGGGTGCTAATATTGCATCACCATCAGGATATGGGCCATACTGTTTTAGAATACACGGACAAGTTTATCACCGTACTGGAACTTTACACCCTTCAGATGGTGTTTCTCGGAAGTTTGCTCA
>NW_005371421.1:701111-701993 GCF_000412655.1 Myotis brandtii | reverse complement strand
AACTGTAGGAGGTGTAACTTATGATACATTTCGTGAAGCTGCTAAACACCGGGGATTATTACTTGATGACACTATCTGGAAAGATACGATTGACGATGCAATCATCCTTAATATGCCCAAACAACTACGGCAACTTTTTGCATATATATGTGTGTTTGGATATCCTTCTGCTGCAGACAAATTATGGGAAGAGAATAAATCTCATTTTATTGAAGATTTCTGTTGGAAATTACACCGAAGAGAAGGTGCCTGTGTAAACTGTGAAACGCACGCCCTTAACGAAGTTCAGGAGGTATTCACATTGCATGGAATGAAATGTTCACATTTCAAACTTCCGGACTATCCTTTATTAACGAATGCAAATACATGTGATCAATTGTACGAGCAACAAAGGGCAGAGGTTTTGATAAATTCTCTGAATGATGAACAGTTGGCAGCCTTTCAGACTATAACTTCAGCCATCGAAGATCAAACTGTAAAACCCAAATGCTTTTTCTTGGATGGTCCAGGTGGTAGTGGAAAAACATATCTGTATAAAGTTTTAACACATTATATTAGAGGTCGTGGTGGTACTGTTTTAGCCACAGCATCTACAGGAAGTGCTGCAAATTTACTTCTTGGTCGAAGAACCTTTCATTCCCAATATAAATTACCGATTCCATTAAATGAAACTTCAATTTCTAGACTGGATATAAAGAGTGAGGTTGCTAAAACCATTAAAAAGGCCCAACTTCTTATTATTGATGAATGCACCATGGCATCCAGTCATGCTATAAATGCCATAGATAGATTACTAAGAGAAATTATGAATTTGGATGTTGCATTTGGTGGGAAAGTTCTCCTTCTCGGAGGGGATTTTCGACAATGTCTCAGTATTGTACC
>NW_005371421.1:699542-700515 GCF_000412655.1 Myotis brandtii | reverse complement strand
CTTTGTAATGGTACCAGATTTATTATCAAAAGATTACTACCTAACATTATCGAAGCTGAAGTATTAACAGGATCTGCAGAGGGTGAGGTTGTTCTGATTCCAAGAATTGATTTGTCCCCATCTGACACTGGTCTCCCATTTAAATTAATTCGACGACAGTTTCCCGTGATGCCAGCATTTGCAATGACTATTAATAAATCACAAGGACAAACTCTAGACAGAGTAGGAATATTCCTACCTGAACCCGTTTTCGCACATGGTCAGTTATATGTTGCTTTCTCTCGAGTTCGAAGAGCGTGTGATGTTAAAGTTAAAGTTGTAAATACTTTATCCCAAGGGAAATTAGTCAAGCACTCTGAAAGTGTTTTTACTCTTAATGTGGTATACAGGGAGATATTAGAATAAGTTTAATCACTTTATCAGTCATTATTTGCATCAGTGTTGTTTTTACATCATGAGTTTGTTGTTATATCATTTTATTACTGTTTATTTATTAATAAAATTATGTATTATTTTCATATACATTGTACTCATTTCCTTTTATCTCTCACACTTTTATTATAGAGAAAGGGCAAATAGCAATATTAAAATATTTCCTCTAATTAATTCCCTTTCAATGTGCACGAATTTCGTGCACCGGGCCACTAGTCCTATATAATAAAAGCCTAATATGCTAAGTGTCTGGTTGTCTGGTCAGCCATTCAACCAATCAAAGTGTAATATGCTAATGATATGCTAAGGCTGTTCAACAGCTCTCTTTGACGTGCACTGACCACCAGGGGGCTGACAGTCGAACGGTCGACCAGTTGCTATGATGTGCACTGACCACCAGGGGGCAGATGTTCCTACCAGTAGGTTAGCTTGATGCTGGGGTCCAGCCAATCGGGACTGAGTGAGACGGGCTGGACATGCCCTGGAGCCCTCCCGCAGTCCCTCCCCAGCTGGCCAACCTCCCGTGTCCCTCCCCTGCCCG
>NW_005371421.1:697596-699486 GCF_000412655.1 Myotis brandtii | reverse complement strand
GAACTCATTTTTTTTGGTTGATTTTTCTTTGTTAAATGGCATTTAAATATATAAAATAAATATCAAAAATATAAATCTTTGTTTTACTATGGTTGCAAATATCAAAAAATTTCTATATGTGACATGGCACCAGAGTTAAGTTAGGGTTTTTCAAAATGCTGACACGTCGAGCTCTAAAGGTTCGCCATCACTGAAATAGATGGCTATTTCCTTAGAATAATAAAATATGTCTATTTCAACCCAAGCCAGTGACATCATGCTTAATGGAAAACATTAAAAACATTTTGATTAAAATGAGAACTAAATCCTGGCTAGGTGGCTCAGTTGGTTGGAATGTCGACCTGTACACCAAGAGGTTACCGGTTTCATTCCTGGTAAGGGCACATACATAGGTTGCGGGTTCAATCCCTGTCGAGGCACATATGGGAGGCAACCCACTGATGTTTCTCTCTGTCTCTCCCTTCCTCTCTCTAAAATCAATAAGCATATCCTCTAGTGAGCATTAAAAAATATTTTAGAATAGAAGTAAACCTATTATTTGTAGAATTTTAATATTTCCTACAACTTTGTGATATTATACTATGTTAGTACAATTTTAGTAATATTATTATACTAGAGGCCTGGTGCACGAAATTCATGAACGGGGGGTGGGGGCGGTCTCAGCCCAGCCTGCACCCTCTTGACAATCCTTGCCTCTCACAATCCAGAACCGCTGACTCCTAACCGCTCGCCTGCCTGCCTGCCTGATCGCCCCTAACCCCTCTGCCTGCCTACCTGATTGCCCCTAACCACCTGTGCCTGCCTGCCTAATTGCCCCTAACTGCTCCCCTACTGGCCTGATCGCCCCTAACTGCTCCCCTGCTGGCCTGATCGCCCCTAACCGCTTCTGCCTCGCCCCACACCCAGGACCCACAATTCCCTCCTCCAGCCGGTCACAGGCACCCAGGACCCAGGCTTCCCTCCCTCTGGCCAGCTGCAGGCAGCCAGGACCCAGGCCAGCTTCACCCGGGCTGACCGCAGCTGCAGGGTACTGTGGGTGGGCTGCTTCACCTGGACCGCAGCTGCAGGTGTCTGGGACCGCAGGGTGGTCAGCTTGTCACTCTCCAGGGCCACAGGTGCAGGCGCTGGCAACCAGTACCGTGGAGCAGGCGGCTTGTCCCTCTCCTGGGCCGGGCCGCAGGCTCAGCTGCTGGTGCCCAGGACTGTGGGGTGGGAGGCTTGTTCTTCTCCCAGGCACAGCCCCTGCTGCTGGCAGCCGGGACCACAAGGCTTGTCCCTCTCCTGGGCTGCAGCCTGGCTGGTCCCCATTCCTCTCTCCCCAGTAGTGAATGTCTCAGCCATTACTGCGTGACAGTGTGAGGACCATTTGCATATTAGCTCTTTATTATATAGGACTAGTGGCCTGGTACACGAAATTTGTGCACATTAAAAGGGACTTAATTAGAGAAAATTTTTTTTTGAGGCCAGGGCGGGGGGGGAGAGTAGTCTGAATTAGGTTATGAGGCCCCTTTGCGGAGTGCCTCACCTCAGCCATTAAACTCACTTTGCTGGCTGTGAGTCTATTCCAAGCTCTGCTTGAGGAGGCATCTGCCAGGCCCCTCCCGAGGGCGGGGTCCGTGGCATCTCCTGCCCAGTCTGCCCTCATGCGGAGACCCATTCTCTGGGAACTCACCTCCCCGCAGCTCAGGGAGGGCCCTGTTAGGGCCGCTCTTGGCCCTAGTCTCAAACCTTCCCAGGGGACATGGGGTAGAGTGACGAGGTGCACTCAGCACGTAGCCCCACCAATGAGCTTCCCTCCGCCCTAGAGGAAATATTTTAATATTGCTATTTGCCCTTTCTCTGTAATAGAAGTGTCAGAGATAAAAGAAAATTAGTAAAATGTATATGACA
>NW_005371421.1:688519-696594 GCF_000412655.1 Myotis brandtii | reverse complement strand
ATTTCTCTTAGTAATCTGTCTATGGCGTTTATAGCATGACTGGATGCCATGGTGCATTCATCAATGAGAAGTTGGGCCTTTTTAATAGTTTTAGCAACTTCACTGTTTATATGGAGTCTAGAAATTGAAGTTTCATTTAGTGGAATGGGTAATTTATATTGGGAATGAAAGGTGCTTCCAACGAGAAGTAAATTTGCAGCAATTCCTGTAGACACTGTGGGTAAAACAGTACTACCACGACCTCTAATATAATGTGTTAAAACTTTATAAAGATATGCCTCCATGCTCCAAGGGCCGGTTCCTGCCTCAAACCTCACCCTCCCAGGAAACAGCTCAGAGAGGGCACAGCCCTTGGAAACGAGACCCAGGACTCAGTGCTTCCATGCTCCGAAAGCCGGTTCCTGCCTCAAACCTTGCCCTTACTGGAAACAGCTGGGGGGGGGGGGGCGCAGCTGTGGCTAAGATGACCCAGGACTCAGTGCGGCCACGCTCCGAGGGCAGGTTCCTGCCTAAAACCTTGCTGCCCTCGAGGGAAACAGCTTGGAGAAGGTGCAGCTGTTTCCAAGACAACCCCTGAAGGACTGACTAACTTTCTTCCTGTTGGTCAAGCCTGGGTCGTGATGTTACACTAACGGCATTTATATATATTTTCCTTTTTCTTCTTTTTCGTTTCCCTCAAACCATTTTTTCCCTCTTCATTATCATTTGTGCACTTTTTTTATCTCCCCTAATTCTCTTTTCACTGTAGGTCACTTATATTGGGTTTATCGGTGTCGTGAATACATTCGTGTTTTGTTTTCTTTGTGTTGTGTCTTGTCGAGTTGCATTTTGTCCTTTTGACCAATGTGGTAGAGAGCGAGCCACATAACCAGACACCCAGAGAGGAGACTTCATCCACAAACTGGTCAATAACACTCCAGAGCCAACTACAGAGGCAGGAAAGGGTGGCAGTGAGGGAGAGAGCATGAGTGAGTGAGTGAGTGAGTGAGTGAGCGAAAGAGTAGTGTGTGGGCCTGTGGGAAGAGTGTGTGTGTGTGTGTGTGTGTGTGTGTGTGTGTGTGTGTGAGCCACAGTTAGATCCCACAAACGTTCAGTGACAGGCTGACCGGGCTAGCCTACCCAGACAGCTTCTGCTAATGTTGCAAATAGTCCCAGAGCAGCTGGTTCTTCTGCAGAGGTAGCGCCTTTTTGAAGGGGAGAGAAGCTGTGACTGGCATCCCAGACTCATCTCCACCAAGAGTACCCTCAGACACCACCCAGGACTCTATAGCCACCCCCCACCAGGGACCTGCTGCCTCGGCTGTGGTCCCAAGGTCACTGAGAGTCCAGCAACCCCGGACACAGGCTAAAGTGAATTCTGAAGCATGCTCCCCTCTGGCCAGCCCAACACTTTAGCCCAGGAAACCATGGCCACACACACAGAAGCCATGTGAGAAGTCCGCCCCTGTACAAGGAGCAGCAGCCTCACGCGACCTGCCCCCATCTGAGGAGCAGTAGCCCTGCGAGCAACCCACCCCCATCCAAGGAGCAGCAGCTGTGCGAGAACCCGCCCCCAACTGAGGAGCGGCAGCCATGTGCAGCCCACCCCCGTCCGAGGAGCAGCAGCCCCACGAGCAGGTCGCCCCAATCCGAGGAGCAGCAGCTGCGCAGAACCCGACCCCATCTGAGGAGCAGCAGGCGCACAAACTGCCCGACCCCGTCTAAGTAGCAGCAACCACACAAGTAGCTTGCCCGTCCAAGGAGCAGCCTCCATCTGAAGAGCAGCCTGACCCTGTAAGCCAGAGGAGCCACCACTGCTGCGAGAAGCTCCCACCAGAGGAGCCACTGCCAACTGAGGAGCAGCCGCTGCTGTGACCGACCAAGGAGCAGCCACCGCCTGAGGAGCTGATGTGACATGAGGAGCAGCCCCCGCACAACTTGACACCTAGATCCTTTGGTGAGAGCACAAATGGAGAGACAAAGAAACCCCCAAAGAAAAGAAAAGGAAGAATCGCCAGAAAAGCAGCTAAGTGAAAAGGAGGCATGCAATAAGTCAGAAAATGACTTCAGAATAAGGGTCATAGAGTTCATAAATCAGATGGGTGAAAAAAATCAACAACTTATGTAAAAATCAAGAAGAAATAAAGAGTGATATAGCTGCAATAAAAAACACTATGGAAACTATCAACAGTAGACTAGGAGAAGCAAAGGACCAAATTAGCCAATTAGAAGACAGGGAAGCAAAACACACCCAAACGGAGCTGCAATTGGAGAAAAAAATTAAAAGACAGGAGGAGAGCCTAAGGGAGCTTTGGGACAACATGAAACAAAGCAACATACGAATAAAAGGAGTGTCAGAACTACAGGAAGAGGAACAAGGATTTGAAAATCTATTTGAAGAAATAATGTCAGAAAACTTCCCTGATATGGGAAGAAAAAAAGTCACACAAGCACAGAGAGTCCCAAATAAGATGAACCCAAAAAGACCTACAGCAAGACATGTTGTAATTACGATGGCAAAAGTTCAGGACGAAGAGAGAAGCTTAAAGGCTGCAAGAGAGGGACAGAAAGTTAAGTACAAGGGAAATCCCATTAGATTATCAAATGATTTCTCAAAAGAAACACATCAGGACAGAACGGAATGAAAGGAAATGGACAAAGTGATGCAAAGCAAGGGACTGAATCCAAGAATACTCTTTCCAGCAAGGATATCATTCAAAATTGAAGGGGAGCCCTAGCCGGCTTGGCTCACTGCATAGAACATCAGCTTGCAGACTGAAGGGTCATGGGTTTGATTCCGGTCAAGGGCATATGCCTGGGTTGCAGGCTCGATCCCCAGTAGGGTGCGTGCAGGAGGCAGCCTATCAATGATTCTCTCTCATCATTGATGTTTTTCTCTCTCTCCCGCTCTCCCTTCCTCTCTGAAATCAAGAAAATTGAAGGGGAAATAAGGAGCTTACCAGACAAAAAAAGCTAAGGGAGTTTATCATCATCAAGCCAGCAATGCAAGAAATGCTAAAGGGACTGTTGTAAAAAGAAGAAATAAGAAGGGAAGATGGAATACAGGCACAAGAAATAAAAATGGCTACAAACAAGTACCTTTCAATAATAACTTTAAAGGTAAATGGACTAAATGCTCCAATAAAAAGAAATTGAGTGGCTGAATGAATAAGAAAACATGACCCAGCCCTAACCGGTTTGGCTCAGTGAAAAGAGTGTTGGCCTGCGGACTGAAAGGTCCCAGGTTCGATTCCGGTCAAGGGCATGTACCTTGGTTGCAGGCACATCCCCAGTTGGGGGTGTGCAGGAGGCAGCTAATTGATGTTTCTAACTCTCTATCTCTCTACCTTCCTCTCTGTAAAAAATCAATAAAATATATATATTTTAAAAACACGACCCATATATATGCTGTCTAAAAGAGACCCATCTTAGAACAAGGGACTCACACAGACTGAAAGTGAAGGGATGGAAAAATGTCTTCCAGGAAAATGGAAATGACAAAACAGCTGGGGTAGAAATACTTATATCTCACAAAATAGACCTCAAAGTGAAGGCCATAACAACAGATAAGGAAGGCCACTTCATAATACTAAAGGCATCGATACAACAAGAGTATATAACCCTGGAAAACATATATGCATCCAATGCAGGAGACCGAAATACATAAAAAAAACTCCTGGAAGATATCAAGGGAGAGATTGACAACAATACAATCATAGTAGGGGATTTTAATACCCCATTGACATCACTGCATTAATAGACTAGACAAAAATATCAGCAAAGAAACAGCAATCCTAAATGACTCACTAACTAGATCAGATGGACTTAATTGACATCTTCAGAACATTTCACCCCAAACCCACGGAATATACGTTCTTCTCTAGTTCACATGGGATATTTTCAAAGATAGACCATATATTGGGTCACAGGCAAAGTCTCTCCAAATTCAAGAAAATTGAAATCATGTCAAGTATCTTCTCAGATCACAATAGCATAATATTTAAATAAACTACAATAAAAAAAATCAAAAAAATTAAAACACTTGGAAGCTGAATAGCATGCTATTAAACAATGATTAGGTTACGAAAGACATCAAAGAAGAAATAAAAAACAACCTGGAAACAAATGACAATGAAAACACAACAATCCAAAATATATGGGACACAGTGAAAGCAGTCCTGAGAGGGAAGTTTATAGCTCTACAGGCCTACCTTGAAAAACAAGAAAAAATAGTAATAAATCATCTAAATCTACAACTTAAAGAACTAGAAAGAGAGCAACAAGAAAAGAATAGCAGGAGCAGAAGGAAGGAGATAATAAAGATCAGAGCAGAAATAAATGACACAGAGACCAAAACAAAAACAAAAACAAAAAACAATACAAAAGAGCAATGAAACCAAGAGCTGATTCTTTGAAAGGATAAACAAGATTGATGAACCTCTAGCCAGGCTCACCAAGAATCAGAGATAGGAACCATATAAACAAAATCAAAAATGAAAGAGGCGAAATAACAACAGACCCCACAGAAATACAAAGTATTGTAAAAAAAATACTATGAACAATTCTATTCCAACAAACTAGACAACACAGAGGAAATGGACATATTCCTAGAAAAATACAACCTTCCAAAACTCAATCAGGAAGAATCTAAAAATCCCAATAGGCCAATAACTATGGTGGAAATTAAAGCAGTCATCAAAAAGCTCCCAGCAAACGAAAGCCCAGGGCCAGACGGCTTCACGGGGGAGTTTTACCAAATATTCAAAAAAGAACTAAAACCTATCCTCAGATTATTTCAAAAAATTCAAGAAGAAGCAACACTTCCAAGCTCATTCTATGAAGCCAACATTACCCTAATACCAAAACCAGATAAAGACAACACAAAGAAAAAGAATTACAGGCCAGTATCTCTCATGAACATAGATGCCCAAATCCTCAACAAAATTCTAGCAAATCAGATCCTGCATAACATCAGAAAGATCATGCACCATGACCAAGTAGGATTTATCCCAGGAATGAAAGGATGGTACAATATCCGCAAGTCAATAAATGTGATCGTTATAATATCAAAACCAGTAATGGACATTGGCAAATTACTGTCAACTCTAGACTATAGGCATGATTCAGTCCTCAATGGTTTTACATGCCACATAAAAAAATTGATAGATAAAAATCACATAGTCATATCACTTGATGCAGAAAAAGCATTTGACAAAATCCAACACCTTTTCTTGATAAAAAAAGAAAAAAAAACCTCAGCATAGTGGGAATAGAGGGACCATACTCCAACATAATAAAAGCTTTATACGACAAACCTACAGCCAACATAACACTCAATGGGAAAAAACTAAAACAATTTTACCAAGGAACAGGAAAAGACAAGGATGCCCACTTTCACCACTCCTGTTTGATATAGTACTAGAAGTGCTAGCCATAGCAATTAGACAAGAAGAAGAAATAAAAGGCATCCAAATTAGAAAAGAAGAAGTAAAACAGGCATTATTTGCAGAAGACATGATATTGTACATAGAAAACTCTAAAGACACCATCAAAAAGTTATTACACTTAATAAATGAATTCAGCAATGTAGCAGGATACAAAATTAACGCCAAGAAATCTATAGCATTTTTATAAACCAATAGTGAACTTACAGAAAGAGAGATTAAAAAAACAATCCCATTTACCATTGCAGCAAAAAAATTAAGACACCTAGGAATAAACATAACTAAGGATGTAATAGCCCTGTACTCAGAAAACTACAGGACACTAAAAAAAGAGATAGAGGAAGACATAAACAGATGGAAGAACATACCGTGTTCATGGAATGATAGAATCAACATCATTAAAATGTCCATACTACCCAAAGCAATCTATAGATTCAATGCACTCCCCATTAAAATACCAATGGCATATTTCACAATCCTAAAATGAAATCTCCAAAACTGCATTTGGAATAAAAAGACCCCAAATAGCTGCAGCAATCCTGAGAGAGAAGAACAAAGTAGGAGGGATCTCAATACCAGATATCAAGCTGTATTACAAAGTCACTGTTCTCAAAACTGCCTGGTACTGGCACAAGAACAGACATATAGATCAATGGAATAGAATAGAGAACCCAGAAATCAACCCAAACCACTATGCTCAATTAATATTTGACAAAGGAGGCAAGAACATACAATGGAGCCAAGATAGTCTCTTCAATAAATGGTGTTGGAAAAATTAAATAGGTACATGCAAAAAAAATGAAACTAGACCACCAACTTACACCATACACAAAAATAAACTCAAAATGGATAAAAGACTTAAACATTAGCTGGGAAACCATAAAAATCTCAGAGGAATCTACAGGCAGCAAAATCTCAGACATATGCCAAAGCAATATCTTCACTGATACAGCTCTTAGTGCAATGGAAACTAAAGAGAAAATAAACAAATGGGACTACATCAAAATAAAAAGCTTCTGTACAGCAAAAGAAACCATCAACATAACAACAAGAAAGCCCACTGCATGGGAGAACATATTTGCCAATGTTATTACCAATAAGAGTTTAATCTCCAAAATTTACAGGGAACTCATACTACTTAACAAAAGAAATATAAACAATCCAATAAAAAATGGGCAACGGACCTAAATAGATACTTTTCCAACGAGGACATAAGGAAGGCCAAGAGACATATGAAAACATTGTCAAGGTCACTAATCATCTGAGATATGCAAATCAAAATGACAATGCGATACCTGTCAGAATGGCTATCATCAACAAATCAACAAACAACAAGTGCTGGCAAGGATGCGGAGAAAAAGGAACCCTTGTGCACTGCTGGTGGGAATGAAGACTGGTGCAGTCACTGTGGAGAACAATATGGAGTTTCCTCAAAAAACTAAAAATGGAACTCCCATTTGACCCAGTGATCCCATGTCGAGGAATATATCCCAAGAAACTAGAAACACCAATCAGAAAGGATATATGCACCCCTATGTTCATAGCAGCACAATTCACCATAGCTAAGATCTGGAAACAGCCTAAGTGCCCATCAGCAGATTAGTGGATTAAAAAACTGTGTTACATCTACACAATGGAATACTACACCGCTGTAAAAAAGAAGGAATTGTCACCATTTGCAATGGCATGGATGGAACTGGAGAGCATTATGCTAAGCAAAATAAGCCAGTCAGAGAAAGATAAATATCCCATGATCTCACTCATTTGTGGAATATAGTGAACAACATAAACTGATGAACAAAAACAGATCCAGAGACAGAGAAGCATCGATCAGACCGTCAAACCTCAGAGGGAAGGTAGGGAAGTGTGGGGGTAACGGGGAGAGATTAACCAAAGAACATGTACGCATACATATAAGCCTAACCAATGGACACACACACCAAGGGGGTGAGGGCAGAAGTAGGGGAGTGGGGGTAAATTGGGGGACAATGACACATATGTAATACCTTAATCAATAAAGAAAATAAATAGATTATACTGGGTAAAAAAAAAAGTCAATCTCCACCTTAACTGAGCCTGTCTGTTGTCTTTTTTGCATCTAAAACAACACACCTGATAACATGCCTTTGGAATAACAAAGTAATTTCCTTTTCTTCCACAGGGCACCAGAATGGAGACCACAAATCCCCTCACTCTTATTGTTATGTATTAATTGTTGACCATTAACTATCCTATAACCACCTATGTAAAAGAGGTATGTGTCTATCATCTATAATAATAAAAGCATAATTTGCTAATTAGACCGGACATTTTTCCAGACAACCTTCTGGACAAACCGGAGCTGTGAGGGATGCCCGGGACCCAGGTGACTGCTGGTGGCTGGAGGGAAGCCTGGGTTCCGGGTGCTAGAGGGAAGCTGGTGCCAGCAGTTGGGGGAAGGAAGGCCTACTCTTGAACAAATTTTGTGCATTGGGCCTGTAGTATCCTATATAATAAAGAGGTGATATACTAATTGACTGTCATGCCCTCATAAGATGGCAGCGCCCACAGCCACAAGATGGTGGTGCCCAGTCCCCTCACCCCTGCCGGGGACGTGGGGGGCAGCAGGAACGTGGCGTGGCCAGGCCCGCCTCCATGTGGGTCCAGCTGCTC
>NW_005371421.1:672216-681927 GCF_000412655.1 Myotis brandtii | reverse complement strand
AGGAACCCGCCTCCCCCCCCCCCCAGTACACAAATTTTTGTGCACCGGGCCTCTAGTCTATATAATAAAAGCCTAAGCAACCATTATGGTGGAACTACCAGAATGATCAGTCGCTATGATGTGCACTGACCAAGAGGCGGTAGACGCTCAATGCAGGACCTGCCCCCTGGTGGTCCATCCACTTCAACAGGGGGAGCACCACTCAGCCAGAAGCCGGGTTCACCGCTGGCGAGTGCAGCGGTGGTGGCGGGAGCCTCTCTTGCCTCTGCGGCAGCGCTAAAGAGCAGCGAGCTGAGCATTAAGGAGCAGTGAGCAGGAAGGCGGTAAGGAGCGAGGGGTCCCAGACTGTGAGAGGGTGCAGGCCAGGCTGAGGGAACCTCCCCAGTGCAAGAATTTCGTGCACCAGGCCTCTAGTATATATATATATGTGTGCGAGAGAGAGAGATAGAGGAAGGGAGAGAGATAGAAACATCAATGATGAGAATCATTGATTAGCTGCCTCATGCACGCCCCCTATCGAGGATAGAGCCCACAACCTAGGCATGTGCTCTGACCAGAAATCAAACTGTGACCTCCTGGTTCAAAGGTTGATGCTCAATCACTGAGCCATACCAGGCAGGCCATCATTTTACTTTTTATGCAATCCCAGAAGTCCTCTCCCACTTTCTCTGCCTCTCAAATCTATCACCAATGGATTTCAAGTAACCTACTCACACCTCCACTTTTGATAGTAATGTATAAAATAAGGTGCAAAATTGCCATTTTCTAGAGCATTTTCTCAATCCATTGAGATTTTGCTTAAATTGGTTTGGATGTTTCTTGTGTTGACACTATCAACTTAAAACACATTGTTATATATATAGAATGTAATAAGCAGACCACATAACACAAAGACTTATCATTAAATACAGAAAATAAAATAAAAAAGGGGTCTAAGCATAACACTAAAGAAAGCCATCATTCCAAAGAGAAGAAACAGAGAAATTATGAAAACGTCCAGAATCAATTAATAAAATGACGAGCTCTGGCTGGTGTTCTCAGTGGTTAGAGTGTCAGCCCACACACGAAAAGGTTGCCGGTTCAATTCTTAGTCAAGGGAATGTACCTTTGTTCTATCCCCAGCTAAAGTCAGGGTGAGAAGGCAAGCTGAGTACAGATAACCCTCCCCTTACTTGCTCCACTATAACTACGCCCTTGGCTTCTGTAATCTCGCTTGCTTCTTGCACCAGCCAACCGTCCAGGCTGCCACATGTGTGGAAAGACCCCTGAATACCTGGAAGGTTATCCTATACAAGAGGCCCAGTGCATGAAATTTGTGCGGGGCGGGGGGCGTACCTCAGCCCAACCTGCACCCTCTCCAATCCAGGAGCCGTCAGGGGATGTCCTACTGACGCCTTAGGCTCACTCCCCGTGGTTCTCTGCTCTCTGTGGGGCCTGGCTGCTTAGCCCCGCTGTCCTCTGTCTGCAGGGCCTGGGGGCTTTGCCACCGTGCGAAAGAAGCCGCCATGCCCTGCTATCCACTCTCTGTCTCTGTCTGCCGGGCCTGGGGGCTTCGCCGCCACCATGACGATGAAACCCCCATGCCCTGCTGTCCATTCTCTTTCTCTGTCTGCAGGGTCTGGGGGCTTCACCGCCGCCTTGGCGATGAAGCCCCTATGCCCTGCTGTCCGCTCTCTGTCTGCCGGGCCTGAGGGCTTCGCCGCCACCGTGCGAATGAAGCCACCACGCCCTGCTGTCCACTCTTTGTTTGCCGGGCATGAGGGCTTCGTTGTTGCCACGGCATGAAGGAAGCCTCCTGCTGTCAGCTCTCTGTCAGCCCGGCCTGGGGGCTTCACTGCTGCCTCTGCGCCAAGGAAGCCGCCATGCCCTGCTGTCTCCTCTCTGTCTGCCGGGTATGTGGGCTTCGTCGCCTTCATTGCCACTGCCGCTGCGCAAAGGAAGCCACCACGCCCTGCTGTCCGCTCTCTGCTCCCTGTCTGCCGGTCATGGGGGCTTCGTCACCACCACCACGCAAAGGAAGCCACCACGGGGGCATGCCACCAGCCCAGCAGCCCTGCATTGTGTCTGTTGGGCTGGGGGCATGCCCCGAGCCGTGCAGCAGCCGCTGGGAGCACGCCCCCAGCCCAGCAGCCCCATGTTGTGTCCGCAGCCCTCCCTTCCCCGACAGCCTGGGTGCAGAATGCTGGCGTCATTGCCCTGGCGCCAGCGTCCCGCCCCTGGCCGCTCGGCGCCTGCATATGCAAAATAACCCGCCATCTTTGTTGGGTTAATTTGCATACTCACTCCTGATGGGCTGGTGGGTGTTGCAAAGGTACAGTCAATTTGCATCTTTCTCTTTTATTCGTGTAGATAATAAAGAGCTAATATGCTAATTAGACCGGACAGAACGACCATCCAGACAACCTTCCGGACAAAACTGGGGCTGCAAGAGCTGGCTGAGGCTGCAAGGGGCTGCGAGGGCTGGCCGGGGCTGAGAGGGCTGAGTCCCTTGCACAAATTTCGTGCATCGGGCCTCTAGTATATGAATAAAACTCTGAATTTCTTTTGGAATTTTTGTTAACAATAATCTGTGATGCTGCCAAGGCTGTTGTGAAGAATAAGTGAGTTGATGTATGTGTTGGGGAGGAAAATTTTCCTCTACCCTCCAGTTTCTTTCAGCTGGTTTAATAATCAAGTAGACATCAGACAGATTAGCAAGAGAAAAATAACCAAATTTAATATATACCAGAACTCCGCATACATGACACAATCACAGACCCCCAAATCCACAAGAAGTTCAGAGATAGGAGGAGGGGATCTAGGTATATAAGTCAGTCTGAGCTAGGGATGAGTTAATTGGGGGCTTCAAAGTGTCATTGCAGGATGATAAGAAGAACAGATGGTTAGTAAATAAAAGTTTGGTGAGTCAAACTTTAAGGCTATCACTAATAATCTTTTATTACGAGCAGGAGGACCAAAAGAGAAATTGCTATCTGGAGAGGAGGGATAAGGACAAGCCTCATCAGTAGTCATCCCACCAGTATCAGAAGCTGAGGACCACCCTATCCCCACCCCCCTTGCCTACCAATATATATAAAAGCCTAAGTGACCGTTACAACCTAATGACCGGGATGACTGGTTGACCAGGCGCTATGACGCGCACTGACCACCAGGGGGCAGATGTTCAACGCAAGAGCTGGTCCCTGGTGGTCAGTGCGCTCCCATAGCCAACCTCCCGCGGTCCCTCCCCCGTCCAGCAGGCCCCATCCAACAGGCCCCGTCCGGCAGCCAGCTGTCCCCAATCGGGACTGGGCAAGATGGCCCCGATAGGCTTTGATCGCCGGCCACGCCAGGCTTAGGGACCCCATCTGTGCATGAATTTCATGCACCGGGCCTCTAGTCATCTATAAAAGAAGGTCAGAACCCGGACACAGTGCTCAGCCTCTGGAAGAGACTCTGCTGAGCCAGAACCCGTGTGAATAAAACAGTTCTTTTCTGAATCTCCGAGTGCATATGGTTTGTCGCTTCCCACCAGCCTGATTTCTGCCATAACATTTGGTTCCCTGACCGGAAGCTAACAGCCATGCTGGCCCTTTGAGCCACCATTGTCAGAAGCCAGCGGAGGAGCCACTAATTTCAGGTCCCCTCAGTGGATAGGAAGGCGCACCGCCACGGCTGTGCTTGAACGAACTCCAGGGAGGACAGAAAAATCTGCCAGGACCAGGACATCAGACCGTTAAGTGTCCCTGGGGACCCAGGACCGAGTTCAGGCCCACCTCTAAGGCGGAAGGGAAGCTTGATCATCTCTAGAGCAGCGTGGTCACTGCATAGGATAAGGGACTCCTAGGGTAGGAGTCTTAAACTCTGTGTGAATCTGTGTACAAGTGTGTGTAAGTGACCATGCTCCACGACGTCAGCTATGGAGCCTGAGGGAGTCCCAACCTGCGTTTCCGTGGTGACCTCATACAGCTTAGGGCAGTGTCAGGTTCTGGGGGACACTGTCTCTCCTGGCGAACCTGATTCGGGTCAGGGGCTTATACTGACTTGCTAAGAGGCACCTAATTCCCCACGAGGGAAGCAGTCAAGTGGACGACATGAAAGAACCCCCTTTGTCTTGCAACACCATTCACTGGGAGAGTTTTAGTTCATCATTTTGGACACCATCATGGGAGAAGTTCCTCAAAACCCACTCTTCTGGAATGTACGATTAAAAACTTTAAGAAAGGGTTCTCAGGAGATTATGAGGTCAAATTGTCCCCTGGAAAGCTGTACATCCTCTGTGAATTGGAATGGCCCACCTTTGGTATAGGGTGACCCTCAGAAGGCACCTTTGATGTCCCTACAGTCCGGGCCGTATTTAAGGTAGTCACGGGAAGCCTCGGCCACCCAGACCAGTTTCCGTATATAGACCTATGGTTGGAAATAGCTCAGATAAAGCCTTCCTGGGTCTGGTTCTACATTACTGGTCAGGGACAGTGAAAAGTCCTTGTGGCACAGAGTGAAAGGAAGACTCCATAAAAAGTACAGCGGCCTCCCATATTGCAAGGGGACTCAGAGGAAGCCATTTCACTGCTGCCACCATATGCCCTCAACACCCCACTACCTGAAGATGGGGAACCTCACATGCCTGATAGCTCACCTCCATCGATCTCACCCCCACCTGTAGCTAGCCTGCTACCACAACCAGAGTCACCTGAGCCTGTGGGAAGACGTCTTAGGTCAGCGGCCCAAGTCCAAGGACAAAGACCCCCAGCAGCAATGCAGATGCCATTGAGTGAGATAAGAGTTCCAAAGAGAATAGGCCCTGATGGTACCCTACAAGAGAGGGGATCAGTCTTCTACTATCAGCCATTCTCCACCACTGACCTCCTCAACTGGAAACATCACACGCCGCCATATTCCGAAAAACCTCAGGAGATGGTTGATCTAGAATCCAAATTTCAGACTCATCACCCCACCTGGGTCGACTGAAACAGCTCCTCCTCACCTTGTTCAATACAGAGGAACACCAACGAATTGTCACTGAAGTCAGGAAATGGCTCCAGACTCAAGCCCCAGCTGGACACCTAGATGTAGAAACCTGGGCATGAGAAGCCTCGCCTGATGAAGAACCACGATGGGACCCAAACACAGAGGAAGGAAGAAATCATCTAGAAAGATATCAACTCGCCTTCCTCCAAGGGATGAAGGCAGGGGCCATGAAGACTACAAACATGGCAAAAACTTCTGAGGTCTTGCAGAAACGGGATGAGAGCTCGGCTGATTTTTATGAGACTCTGTGAGGCCTTCAGAGTCTACACTCCATTCGACCCAGAGGCCCCTGAAAACCAGAGCATGGTCAATGCTGCCTTTGTGGGGCAGGCTCAAACTGACATCAGACAGAAACTTCAAAAATTAGAGGGGTTCGCCGGAAAGAATGTCACTGAATTGTTAGAAATTGCCAACAAGGTCTTTGTGAATCAAGACCACGCTGCCAAGAAGGAGGAAGAACGAAGAATGAAAAGGGAGGCGGCTCTCCTGGCTGCTGCCTTGAGGTGGTGACCAGCCCTGCCAGAAGAGCCCAGACAGAAACAACGAGGGACTAAAGAACCAAGAAGGAAAGGGCCCCTGAGGTGAGACCAATGTGCCTACTGTAAAGAATTTGGGCACTGGAAAAATGAGTGCCCCAACCATCAGGAGGGGAAGCCAGGAGCTTCTGCTCCACTCAGCTGCTACTGGCAGAACCACTAGAGCAGCCGTGGGCAAACTACGGCCCCCAGGCCGGATCCGGCCCGTTTGAAATGAATAAAACTAAAAAAAAAAAAAAGACTGTACCCTTTTATGTAATGATGTTTACTTTGAATTTATATTAGTTCACACAAACACTCCATCCATGCTTTTGTTCCAGCCCTCCGGTCCAGTTTAAGAACCCATTGTGGCCCTCGAGTCAAAAAGTTTGCCCACCCCTGCACTAGAGGCTGACCTGATTGGCCTGGCAGGAGTGGATTCGAACTAGGAAAGACCAGGCTCTATCCCACTTGGCCCCCACAAACCCATGGTCGAAATGAAGGTTGGGGGCCAGTGAACTTTATGGTAGACAGAGAGGCCGAACATTCTGTAGTAACACAAAAGGTAGCACCCCTATCAGGACAAGAAGTCACCATTGTGGGGGCTACTGGGACCAAAACCCATAGACCATTCTGTGGTCCCTGACAATGCCAGTTGGGGGGCCACCAGGTAGTACATGAGTTCCTGTATCTACCAGACTGCCCAGTCCCGCTGTTGGGTAGGGACCTCCTGGCAAAGATGGGTGCAGAGAGAGCCTTTACCCCGGATGGATCGGCACAACTGTGCCTAGATAAGGAAGCCCCTCTCATGATTCTGTCTCTGAAGGTACCATGGGAGGAAGAATGGAGGTTGTATACCACCCTGCCCGATGAGCCAACAGTGGCCCCAGAGCTAGAGGCTGAGTTCCCATTACTCTGGGAAGAAGAAAACCCACCTGGTCTGGCCAAAAACCACACCCTGATACTGAAGCCTGGAGCCCAGCCTGTCAAGATACACCAGTACATGGTTCCATGGGAAGCACGTCTGGGGATCCAGATTCACCCAGACCAACTACTCAAGTGGGGCTTCTAAAGAGATGCCAGTCTCCGTGGAACACCCCCCTGCTGCCCATAAAGAAGCCTGGGAAAGACGACTACCACCCGGTACAAGACTTAAGGGCCATTAATGAAGACATTATCACGATGCACTTGGCGCTCCCTAATCCTTACACTCTGCTAGGGCTCATACCTTCCGAGGCAGAATGGTTAACATGCCTGGACTTAAAGAATGCCTTCTTCTGCCGCCAACCAGCGCCCAATAGCCAGCCTCTGTTCACCTTCGAATGGGAAAACCCCTCCACGGGCGCAAAGGAACGATTCACTTGGACTAGACTGCCTCAAGGATTCAAAAATTCACCAACCTTGTTCAGCAGGGCACTAGCATTTGACTTGGCCAGGTTCCCAGGACGGGACTTAGGATGTGTCCTCCTCCAATATGTAGACAACCTCCTACTGGCTAGTCCCACTCTAGCCCAATGTTGGGAGGGAACCAGGGCTTTACTCAGGCTGCTGATGGAGGTTGGATACTGGGTATTGAAGAAAAAGGTACACATTTGCCAAAATGAGGTCAAATACTTAGGCTTCAGAATTATCCAAGGCAAACGATTACTTGGGGTTGAAAGAAAACAGGCAATCTGCGCTATTCCAGTTTCCACTTCCTGTCAACAAATTCGAGAGTTTCTGGGAGCCACTGGGTTCTGTCGAAAATGGATTCCTGGATTTCAGAACTGGCAAAACAAAACAATGCCAAGCAAAGCCCCATCGGGCCCGCTGGAATCTAGCACTGTGGCCAAGCACCCTATGAAGACCTGGAGGTAGACTTTACTGAAATAGGACCCAGCAGGGAAAACAAATACGTCCTGGTTTTTGTCTGTACTTTCTCAGGCTGGGTTGAAGCTTATCCCACACGCTTGGAGAAAGCAAGAGAAGTAACCAAAGCTCTACTACGAGATATCATCCCGAGATATCGAATGGGCACTGAAAAAATATTAACTATGGGTTCAGACAATGGCCCAGCCTTCATGGCAGAAGTAGTACAGCAGGCAGCTAAGACTCTAGGCATCCAATAGAATTTACACACAGCCTACTGGCCTCAGAGCTCAGGGAAAGTAGAACGCATGAATCGGAACCTTAAACAGGCTATGGCAAAGCTATGTCAGGAAACTCACCTGCCCTGGACTAAAAGCCTCTGGCTCTCCTGTGGGTACATTGTACCCCGAAGGCAAAGATAGGGTTCTCCCCATTTGAAATCCTGTATGGGAGACCTCCCCCATTAATCAAACTCGGGCGACATAAAAGAACTAGGAAACTTAGAGATTCAAAAACAGCTGCAAGGACTAGGAAAAACTGTCTTTAAGGTACATAGGTGGGTAACTGACAGAATACCCATTTATCTGGGAATAATGGTACATCCCCATAAGCCAGGGGACCAAGTCTGGGTAAAAGACTGGAAAAAGGAACCTCTCAAACCAACCTGGAAGGGGCTCTATTTAGTAATACTAACCACTCCCACAGCCCTTAAAGTAGCAGGTGTGAACACCTGGATACATCACTTCCTAGTGAAGGCAGCCCACCCACTGAAGGACAACTAACCTGAGTGGAAGATAACCCCCAACCACAACTCTCCTGCAGATCACCCTTAAGAAGACAGTAAAACCTGCTAATTGACCCACTCAAAAGCCTAAGGACTCTATCAGTGGACCCGATGGTCACCACCTGCTGGGCTGATCCTGGCTTCGGACCCTGTGTCCTTGCTTATCTTCTTCTATTAGCAAGATTAACTATCCTCTTCCTTGCCCTCATCATTTATTGCTGTCCCTGACCAAGTACCCAACATGAGACTGGTTCTTTTACTGTTGCTAAACTCCCTTACTGAGATCTCCAGCCTTCCTGAATGTTCCTGCCTAGAAACTCCCTATGTAAACTCGAAGGACTGCCTTCTTGGGAAACAGGGAGGCCAGACCTTTGTTAGCTATACTTATCAACCCAAGGCGTGTTATGATACTGCTTCCATGTGTACCTGGGGAGGAAACAATATGCTAAACCATTTCGTTTACTCTTGTTTAGGAGCAATAAAACTCCAGATGTTGCTTCAAACAAAGAACCTCAACTACTGATTCGACCCTCTAGCCAGTGATGGTGAACCTTTTGAGCTCGGCGTGTCAGCATTTTGAAAAACCCTAACTTAACTCTGGTGCCGTGTCACATATAGAAATTTTTTGATATTTGCAACCATAGTAAAACAAAGATTTATATTTTTGATATTTATTTTATATATTTAAATGCCATTTAACAAAGAAAAATCAACCAAAAAAATGAGTTCACGTGTCACCTCTGACACGCGTGTCATAGGTTCGCCATCACTGCTCTAGACGGCGAGGAGCCCTAGTTGCTGCATCCCCTCCCCATTCGACACCCCCATGAAGTGGCAGGAGCGGTCGGCACCCCATTCCCTTCACACAGCACAGGGGGAAATCCCTTATCCATACCCACCCTTAAAATAATGATGTTCTCTAAGTCCACTAGGGGCAACTTGAGAATCAAGAGTGGGGGATGAAAAGGCAAGTCAAGAGCAGATAACCCTCCCCTTACTTGCTCTACCATAACCACCTGCTTGGCTTCTGTAATCTCACTGGCTTCTTCCATCAGCCAACCACCCAGGCTTCTACATGTGTGGAAAGACCCCTGAATACCCGGAAACTTATCCTATATAATAAAGAGGTAATATGATAATTGACCATCACTCCAACACACAAGATGGCTGCCCCCATGTGGTCAAAGATGGCCGGCAGGGGAGGGCAGTTAGGGGCAATTGGGCCGGTAGGGGAGGGCAGTTAGGGGTGACCAGGTTGGCAAGGGAGGGAAGTTAGGGGTGACCAGGTCTGCAGGGAAGGGCAGTAGGGAGGGACCAGGTCTGCAGGGGAGGGCAGTTGGGAGGGACCAGGCCTGCAGGGGAGGGCAGTTGGGGGGGACCAGGCCTGCCGGGAAGGGCAGTTGGGGACAACCAGGTCAGCAGGGGAGAGCAGTTAGGGGCGACCAGGCCAGCAGGGGAGGGCAGTTAGGGGCGACCATGATGGCAAGGGAGGGCAGTTAGGGGTGACCAGGCCAGTAGGGGAGGACAGTTAGGGGTGACCAGGCTGGCAGGGGA
>NW_005371421.1:665533-672049 GCF_000412655.1 Myotis brandtii | reverse complement strand
GGGGGACCCAGGCCTGCAGGGGAGGGCAGTTTCAGGGGACCAGGCCTGCAGCGGAGGGCAGTTGGATGGAACCAGGCCTGCAGAGGAGGGGAGTTGGGGGCGACCAGGTAAGCAGGGGAGAGCAGTTAGGGCTGACTAGGCCTGAAGGGGAAGGCAGTTAGGGGTGACCGGGCCAGCAGGGGAGGATAGTTAGGGGCGACCAGGCTGGCAGGGGAGGGCAGTTAGGGGTGACCAGGCCTTCAGGGGAGGGCAGTTAGGGGCAATTGGGCCAGCAGGGGAGCAGGTAGGCGTCGACCAGGCTGGCAGGGGAGTGGTTAGGGGGTGATCAGGCTGACAGGCAGAAGTGGTTAGCGGCAATCAGGCAGGCAGGCAGGTGAGTGGTTGGGAGCCAGCAGTCCTGGATTGTGAGAGGGATGTCCGACTGCCCATTTAGGCCCGATCCCACCGGGCATCCCTCTAGCGGTCCCAGATTGGAGTGGGTGAAGGATGGGCTAAGGAACACCCCCCCACACACACACAAATTTCATGCACCGGGCCTCTAGTCATGTATAAAAGAAGGTCAGAACCCAGACATGGTGCTCAGCCTTTGGAGGGGACTCCCTGAGCCAGCACCTGTGTGAATAAAATAGTTCTTTTCTGAATCTCTGAGTGCATATCGTTTGTTGCTTCCCACCAGCCTGAGTTCTGGCATAACAAGGGAATGTGTGGGGGAGGGGTAGTACGGGTGCAACAAATTGATGAGTCTCTCTCTCTCATCTCTCTCTCTCTCTCCTCTCTCTCTCTCTCTCTCTCTCTCTCACTCTTTTTCTCTCTCTTCCCTGCTTTCCATTCTCTAAAAATCAATGGAATTAACAACAACAAAAAGAAAATGACAATTAAGCACTTTTGGTCAAGATGAGAGAATAGGAAAATGCAGTATTCACAGCTTCCCACAACCACATCAAAATTACAACTACACAACAGAACCACCACCGTTTAAAACCACCTGAAATACGGCTAAACAGAAGTCCTAAAACTAAGGCTATAGAGAAGATGCCACATTGAGACTGGTAGGAGGGGTGGAGACTCATAATGGACTGCTTCTACACCCACATAAATATCAGGAGCAAGGCCCCGGTCAGGTAGCTCAATTGGTAAAAACCTTGTCCCAATTCACAACGACTGCAGATTTGATCCTCCGTCAAGGCACATACAAGAATCAACCAATGAATGCATAAATAAGGGGGATAATAAATTGATCTCTCTCTTTCCCTGTCTTCCTCTATCTCTAAAAAATTCATTTAAAAAAATCAGGAGGGATATCTCAGCTGTGCAGGTCTCCTTCTATAGAGCAAGGGGTCCAAGCCAGGCCCCCCCAGCTAAGGTTCCAGTGACGGGATGAAAAGTTCACTAACTTTTGGTTGGGAAAACCAGTGGGGATTGTGGCTGAGTGATATATAGGATGCTGGAATCCTTTCTTAAAGGGCCAGCGCATGGAATTATTCACTGAGGGACTCACTAGCTCTGAGCTCCAGCACTAGGGAAGCAGCTCCAAAGACACCAGAAACAAAAGGGAGGAACTGAATTGTATGGCTTTAGGGCAAGGACTGGAAGGGAAGCTTTCTACCAGACAGAAGTACTAGCAAAAGACATTGTTCCTCTTTTCAGTCCTTGCCCTGCAGGCACAGGAAGGTGCCATGTCAGAGACTCCATCAACGTGACTACAACCACCATGGAGATTCCTTAAAACCCCAACCCATTGGGATAAAAAATGGCAGCAGAACTGGTGGATGCTGCATGGACATGCTCCCAGGAACAAGCTGGAAATACAACTGAAATACAGAAAGGCTTTCTGAATAATAAACAGAAAACTCACAGGAGAGAATGCTGATACCCAAGGACCGAAGATGGAGACCACATAAGACTGGTAGGAGGAGCTGAGGCATGAAAGGGCTGGCCAGGCAGCCACAGACAGCAACTGAAGTCCTGGAGAGATATCTCAGCTGTGGAGGGGTGCCAATAAGAACTCTGGGATCTAATTCCAAAGCTGGGCTCCCCAGCAGAGAGCACCAAACTGAGGAGATAACCCACATAACATCTAGCTGTGAAAAGCAGTGGGGTGCTGTCTGCCAGGGAGTGGCAGCTGAAAGTTTGGGAACCCTCTTAAAGGGCCAATGCACAAAAATTCCCTGTGGAGCCACCCACCTTGTGCTCTGACAGAGGGACAGTGACGTGGACAGGAGCTGTGAGGCCAGAACCCAGGACTAGGAACTCGGGTGATAGAGCTCAGAAGGCAGACACCCCAAGTTTCCAGGGCTGAGTCATTCCCTCACCCAGCAGAGGACATCTTTCCCACACAGAAATTTGCCTAGCCAGGGGGGAAGACAGTTGACACACCCTATAAGAAAACACCTTGCCCTGAGGCCACATAAGAGATTAAAATGAACAAATAGCCTCCAGGCAGAAGCAACTGCTCCATCCTGTTGAAAAAACTCTCCCTACACCTGACAACAATTACCTGGGGGCAATTCAAGCTGGAATCCTATTAGTCTGTAGACAGAGGGGGGTCTCTGGAGGTTTTGAGTCTTTGCCTGATCCAATTAGTCAGAAACAGCTTTTAACACTGTCCAGCAGGAGAGATTGAGAGGTGTAGAGGATCTAACTAATACATAGTCACATACCCAGACAACCAAAATGAGGAAACAAAGAAACAACCCCCAAATGAAAGAACTAGAGAATTCTCCAGAAGAAGAGATAAATGAAGCAGAGATAAGAAACTTATCTGAAACAGAGTTCAGAGTAATGATGGTAAAAATGCTCAACAGTATGAAAAAAGATATAGTAATTATGAAAAAAGAACAGTCTGACATAAAGAATGACATAACACAAATAAAGAACACATTGGAAGGAATACACAGCAGATTAGGGGAAGCTGAGGATCAATTAAGTGAATTAGAAGACAGAGTTGAAAATATCACTCAATTAGAGAACCAAAAGAAAAAATCAATTAAAAAACAGGAGGACAGCTTAATGCAGCTGTGGGACAACGTGAAACATAACAATATTAGAATAGCAGGTGTGTCAGAAGAGGCAGAAAGGGAGAAAGTAATAGAGAGGTGTTTGAAGAAATAATTGTAGAAAACTTCCCTAACCAGCTAAAAGAAAAAGTCACCCACGTTCAGGAGGCACAGAGAACCCCAAACAAGAAGAACCCAAACAGACCCATGCCCAGACACATCATAATTAAAATGCCAAAAATTAAAGACAAAGAGAGAATCCTAAAGGCAGCAAGAGAAAAGAAAACTTACCTACAAAGGAGTTCCCATAAGGCTGACACCTGATTTCTCATCAGAAACTCTACAGGCCAGAAGGGAATGGCATGAAGTACTCAAGGTAATAGAAAGCAAGGATCTGAGACCAAGATTACCATATACAGCAAGGATATCATTCAAAATAAATGGTCAAATAAAGAGTTTCCCAGACAAAAACAGGCGAAAAGAGTTCATCACCACCAAGCCAGCATTAAAAGAAATGCTAAAGGGATTGCTGTAAGGGATTGCTGAGAAGAAACAGAGAGAGAAACCTAGCCATACAGAATTAAAATGGCTATAAATAAGTACCTCTCAATAATAACGCTAAATGTAAATGGATTAAATTCTCCAATCAAAATGTGTAGGGTAGCTGAATAAATATAAAAAGATGACCCAACTTTATGCTGTCTACAAGAGACCCACCTCAAAACAAAAGACACACACAGGATGAAAGTGAAGAGATGGGAAAAATTTTTCCATGCAAATGGAAAGGGAAAAAAAGCTGGAGTAGCAATACTCATATCTGACAAAATAGACTTTAAAATGAAGGCCATCACAAAAGACAACAAAGGTCACTACATAATACTAAAGGGATCGATCCAACAAGAGAATATAAACCTGGTAAACATTTACGGACCCAATAAAGGTGCAACTAAAAATATAAAAAAACTTTTAGAGGACTTTAACGGAGACATTGACAACAATACAGTCATAATGGGGGACTTTCACACCCATCTGACTTCCCCGGACAGATTTTCCAGACAAAAACTTAACAAGGAAACAGAGACTCTAAAGGACACACTGGATCAGATGGATTTAATAGACATTTATAGAGCATTTCACCCCAATGCAGCAGAATATACATTCTTCTCAAGTGTACATGGATCATTCATAAAGACAGACCACATGTTAGGACACAAAACAAGTCTCTACAAGTTCAAGAAGATTGAAGTCATATCAAGCATCTTCTCAGATCACAGTGCAATGAAATTAGAAATCAACTACAGTAAAAACACCCTAAAACATTCAAATACATGGAGGCTAAATAGCATGTTATTAAACAATGAATGGGTTATCAACGAGATCAAGAAAGAAATAAAAAATTTCCTGGAAACAAATGAAAGTGAATACACAACAACCCAAAATCTCTGGGACATAGCAAAACCAGTCCTGAGAGGGAAGTTCACAGCACTACAGGCATATCTCAAAAAAAAAAAAAAGAAAAGAAAAGAAAAAGAAAAATCAGCAATAAATTATTTAACCCTACAACTTAAAGAACTAGAAAGAGAACAACAAGACAAGACCAGAGTAAGTAGAAGGAAGGAAATAATAAAGATTAGAGCAGAAATACATACCATAGAGATTTTACAACAACAATCAATGAAACCAAGAGCTGGTTCTTTGAAAGGATAAACAAAATTGATACACCATTAGCCAGAATCATCAAGAAAAAAAAAAAGAGAGGACCCAAATAAATAAAATCAGAATCGAAAGTGGAGAAGTAACCATGGACACCACAGAAATACAAAGGACTGTAAGAAAATACTATGAACAACTATATGTTAACAAGCTGGACAATGTGGATGAAATAGACAAATTCCTAGAAAAATACAATATCCCAAAACTGAATCAGGAAGAATAAAAAAAAAAAAACTGAACAGGCCAATAACAACTGATGAAATAGAAGCAGTAATCAAAAAACTCCCACCAAACAAAAGACCAGGTCCTGATGGCTTCACAGGGGAATTTTTCCAAACAATCAAAGAACTAACACATATACTCCTTAAACTATTTCAGAAAATCCAAGAGGAAGGAACACTTCCAAACTCTTTTTATGAGGCCAGCACTATCCTAATACCAAAACCAAATAAAGACACTACAAAGAAAGTGAATTACAGGCCAATATCCCTGATGAACATAGATGCTAAAATTCTCAAAATATTAGCAAATCACATCCAGAAATATATTAAAAAGATCATACACCATGATCACGTGGGATTTATTCCAGGGATGCAAGGCTGGTACAATATTCGTAAATCAATAAATGTGATATATCACATAAACAAATTGAAAGACAAAAATCACATGATCATATCAATAGAAACAGAAAAAGCATTTGACAAAATCTAACACCCATTTTTGATAAAAAACTCTCAGCAAAGTTGGAATACAGGGAGCATATCTCAACATGATAAAGGCCATATGTGACAAACCTACAGCCAACATCATACTCAATGGGCAAAAACTGAAACCGTTTCCCCTAAGAACAGGAACAAGACAGGGATGCCCAATTTCACCACTCCTGTTAAACACAGTACTGTAAGTGCTAGTCATAGCAATCAGACAAGAAGAAGAAATAAAAGGCATCCAAATTGGAAAAGAATAAGTATTATTGTCATTATTCGCAGATGACATGATACTATTCATAGAAACCCCTAAAGACTCCATCAAAAAACTACTAGACTTAATAAATGGATTTGGCAATGCAGCAGGATACAAAATTAACTGAAAATTAACACCCAGAAATCTATGGCTTTTTTATACACCAATAATGAACTCACAGAAAGAGAAACTAAAAAAAAAATCCCATTTACCATTGCACCGAAAAAATTAAGATACCTAGGAATAACCTTAATTAAGGAGGTAAAAAACCTATACTCAGAAAACTACAGGACGTTGAAAAAAGAGATAGAGGAAGACATAAACAAATGGAAGAATATACCATGTTCATGGATTGGTAGAACCAACATCATTAAAATGTCCATACTACCCAAAGCAATCTACAGATTCAATGCAATCCCCATTAAGATACCAACAGAATATTTCACAGACCTAGAACAAATTCTCCAAAAATTCATCTGGAATAAAAAAAGACCCCGAATAGCTGCAGCAATCCAGAGAAAGAAGACAAAGTAGGAGGGATCTCAATACCAGATATCAAGCTATATTACAAAGCCACTGTTTTCAAAACTGCATGGTATTGGCACAGGAACAGACATACAGACCAAGGAAACAGAACAGAGAACCCAGAAATAGACCTAAGCCATTATGCTCAATTAATATCTGACAAATGAGGCAAGAGCATACAATGGAGTCAAGATAATCTTTTCAATAAATGGTGTTGGGAAAATTGGACAGTTGATGCAAAAAAAAAAAAAAAATGAAACTAGACCACCAACTTACACCATACACAAAAATAAACTCAAAATGGATAAAGGACTTAAAC
>NW_005371421.1:652796-663386 GCF_000412655.1 Myotis brandtii | reverse complement strand
AGACCACCAACTTACACCATACACAAAAATAAACTCAAAATGGATAAAGGACTTAAACATAAGATGGGAAACCATAAAAATCTTGTAAGAATCCATAGGCAGCAAAATAGCAGGCGAATGTCTTAGCAGTATCTTTACCGATACAGCTCCTAGGGCAGTGGTTCTCAACCTTGGCTACACATTAGAATCACCTGGGAATCTTTTTAAAATCCTGATTTCTGGGCCTCATCCTCCGGAAATTCTGTTTCTTTGTTACTAATGTTGTGGCCCCACCCCATTACAAAGAAACAGAATTTCCGGAGGATGAGGCCCAGAAATCAGGATTTTAAAAAGATTCCAAGCTGATTCTAATGTGCAGCCAAGGTTGAGAACCACTGCTCTAATGCTTTCTGTAGCATAGCTTAACAAATAAAACCTAAGACAGAGTCAATGTACTTGAATCTAAGAAAGCAAAACTCAGAAACAACTAATCATAAACATTCAACTAGATTTTCTTGAACCCGAGAAAATCAAACTCAAGAACAATTATTATACAGCCAAGTCACTAAATTTCCCCAAATAAGGCAAATATTTAAGCTACAGCCAATTTCTTGCCTTGCCCCCCCCCCCCCCCCATATCTTTGCTATTAAAACCTTTGCCCCAGGTCCCACCTGTGGAGTACCCTGAATCATTTTCAGTTTTGGTGCTGCCCATTCAAATCATTTGCTCAAATAAACTTTTCAAAATGTAATGTGTCTCAGTTTATCTTTTTACAATACCATTAAAAAACAACAGAAAATGAAATAAAACAAATATACAAAATACAAGTCCAAATGTTTTAAATTATTATATTGGATTTAACAGACATAAAGTTACTATTAAATTACTATATAGGTTTTTAAATACTTTCCATACTGATTTCCTGGGTAATCAGTAGTAGGCACTTTGGGTAGTGCAGGGATAGATGTCAGCCCATGACACCTAGCTCCAGCTCCTTGCTCTGAAGCTCCAAAGGGCTTCAAAGGAAGCCCCAATGTTCAGCAGAGTATTGCAAACACAGTGCTTGAAACACAGTGCTACACACACACAGCTGGCTACTAATGCACATTAGATGGGTGAGATAAGCGTCTGCAAATCAATTCTACCAAGATTTCTTTTCCAACAACTTTTCCATATGAATTAAAAAAAATAGCATGTGGAAATTATGTATGTAGTGAAATGAGTTTCCCATCTCAAATCTAGAAAGAAAAAATATAAAACCAATAGCTAGAGAAGTATTTGCTGCATTAATCTATCATTCATTTATCCCTTTAACGAATTTTGTTGGCTCACTAATACCAGGTACTAGATTATTAAAAATAGAAAATATATCAAGAAAATTTATATAAATATCAAAGACCTTCCCATTATGGAACTTCCAAAAGTTTCCCATCACTAAAAACAACATGGCTTTCTAGCAATCCACACTAGTATTTGCTTCATTTACTCAAACTGAGCAAGAAATGATAACTTTGGATTTGAACATAACTTGAATGAGGGTAAAGAAATGTAAAAGAACTGAACATCTGTTGACTAATCTGTGGTAAAATTATTTCTCCAAATATGAACATTATGGTGCCACAAAGTCATTTCACCCAAGCAGGCCCACTGTTTCCTAAAATTTTACTTAGTTTTTCTTTGGCTACAAGATTTCACCTGCATCAGACATATTCAGACAGATTTGTTTTCGATGAATAGATATTTGCATCTGGTAGGATTTTTGTTTTTCTCATTAAACAAAAAATTTTGTGAAACTAGTTGGAAATCTACACACTTAAACAAGTAATCTTGGGTCTCTGTCTCTCAGTTTACTAATTTTTCACTTTTTGCTCTATACTTTAAATTTATACATTAAATTACTTACCTAGGTAGCTAGTTCCCCAACTATAATCAATTATCTTAATGGTAACAAATGGCTAAAAATATTAGCAAAATAGATCAGTGAAAATATGACATTTTGGGGCTAGAGAAAACAAACAAACCTGGAAAACCTTTTCATGGTGATATATGATAAAATGCACTTTACATCCGGAATCAGAGACCTGGTTTCAAGTCTGAGTTCTACCTCTCTACAGCTGTGGAATTCACGAACAAGTTACCTAATTTTTCCAGGCCCCAGTTTTCCTATTAGGCATCCTTCAGAGGGATGTTGTAAAAGGAAATAAAATTGTATATAACAGGGAATTGAAAATGTGAAACCATACACCAACTGTACCTAGTTAGAAGTATAACCACGCTTTGCACCCAGCCATTAGGGATTCACCAGTATGGAGCATCAAGTAATATAGATTGCTTACTACCACACTGAGCAATGGCTTTCCAGTTTTACTTTCCACTTTCTGGAAGGCATTAACATTTTAATTTTAGCAGTGCTAGAGGGAAGAGGAATAGGTAAAAGGCCAAACTACAGTGAAAAAGAATTTATTGAAGTAAAATGACTGCTTGTTACAAGTCAAGGGGTTACTCTAGATTGAAAGAGCTAAGGCAACCAAAGCTAATATTTATGGTAAACATCCCTAAACATATCTGTGCTAAATTAGGAACCACCAGTAACAAAAGAACTAGTTGTATCAATATAATAAAACCCTAATATGCAAATCGATCAAATGGCAGAACGACCGGTCGCTATGACGTGCACTGACCACCATGGGACAGACGTTCAATGCAGGAGCTGCCCCCTGGTGGTCAGTGCGCTCCCACAGGGGGAGCGCCACTCAGCCAGAAGCCAGGCTCACAGCTGGTAAGCACAACGGCAGTGGAGGGAGCCTCTCCTGCTTCTGCTGCAGGTGGGCGGTAAGAAGCAAGGTGTCCCAGACTGCGAGAGCCCCAATTGCGAGAAGGATGTCCGCCAAGGGGTCCCAGACTGAGAGAGGGTGCAGGCTGGGCTGAGGGACTCCCCTTCCAGTGCACAAATTTTGTGCACCGGGCCTCTAGTATCAATATAAAACCCCCCACAGACTACAAAATATTACAAATATGAATATAAAAGAGTAGCCTCCAACAAAAAACAGTAAGGGTGAAGAGGCAACAACAGGACAATGGCTGTCACTGTGCTCACTTTAAGTGAAGAAACATTTGGTTATCTCACTCTGAGAAAACAGGAAATATAAGAATAGATCTGTCAGAATGATGAGACAAAAGAGAAACAAGAAAGAAGCTTGAGTATATGAGTAACATTTGCAAAGTATATCCACATAACTGAGATGACTACTGGAAATTATAATAAGTTAGTGAAAATCTGGACAAAGGGTTAGGTTTTATAACTTAGTGATGCTATTAATGACTCTATTATACAACTATTAAAATATTTTAAAGCATTTCTACTATAAAATATAATGGTATCTGATATGTAGAATTATATATTCAGAACAAATGAGAAAAATCATCCTACCATAATTTCTTTAATGTATATAAAACTTTAAAACTTACTGGATTCCACTGTCATCTGAAGCAAACTATCAATGACATTGGATAAGAGCCCTTTACTGGATATTCTTAGGTGATTTAATATTACTGGAACAGCTTGATACTCCAAAAATAAGATTTTTCCTTCATCTGTCTTCAAGTCCAAACAAAGAGAATCAAATGCCTGAGCCAGGTAGTCAGCTGAAAAACAATATGAAAAATCCACTTCCATATTAATAGTCCAGCTGGTAACCAGAAACAGAAGGTACAAAGGGAATATTATAACTTTAACAAATTCAAAAGTGAAACAATTTAAATGACCAGAGATTACAGGCTAAATTTAGATATTCCATGCCTAACTAATTTGTTAGAACTCAAGTGGGAAAAGAGAAAAGGAACTACATTATGATATAGTAAAATTTTATTCAAAATTTTCATATTTTAACATTGAAATAATAATAAACCCCATTTCTATGTGATATCAAGAAAACAAATGATGTTTAATAGTAAATATCATAATTAGTGTTTATTTTTCTTATTTGATTATAACAATCACTTCCATAAATTTAAACAGTATTAGTATTTCTTTTACAACAGCTTCTAAGATTATACTTTTTGTTTTTACTGCTTTCTTAATGTTTACCTATTTCAAGATATCACTTTATACAAACTTGCTGAATGAGTTTTAAACTAGGATTTCTGTCTCCTAATAAAGATAAAACATTAGCATTTAAAAATCAACTTCAGAAGATTGGATTAGCGCTAGTGTGTTACTTTTTGTTATACATCTGCCATTATGAACAGCAAGATTTCATCATGGCCAATGCTACGATGGCACCTGCCAGATCAGAAGCCTGGAACTTTCTTATAGATGTTCCACAGATGATTGGGAAGCTTGTAAAGCCAGGATTAAGAAGTATAAATTTAACCAGAATCAATACAAATGAACTATTAAGATACTCATATAATTATACTTCAATACACCAAACAACCTAAGATACTATTCTTACAATGATTTTACATTGTGCTTTTAACAACACAAGAACATCCTAGTTGCCTGGCTGGTGTAGCTCAGCAGTTGAGCATCGACCCAGGAACCAAGAAGTCACCGGTTCAATTCCTGGTCAGGGCACATGCCTGGATTGCAGGCTCAATCACCAGTAGCGAGCATGCAGGAGGCAGCTGGTCGATGTTTCTCTCATCGATGTTTCTCTCTATCCTTCTCCCTTCCTCTCTGTCTAAAAATCAATAAGAACATATTTAAAAAAACACACAATGTCCTAGTTTTCTAAAACTCTCACCCCAACATACTATGCAAAAGAATAAAAAACTGTTCATGTCATGCAAGTACTAGTGAGTTAAATTTTCTACTGAGACTTCTATTTAAAGACTCAAAAATGGTCCTAGCTGGTTTGGCTCAGTGGGTAGAGCCTGCGGACTGAAGGGTCCCTCCCAGGTTCGATTCTGGGCAAGGGCACATGCCTGGTGAAAGGACAAAGAACTTTCCTCCATCTTGTCTTGTAGGGCTGGGCCCTCAGCCTAAGCCCCCTCCCTTTTCTGAGAGTGACCACAAGAATGCCAGTACTGTCCTAACTCCCCCAACCACCACCTGAGTGGACCAATGAAGCTCCAGGAATGCAGCTAAGGTCCTAATAAGGCTATAGTGGGGGACGGCTCAAGCCTCAGAATGTGCTGGTCACTTCCTGACCTTTGTGCTGTAAGACCCTGCTGAAAAACCCTGACCAGAGTGACCAATCTCTGTAACTCACGTCACTTACCTAAGCCCACCCAAATAACTAGCCCTATATAACCTTTGTTCTCCTGGGACTCTGGTCTCTCGTCTCGCCTCTGCGTCAGAAAGAGGCTGGGAGCCAAACCCGGGTTTGAATAAAGACTCTTTGCTTTTGCATCGGAAAAGGCTCCCTGGTGGTTGATTATTGGGGACCCTGAACTCTGGGCATAACATTTGGGGGCCCGTCTGGGATCCCCAAAACCCACGGGGGACCCCGATCCAGAGAAGAGTCTGACTGACCGCGGTAAGTGTCTGTGTGTTGTCTCTTCTGTTCTGTGCGAGCTCGCTTCTGAAATCTGAAGTGCCCGAAACAGTCTAGGTGGACGCACTGGAGGACCTCGGGCAGGAGGAGTCAGAGGACGCTCTGATACTCCGTCTGAAGGGGCGTAAAAACCCCTCACGAGGGGAGTGGGTTCCCCTCGAAACTCTGGGACGAGGCGGGTCGCTCCCATTGGTTGGCGTAAGGCCATCGTCCAGTTTTCGGCTTTGCTTCCGTGGGGTCGGAAGGCTGTTCTTGGGCGCCTTTGTTTGTTTGCTTTCTGTGTTGTTTTGTCTAATTTTGTGGACTTACTGGACGGACGATATGGGACAGACTCAAACTACTCCTTTAAGTATTATGATTGATCATTTTAAAGAGGTTAAAGGAAGAGCTAACAACCTTAGCGTAGAGGTGCGGAAAAGCCGATGGCAAACTCTCTGTTCCAGCGAGTGGCCGGCTTTCAACGTCGGGTGGCCGCCGGAGGGGACTCTCGATCTCCCCACCATCCACCGGGTCAGGGAAGTTGTCTCCCGGCTGAAAGGGGGTCACCCGGATCAACTCCCTTACATTATTACTTGGCAGGACCTTGTGGAGGACCCGCCCTCTTGGCTTAAACCCTTCCTCCCCCCGCGCCCTCCGGAGCCCATTCTTGCCTTGCAGGAAGCGGATAAGAAGAAAGAGAAGAAGGCCACCTTGCCGTCAGCTCCAGCTCCCCTCTACCCGGTCTTGCAAGGGGGAACCGATAAGGAACTAATTTTTCCTCCCCCGTATCAGCTCCCTAGGATGCCAGAGAGATTTGATCCTCCCCCATCGCGGGAAGCTGCCGCAGTTCCGGGAGTGGCTGGGGGCGGAGTTCCGGGAGTGTCTGGGGGCGAAGTTCCGGGAGAGGCTGGGGGCGGAGTTCCGGGAGTGGCTGGGGGCGGAGTTCCTGGAGCGGCTGCGGTTCCGGTAGGAGGCCCGCCTCTCACCAGGCAGAGGGCTCAGCGGGAGCTGTCTGTCGCAGCCTCCAACTCCACCATCAAGGCCCTACCCTACGAGCCGCTGGGCCCCGGATGTGGAAGGCAACCAGACCCAACACTATTGGCCCTTCGCCACCAGTGACCTTTACAACTGGAAGGCACAGAACCCTAAGTTTTCCGAGAAGCCGGCGGGGCTTATTGACCTGTTAGACTCTGTTCTTTTCACCCATCAGCCCACATGGGACAACTGTCAGCAGCTTTTGCAGGTCCTGTTCACAACGGAGGAGAGGGAGAGAATCCTCAATGAGGCCCGGAAGGTGGTTCCCGGCATAGATGGACACCCCACCACTAATCAGGCCCAGATAGATGTCTCTTTTCCCTTAACTAGGCCTGAATGGGACTTCAACACGGCAGAAGGTAAGGAGAGGCTCCGAATCTACTGCCAGACTCTAATGGGGGGTCTCCGAGCGGCTGCTAGGAAGCCCACCAATTTGACCAAGGTAGGAAATGTACAGCAGGAAAGGGATGAATCTCCAGCTGCCTTTTTAGAACGAATCATGGAGGCATACCGCACTTATACCCCCATGGATCCAGAAGCTCCCGAGAATAGAGCGGCTATAATCATGAGTTTTATAAACCAGTCGGCCGCGGACATTAGGAAGAAACTGCAGAGAATAGATAGATTAGGAGAAAAGAGTTTTCAGGACTTGCTGGAGGTAGCCGAGAAAGTGTATAACAATCGGGAGCCTCCTGAGGAAAAGCAGGCCCGCACCATGGCGGCTGTCAGTGACAAGCAGACCCGAAATCTGGCCAAGATTCTGCTAGCCACCACCGCAGACTCCCCTGAGGAATGGACTCGCCGCCTTCGCCAACTTGCCAATGACCAGGAGGGAGGTAAGGGGGCCGCCCGGGGCGGGAAAAAGAAGCTGCAACGGAACCAGTGTGCTCACTGCAAAGAAATAGGACACTGGGTCCGAGAATGCCCCAGGAAGGCCGGTAGGAAGGGAAATAAGACAGACAGGGTGGAGGTCTTGGAGCTGGAAGGACTGAGTGATTAGGGGAGTCGGGGTTCGGACCACCTCCCCGAGCCCAGGGTAACTCTTAGAGTGGAGGGGACCCCTGTTGACTTCCTTGTCGACACTGGAGCACAACATTCAGTCCTCCGCACACCTCAGGGGAAGCTAGCCAACAAAAAGTCCTGGGTGCAAGGGGCAACTGGCATGAGCCAGTATTCATGGACTACCCGAAGAACAGTAGATCTAGGAACGGGCCGGGTATCCCATTCTTTCATGGTAATACCGGAATGCCCCTACCCCCTATTAGGACAGGACTTGCTAACCAAGATTGGAGCCCAAATAACTTTCAGACAAGGGGGGCCCCAGGTCACCAATGGCAAAGGCCACCCCATCCAGGTTCTGACTCTGAGACTGGAGGATGAATATCACCTCCACCAGGGGGCGCCCCCAGTAGAAAGCAATATGGACAGATGGCTACAAGAATTCCCCGCAGCTTGGGCAGAGACGGGGGGAGTAGGACTGGCCGCTCACAGGGCCCCAACCCTGGTAGAGCTAAAACCAGGAGAAGGCCCGATAAGAGTCAAACAGTACCCTATGTCCCAGGAGGCCCGGAAGGAAATCCAGCCTCACATCCGGAGACTGCGAAGCCTAGGGGTACTGGTTCCATGCCAATCTGCCTGGAACACCCCCCTCCTGCCAGTCAGAAAGCCCCACACGAATGACTATCGACCAGTCCAGGACCTCCAGTAAGTAAATAAAAGAGTCATGGATATACACCCAACCATTCCTAACCCGTACACTCTCCTACGCTCTTTGGCACCCTCTAGAGTCTGGTATACTGTATTAGACTTGAAGGATGCCTTTTTCAGCCTGCCGCTAGCGCCTCAAAGCCAACCCCTGTTTGCCTTCAAATGGCACGACCCAGAGGAAGGCTACAGTGGACAATTAACCTGGACACGATTGCCCCAAGGGTTCAAGAATTCGCCTACCATCTTCGACGAGGCATTACACGAGGACCTCGGTGAGTACAGGAGAGAGCACCCCAGTCTCACCCTCCTCCAGTATGTAGATGACATCCTGATTGCTGCTGACACTGCCAAGGACTGTGAGCAGGGAACCAGAGATCTGTTGGCCACCCTGAGGACCTTAGGGTACCGGGCCTCCGCGAAGAAAGCTCAAATATGCAGAGAGAGGGTGAGTTACCTGGGATACATCTTGGAGGGCGGACAGCGGCGGTTGTCTGATGCCAGAAAAGAGACAGTCTTGAAAATTCCTACTCCCACCTCCCGGAGGGAAGTGAGGGAATTCTTAGGATCGGTTGGCTATTGCCGCCTCTGGATACCGAGTTTTGCCGAGATCGCCAGACCCCTATATGAAGCTACCAAGGAGGGGAGGGCATTTGAATGGACTGAGAAAGAAGAGACTGCCTTTAACCAGATAAAGAAAGCCCTTTTGGCTGCTCCAGCCCTGGGCCTGCCGGACATTACAAAGCCCTTTCGCCTCTTTGTAGACGAACGCAAGGGAATAGCAAAGGGGGTTCTAACTCAGGCCTTAGGCCCCTGGAGCCGCCCCGTAGCTTACCTGTCTAAGAAGCTGGATCCAGTAGCTGCCGGCTGGCTGCCGTGCTTGAGAATCATTGTGGCAACCGCACTCTTAGTCAAGGACGCCGACAAACTGACCCTGGGGTAGGAAATAGGGATCACAACCTCGCATGCCATTGAGGGGGTCCTAAAACAGCCTCCTGACAGGTGGATGAGCAATGCACATATGACCCACTATCAGAGCCTGCTGCTCAACCCCCCTAGAGTGCAGTTCCATCCCAGCGCGGCCCTCAACCCCGCTACTCTGCTGCCTGACCCCGACTTAGATGCCCCACTACATGACTGTGTGGGGATCTTAGAGCAGGTACACGGACTCCGGAAGGACTTGACTGACCGGCCCCTCCCTGATGCAGAGGCTACCTGGTTCACGGATGGGAGCAGCTTCGTGCGGAACGGGTGCAGGTATGCGGGTGCGGCGGTGGTCACTGAAACAGACACTGTGTGGGCGGAGGCCCTGCCCTCTGGGACGTCAGCCCAGCAGGCAGAACTCGTCGCCCTTACCAAGGCACTGACACTAGGGGCCGGGAAGCGGCTTAACGTTTACACAGACAGCCGTTATGCGTTTGCCACCGCTCATGTCCACGGGGCGATCTATCAGGAGAGAGGGCTGCTGACAGCAGAGGGACACACAATAAAGAATATGCAGGAGATTCTCGACCTGCTTGCGGCCTTATGGCTCCCTGCCAAGTTAGCCATTACCCACTGCCAAGGGCACCAGAAGGCAGACGACCCGGTGGCGAGAGGTAACCAAAAGGCTGATCAGACAGCCAAGGCAGCTGCCTTCACTTCGGTCCCCACCATGGCCCTACAACTACCAGACCCAGGGGACCTGGTTTTGCCAGACCAGCCCGGGTACTCCCAGGAAGAGTTGCAGCGGATCAAGAAGCTTCCTCTCACCCAGGAGGTAAAGGGATGGTGGTATACACCGGACAAGGAGCTCATACTGCCAGACTGGCTTGGAGTCACAGTGTTAGAATGCATGCACCGATCCACCCACCTGGGGGCCCGGAAATTAAAGGACTTAATCCAGCATGCCAGGATCAGGATTCACCAACAAGACTCCAAAATAAATCAGATAGTAGCCTCCTGTAGGACCTGCCAACTCACAAACGCAAGAGCCGGGTCAGGTGGAGAAGGAACCAGGCTCAGGGGTACCAAACCGGGAGTACAATGGGAGGTCAATTTCACTGAAGTTAAACCAGGGAAGTATGGGTATAAATATCTTTTAGTGTTTATAGACACCTTCTCTGGCTGGGTAGAGGCATACCCAACCAAGCATGAAACAGCTCAGACGGTGGCCAAGAAGCTGCTGGAAGACATCTTACCCAGGTATGGTTTTCCTATGATAGGATCCGACAATGGACCAGCCTTTATTTCGCAGGTAACACAGGCAATAGCCAAGGTCATAGGGGCAGATTGGAAATTACATTGTGCTTATAGGCCCCAGAGTTCAGGGCAGGTAGAAAGAATGAATAGAACTCTAAAAGAGACCCTTACCAAATTAACCATGGAGACTGGCGGGCGGGGGGGTCCTCTCCT
>NW_005371421.1:641782-652731 GCF_000412655.1 Myotis brandtii | reverse complement strand
CCCCCCCCCCCCCCCGCCATCATTCCTAACCTCAAAGCTGAGCTTCTTGCTGAGTTTGAAAATCAGGAGATATCCTTTCTCTTAAGAGGACTGCAGAGGGCGAATGAGGACATTTGGCCACGCCTCCGCGCTGTCTACGAGGCTGGCCCAACCCCGACGCCTCATCAGTACAAGCCAGGAGACTGGGTGTTTGTCAAGAGACACCACCGGGAGACCCTCGAGCCACGTTGGAAGGGCCCCTACGTCGTCGTGCTGACTACACCCACCGCTCTCAAGGTAGACGGCGTTGCGCCTTGGATCCACCACACCCACGCTCGCCCAGCCGACCCCTCTGCAATCCGGGAGGACTTCATCGCGCAATGGAACATCGACCAAGACCAGCGCAACCCGCTCAAGCTCAAGCTACGCCGCGCTTGACCTGCCTGATGCTTGTAACCTTGCTCGCGATCACTCCTGCCACCGGGAGCCCACACACTCCCTATAATGTTACCTGGCAAATTATAGACACCAAATCAGGGGTGGTTCTCAGTCAGGCTTCTCAAATCCATCCCAAAGACACTTGGTTCCCCGAGTTGTGGGTTGACCTCCTGACTCTCCTTCCCAAACTAACAGACCATGTAGCCTGTAAATCTGCTAAGATAGGCAACCTACCTACTGACTCAAAACCATTAAGGACACTCAATTTCTACGTTTGCCCCGAGCCCTCACGAACTTGGCCCTGGGAAAAGAACCCTTGTGGATGCGCTGGAGACTATTTCTGTGCTTCCTGGTCATGCGTCTCAACTGGACACATTTGGTGGGAGGCCCCAAAGAAGGGTGACCTGATCACCTTTGGACGACCAGCTGCTCCACCTTGTCCCCGTTTTGGCCGGGTCTACTGCAACCCCGTGCGCATTACCTTCACGGAAGAGGGGAGAAAGGCTATTGGATGGGACACCGGGAAGACTTGGGGACTCCGAATCTATCGGTGCAGAGAATTTGGAATGGTATACGCTACTGATTACCCTGCAATGTTATTCACCCTCCGGGTACAAAACACTCCCCTCCACCATCACACCCCTTTGGGAGTAGGGCCCAACCAAATACTGGCTCCCCGGCCTCGGCCTACCACGCCCCGAGTGCCCACGCCCGGAGGAACCTGGACCCCAGCATCACAGCCCCTCACCCCACTTACACTTACCACGGGGAACCAGGCCCTGGGACATACCTTACCATCTGAGGTAGACCCCCTTTGGAACATGGTCATTGGAGCGTATTATGTGTTGAACACCTCGAGGCCCGACCTAACCAAGTCTTGTTGGCTCTGTCTAGATGTCAGGCCACCGTATTATGAGGGCATCGCTATAAACGGCAATTATACAACGGCCTCGACTGCCAGTTCCTGCAGGTGGCAGCAAACTGCTGCAAGGCTAACCCTCCAGGCGGTAATAGGGCAAGGAACTTGCATAGGCAACGTACCCTCTGAACAGTCACATCACTGTAACAAAACTCTGGCTACCCCTGGGGTGGCAGCATACCTCTTACCCCCTGAGAATGCATGATGGGCCTGTTCCAGTGGCCTCGCTCCTTGCATCCACTCCTCAGTCCTTAAATCCCAAAAGGAGGGCTTCTGCATGCTTGTGCAGTTAATCCCCAAGTTAATATACCACTCAGAAGGAGAAGTACTTAACAAATTAGAGACCATTAACCCCCGAAGTAAAAGGGAGCCTGTTACTGCCCTAACTATGGCAGCCCTCTTGGGGCTAGGACTAGCAGAAGCAGGAACTGGAATATCCTCGCTTGTCATACAAGACAAAAACTATGGAGCCCTAAGAGCAGCCAATGACTTAGACATAGAAAGAATTGAAAAATCCATCACCCATCTGCAAGAATCCCTCACTTCCTTGTCTGAAGTGGTGCTCCAAAACAGAAGGGGATTGGACTTACTATTCATGCAGCAGGGGGGTTTATGTGCAGCCTTAGGGGAGGAATGTTGCTTTTATGTTGACCATTCAGGAGTTGTTAAAGAATCCATGGCCCTCATTAGGGAAGGACTACAGAAGCAAAAGCTAGAGAGAGAGCAATCTCAGTCTTGGTATGAATCATTGTTTAACTGGTCCCCATGGTTAACTACTCTAATTTCCGCCCTCGTCGGACCCCTTGTGATCCTCCTAATGTTGCTAACTTTCGGCCCTTGTATTATTAACAAACTAGTCCAATTTGTCAAGGAACACATAGGAGTAGTTCAATTAATGGTCTTACAAGCCCAATACCGGCCTCTAGCAACGGAAAATGAGGTAGAAATGCGGTCCATCTCATGATTGAGCAGTGAGTTCCAAGACAAGGGGGAAATGAAAGGACAAAGAACTTTCCTCCATCTTGTCTTGTAGGGCTGGGCCCTCAGCCTAAGCCCCCTCCCTTTTCTGAGAGTGACCACAAGAATGCCAGTACTGTCCTAACTCCCCCAACCACCACCTGAGTGGACCAATGAAGCTCCAGGAATGCAGCTAAGGTCCTAATAAGGCTATAGTGGGGGACGGCTCAAGCCTCAGAATGTGCTGGTCACTTCCTGACCTTTGTGCTGTAAGACCCTGCTGAAAAACCCTGACCAGAGTGACCAATCTCTGTAACTCACGTCACTTACCTAAGCCCACCCAAATAACTAGCCCTATATAACCTTTGTTCTCCTGGGACTCTGGTCTCTCGTCTCGCCTCTGCGTCAGAAAGAGGCTGGGAGCCAAACCCGGGTTTGAATAAAGACTCTTTGCTTTTGCATCGGAAAAGGCTCCCTGGTGGTTGATTATTGGGGACCCTGAACTCTGGGCATAACACTGGGTTGCGGGCTCAATCTCCAGTGGGGGGTGTGCAGGAGGCAGCTGATCAATGATTCTCTCTCATCATTGATGTTTCTATCTCTCTATACTACTCCCTTCCTCTCTGAAATCAATAAAAATATATATTTTTAAAAAGACTCAAAAGTGCCCTTGAAAATATGGCAGAATCACTTTATTAAGATTCACTGTCTTTTGGCCTACTGTTGTATTTCTTCTCTGCTGTTTCAGCTCACATAAACTAAAGAAATAATTAAGGACCCTAATTATTAAGAATGAAAAGCTGAGAGTAACCTGTGTGAAATTAAAATATATGTAAAAGAATTTTTAAAAATTAAGATCTGTGCCTATGGATCACTGCATTTTTACTTTTGATAGAATTTAGTTCAAGGAACCCTAAAATTATTGCATTTAATTTTTGTAGTTTAATAAAACATTGCAAATAAATGTATATTTAGGTTAAGCAAAGTTGCTAGATTCTGTCTAGACTTGCCTTATTTAACAACCTACCTTTATTTAGAAACAACTCAGGCAGAAGAGTATAGATGAATCCTGAATTCAATTCTTCATAGGAATGAAAGTTTTTAATCATAGTGCTTGACCTACTGTATTTGACACAAATTACTTCACTTCTTATTAATATAACACCTGAGATTAAATAGGCTGAATGCTATATGATATATAGCAAGTTTGCAAACTTAAAAAACTGTCCTTTGTTAATTTGGGGAAGGTAGAAAAATAGTATTTGGTTATTTTTTTAATATAAACTTTTAATTGATTTCAGAGAGGAAAGGAGAGGGAGAGATAGATAGAAACATCAATGATGAGTGTGTCATTGATTAGCTGCCTCCTGCATGCGCCCCACCGGGGATCAAGCTTGCAACCCAAGCATGTGCACTGACCGTGAATTGAACCATGACCTTCTGCTTTATAGGTCAACCTGAAACACTGAACCACACCAGCCGGGCATATTTGGTTACTTTTTAAGTAGTTTTACCTTTTAGGAAGAATTGAAAAAATAATTACATATATTCTTATTATAATTTCCCTAAAAGGGAAAATTTCCTAAAAACAAGACAAATTTAATTTCTGAGAGTATTTTTTAAGTTTTAGTTCTCAATTGTATAAAAACTAATTTATTTTTATGAATACGCTGTATTATTGAGTCTTAAAAATGCTGACATTTAACTATAATCTTTTTTATTCCTTATCAATAGTCAATCTGTTGATCTCAATCAGCATGAAACAGTTTCCTGTTAGTCTATATGGCAGATTAAAAAATCAGAATCCCTGTAGCAACTCCCAACAAAAAGTGAACTTAACACTACTGCCCATCCTTTAAATTTGGGCTAACCTTGTGACCAGTAGAATGCAGCCGAAATGACACTTGGGTGTTAGAAACCTGAGTCTGGACTTCAAAAGGTCAAGCCTCTTCCAGTCTCCAGCTGGGCAGTCTACTGACACATGTAATAGCCCCAGGCTAGCCCACTTGAGAATGAGAGACCAAGCAGAAGGAGGCCCCAGATATGTTAGCAAGCCCAACCAAGAATAGGGGAGCTCAACCCAGCCCAAGCACCCAGCTGAGCTAAGTCCAAGTTACCAAACCAAAGAACTGTGAGCTAGCAATTATTATGGTTGTTGTTTTAAGCAATTAAGTGTTTGGTGGCTTATGAAGCAACCATAGAAACCTAGTGCAATCTAATAGACTTCAATTCTGATCTCAATTAAAATCAACTCTTAGAAATTGATAATGATGATGATGTTTACAAGGATAGCAGCCAGCATAATGGGAGATTATTATATGCCAGACTCTGCTAAAGCTTCACATTTTCATTTAATCTTAAAAAAATAAAAACTGTGGTGGAGAAACAGAAAAGGGACCTGCCCAATGTCAGATAGCTAGTGATAGGGCTGGGATTCAAACCTAAGCTGGCTGACTCCAGAGTTGAAGTTCTTAGCTACTACATTACACTGCCATCTTATCAGATCAAACCTTATTATTCGAGAATAATGTAATTCCCTACATTTCTCTAGACCTGAAGCATAAGTACATAATTTGTAAATACATGAATCTGCATAAATTTAGGGCTAAGGACAGGACAGTAGAACTAGCCCCGATGCACATTTTAAAGCAGCGGTCGCCAACCTTTCGGACCTCGCAGACCACTCAGACCACCAGTTGGCGACCGCTGTTTTACAGAGTATATTTTGATTTAAAAAGAATAAAGTCCCTAAAACAATTCTATCAGATAAAATTCTTGATTTTAATGATCATCTTTACATAGATCAAATGTGTACATACTGAAGGTTCTATAAATTAAAATGTTTTTCACATTGCCCTGGTTGGTGGCTCAATTGGTTGGATTGTTGTCCCGTGCATCAGAAGGATGTATGTTCAATTCACAGTCAGGGCACATATCTAGGTTGCAGGTTCGATTTATGGTCAGGGCAATTGCGGGTGGCAGTGGATTGATGTTTCTCTCTCATTTCTCTCTCTCTCTCTCTCTGAGCCTGTTCTCGGGTGATGATTAAAAAGTGTTTTCACATTGATTCCCACGCCTACATACTTACAATTGTTAATGACGTATAACGTTGTACTATCCTCATGATATTGTTAAGGGCCTGATTTTGGGGGTTCAAGAAAGATCTGGATCCCTTACATTTGCCTGACCCTCAGTTTGCTCTTCTGTAAAAATGACAATACCGTCTACTCTATAAGGTTATTGTGGGACATAACATTTGAAAAAAAACCAAGTGAATGACTAGAAAAATGCCAGCAATGGTGCAAGAATTCATTTAATGTTCATTTCCTTCATTCCAATTGTGGGTATGCCAGTTATTTATCCTTTAACATTATTACAAACAGCAAATTAACACCCTTGAACTTTTTCCCCTTCTGAATTATTTTCTTGCAATAAATCTTATTAAAGGTTATAATACATTTTGGTCGCTCCTGCAAGAAAAATGTACTTCAAAATGATTACAATTTATAACACGATAAAAATTATATGTTTCTTCTCAGTGACACATTATATTCGATCATTTTCCTTTTGTAAATGTAATAAATATGAGGTTATATCTGACAGTTCATTTTATTTCAGTGATTCAGCATAGCATAATGATTAAGAGTGTAGGCTTAACCTTGCTATGCCTCAATTTTTTCATTTAGAAAACTGAGATATTAATAATACTGATACCTCATAACCTTTTGTTGCTGTTGTTGCTAATCCTAACCCTTTTTTCCATTGATTTTTGTAGAGAGCGGAAGGGAGGGAGTAGAGGGAGAGGGGAAGAGAGAGAGGAGAGAGAGACACATGGATTGGTTGCCTCCCTCACAGGCCCCGAATGGGGCTGGCGGTCAAACCTGCAACCCAGATACATGCCCTTGACCGGGAATCAAACCCATGACAGTTTGGTCCATGGGCCGATGCTCTAACCACTGAGAAATACTGGCTAGGGCTCTAATAACCTTTTAAGGATTAAATGTAATGTAAAATGCTTAGTAATATAAAATGCTTAGCCCATAACATAGTAAGTGCTATGTGTTGTTTGTTGTTGTTATTATTATTATTTATTATCTCAGGAAGTACATGTTCTTAGCAAGTCGTATAGTAGGGTCAAGAGGGTGGGTGGGCTTTAGAGACAGAGAGAGCTGAGGTGAATCGGACTCTCAAATACTGGTTGTGTGGCCTTGGCACAATTATCTAACCTCTGTAAACTAATCACTGCTAATATGGGATAATAATCTTCAGAGATAAAAAAGAGCTTAGCATTATAATGTCAAATTCACAAGTGTGACCTATGTTGATTCTTGTATGAATTATCTATTTGCACTATTGTTCTGATTTAAGAGTTTTTATGTTTAGCCATGACCAGTATGGCTCAATGCAGAGGCAGTTGCACACTGAAGGGTTGCGGTTCAATTCCTGGTCAAGGGCATGTACCTGGGTTGCGGTTTGATCCTCCATGCCTGTCAAGGTGTGTGCAAGAGGCAACCAATTGATCTCTCCCCCACCCCCCTCACTCTTCCTCTGTCTAAAAAATCAATGGAAAAAATATCCTCCAGTAAGGATTAACAACAAAAAAAAGTTTTTATGTTTACATTTTCAGTTCTCCCAGAATTTTTGCACTGCATTGTAAGAGAGCCTATTTAAATTATATTCCCCATGTGTAGCTAGCGATGGACATTACTTTGAATAAAGCACTTTTGATGTTTCTCTTGAAATTATCTTGTTTTCTTTTGATTACAAAATCTGTATTATTAACTGGTATACCTGGTAGAGTCTCACTCTTATTTCCCATGGAAACTAGCACAGTTTTTCAATCTCTCAGAACTTCCATTAAAACATTTTTTTTTAATTTCAAATGACTAATTCTGAGCTTTTTAAAAAGAGAAAAATGGTAAAAAGACACCCATGTTGCACCACTTTCACTTAGATAAAGCTGCTATATTTTACTATACAGTCTTTTTTTTTTAATAAAGAAAAGTTACAGAAAAAAAGTGAATTCAACAAAAATTAATCATAGATGGGGGTGGTTTTACAATTTGGGGAACCAAATTGTCCCTTTATTAGCTTTGTCAATTAATCAAAATGAGGGGAAGATGTTTTTATGAAGGATTGTTATTTTTGTACACAAGGCAATCTGTAACTTTTTAAACACATTTTAATATTTTTAAAATGTATCATTTAGATTTTTAATAAGATAACTAATATCTTTCAATTAATTCCATTCATTCTGCCTGTTTGGTAATCCTATATAATAAAGAGGTAATATGCAAATTCACCATCACACCCTCATAAGATGGCTGCCTACGACCAGGAGGGTTAATGAGGGACGACCAAATGACTGAACAGCAGTCTGTGTGGGGTGACTGTGAAGGGCGACCAGGCCGGCAGGGGGGGCAGTTAGGGGCGATCAGGCCGGCGGTGGGGGGGAGGGGGCAGTTAGGAGTGACCAGGCTGGCAGGGAGGGGGCAGTTAGGAGTGACCAGGCTGGCAGGGAGGGGGCAGTTAGGAGTGACCAGGCTGGCAGGGAGGGGGCAGTTAGGAGTGACCAGGCTGGCAGGGAGGGGGCAGTTAGGAGTGACCAGGCTGGCAGGGAGGGGGCAGTTAGGAGTGACCAGGCTGGCAGGGAGGGGGCAGTTAGGAGTGACCAGGCTGGCAGGGAGGGGGCAGTTAGGAGTGACCAGGCTGGCAGGGAGGGGGCAGTTAGGAGTGACCAGGCTGGCAGGGAGGGGGCAGTTAGGAGTGACCAGGCTGGCAGGGAGGGGGCAGTTAGGAGTGACCAGGCTGGCAGGGAGGGGGCAGTTAGGAGTGACCAGGCTGGCAGGGAGGGGGCAGTTAGGAGTGACCAGGCTGGCAGGGAGGGGGCAGTTAGGGGAAACCAGCCAGGCAGGCAGGTGAGCGATTAGGAGCCAGCGGTCCAGGATTGTGAGAGGGATGTCCAACTGCCGGTTTAGGCCCGATCCTGGGGCTCATGAAGGAGGCAACCAATCCATGTGTTTCTCTCATATCAATGTTTCTCTCTGTCTTTCCCTCTCTCTTCCACTCTCCTTAAAACCAATGGAAAAATATTCTCAGGTGAGGATTAACAACAACAAAACAAACAACAAAAAAAGAAAGATCAATGATGAGAGACAATCATCAACTGGCTGCCTTCTGCAGGCTCTCTACTGGGGATCGAGCCCCCAACCCGGGCATGTGTTCTGACCAGGAATTGAACTGCAATCTCCTGGTTTATGGGTCAACGCTCAACCATTGAGCTACGTTGGCCAGGATGTATTCATGTATTTAGATGAAAGGTAACATTACATATGTTTCTTAAAATTTCTTAAAATAAATTAACGAGACATTATTTAGTCTGATTTTTCAATTTCCATTTTATATCCTAAAATTTAGATTACATTTGAAAATATAAACACTTTTCAGGAATACCCAATAATAACAAAAAATTTGACTGAAAATTATTGGAAGCTGTCTTTCTTCACAAAAAGACTTTAACAAAAAAGACTACAGGATAAAAAAAAAAAAATGCTTACATTGATTTTGTAAACAGGCACCCTACCTGAAAAGAAAATGGACAAGATTCATAAGAAAAAAATGAGACAGGTATGAAGTGATTCGGATAGGTAAAAGATACTACTATGTGAACTCTCTGGTTAGAGCCTTTGTTTATTACCAGTTACCACAGAGAGTTTAAAATTCACTAGTACTGTATCAATATTAATAAACTGCAAACACACTGTTGGCAAAAATAGTAAGTTGTAGAAAAATATGGTAAAACGTAATTTATAGATTTTAAGAAATGATAAACCAAAAGTAATGTGGTTTTTAGAGACTTATATAAACAGCGTTTGAGAAGCATTTGTCATCCAACCATCCTATCTAATAATAGACAAACATGGTAATTGACCATACCTTCACTACGTCTCCTATTGGCTAATCAGCGCGATATGCAAATTAACCGCCAACAAAGATGGTGGCTAATTTGCATACATTAGGCAGGGCGGGACAGCGTGAGTGCGAGTGGCCATCCAGGCCCCCGTGTGCGCCCCCAGAAGCCGCCTGCCTGCTGCCCGTGATCGGATCCGATCCCAGCCTGCAGGCCGGCCCCAGAAGCCCCAGAAGCCGCCTGCTGCCTGTGATGGATCCAATCCCGGATCGCAGGCTGGCCCCAGATGCCACCTGCCTGCCGCCCATGATCGGATTCAATCCCAGGCCACAGGCAGGCCCCAGAAGCCCCAGATGCTGCCTGCCTGCCGCCCGTGATGGATCTGATTCCGGGTCGAACGCCAGCCCCAGAAGCCCCAGAAGCCGCCTGCCTGCCGCCCATGATCGGATTCAATCCCAGGCCACAGGCAGGCCCCAGAAGCCCCAGATGCTGCCTGCCTGCCGCCTGTGATGAATCCGATCCCGGGTCGCAGGCCGGCCCCAGAAGCCCCAGAAGCCACCTGATATGGCAGTAACTCTATCAGCAATCACTCTGAAAGTCAGTGGCATAAATGCACCAATTAAAAGACAGATTATGAGGGTGAATCAAAAACAAAACCCACTTTAAATATAAAGACACATATAGATTAAAAGTAAATGAATTAAGCTGCAGCCTGTTTTGCTCAGTGGATAGAGCATTAGCCCGTGGACTGAAGGGTCCCAGGTTCGATTCCAGTCAAGGGCATGTACCTCAGTTGCTGGCTTGATCCCCAGTCCCTATCAGAGCATGTGCAGGAGGCAACCAATCAATGTGTCTCTCCCTTTCCCTTCACTCTCTCTAAAATTCAATGGAAAAATATCCTTGGGTGAAGATTAACAAAAACAAAGTAAATGGATTAAGTAACATTAAAGAGATTATAAGAAAAATATATTCCAAATTTTGTTAGTTGTATAATGGTTATGTTTAAATTATTAACACCTAAGAAATTGGGTGAAGGGTACATATAATATGCTGTAGTATTTTATAGTTTTTTTTTTACATGTATGAGATTATTTCAAATTAAAATATTAAAAAATTAAAAATTAATAAAATATTAATTGAAATGTATCTGCATTACATGAAAAATCTCCTAATTGCTTCTAGCATAATTTATTAAATTGTGCTAAAATTTACAAGGGTTCAATTAAAAAATATCTTAATTCTAAATGATATAATAGAAAATATATAATAGTGCAGTTATAAGCACTTATCTGAAAATAAAAATTTAAAGAAGTGAATTTAAAGAAGGGATTAGCCAAAGAAAATATATGCACAACCCATGGACACAGACAACAGTATGGTGATGGCCAGAGAGAAGTGGGGGGCAAGAGCTGGGTAGAGGGGGCAAAAGGGGGGAAATAGGGACATCCTATATAATAATAATAAAAGGCTAATATGCACATTGACTGAACGGCAGAATGACCGGTTGCTATAATGAGCACTGGCCATCAGGGGGCAGACACTCAATGCAGGAGCTGCCCCCTGGTGGTCAGTGCACTTCCATATGGGGAGTGCCACTCAGCCAGAAGCTGGCTCATGGCTGGCCAGCGCAGAGGTGGTGGCAGGAGCCTCTCCCACCTCCGTGGCAGCACTAAGAATGTCCAACTAACGATTTAGACCTGATCCCTTGGGGGCCTAAGCCTTTAGTCGGACATCCCCCAAGGGCTC
>NW_005371421.1:630146-640241 GCF_000412655.1 Myotis brandtii | reverse complement strand
GCCTCTCCCACCTCCATGGCAGCACTAAGAATGTCCAGCTAACAGTTTAGACCCAATCCCTTGGGGGCCTAAGCCTTTAGTCGGACATCCCCCGAGGGCTCCCTGGCTGCCAGAAGAATGTGACTGCAAGCTTAGGCCTGATCCCCTGGGGAGGGGGCCTAAGTCGACAGATGGACATCCCCCAAGGGGTCCTGGACTGCAAATGGGCACAGGCCGGACCGAGGGACCTCCCCCCGCCCCGAGTGCACAAATTTTTGTGCACCGGGCCTCTACTGTTTTCATATTTGACAACTCATTTTCTTGCATGTCAACCTCTTACAGTTCCCAGCATTTGTTCATACTGTTTGCTCAGGAATGACTTTTCTCTTTACTTTGTGCCTATGAAATCCTACGTACCCTACATGGTTTCAACTCCAATGCTGACTCCTTATACTAAATCCTCTCCTGATCCCATCTTATACCACCAAAAGTAACATATTTCTCTTTAACCAGCACACTATTTAAACATCTAGTGCAGCCGTGGGCAAACTACGGCCCGCGGGCCGGATCCGGCCCGTTTGAAATGAATAAAACTAAAAAAAAAAAAAGACCGTACCCTTTTATGTAATGATGTTTACTTTGAATTTATATTAGTTCACACAAACACTCCATCCATGCTTTTGTTCCGGCCCTCCAGTCCAGTTTAAGAACCCATTGTGGCCCTCGAGTCAAAAAGTTTGCCCACCCCTGATCTAGTGTCATCATATATAATAAAAGGCTAATATGCAAATTGTCCCCTCAACTGGGAGTTTGACCAGGGGGTGGGGCCAGCCCACCAACCACCCTGGGACCTTCCCGAAGCCAGCCCCGCCCCGATCAGGGTGGGGATGGCTGGCCCACTGCCTGTGGCCACTCTCCCCAGCCAGCCTGCCAACCTCCCACATTCCCTCCCCCCAGTTGGCCCAGGCCAATCAGCCCCGATCAGGGCAAGCTGGCTGGACCCCACCGGTGCATGAATTTGTGCACCGGGCCTCTAGTTAATTATAAAATGAAGCAGAATGAAATATTTAGAGTCTACTTACCCACCAGATACTAATATCATCGAGAGCAGGGACTGTGTCCTATGATTCTTTCTATATTATTAGATCGAATTGGTGTGGCCCAGTGGTTGAGCATCAAGCTATGAACCAGAGGTTACGGTTCAATTCCTGGTCAGGGCATATGTCTAGGTTATGGGCTCAATTCCCGGTGGGGGCATTCAGGAAGCAGCCAATTTCTCTCTCATCATTGATGTTTCTCTCTCTCTCTCCTTCTCCCTTCCTTTCTGAAATAAATAAAAATATGTTCAATAAATAAATAAATAAATAAATAAATAAATAAATAAATAGTGTCTTGGCCCTAGCTAGTTTGGCTCAGTGGATAAAGTGTCAGCCTGTGGATTGAAGGGTCAATTCTGATTCGTTTCTGGTCAGGGGCATAATTTTTTTTTTAATGTCTTGGACAAGTATTAGCAATCAAACTCTCCCTGGTCAGTGTGGCTCAGTTGGTTGGGCATCATCCTGTGCACATAAAGGTTGCTGGTTCAATTCCTAGTCAGGACACATGCCCAGGTTGTGGGCTTGTTCCCCAGTAAAGGGTGTGTAGCTGATTAATGTTTCTCTCTCTCCCTCTCCCTTCCTTGGTCTCTAAAAATCCATAAAAATCTTAAAAAACACAAAAAAACAATCAAACTCATTAAAATACACACACACACACACACACACATATATGGTGCCAATTTTGTGTCATTTCTGGATTTATTAATCCAATTGTCTTATTTCATGTTTTAAATCAACATTACTCATTTTTTATTATTACATATCACAATTATTTTAAAACTAGAGGCCCGGTGCAAAAAATTCATGCACAGTATGGTCCCTAGGCCTGGCTAGCAATCAGGGCCAATCTGTGGGGCAACTGGCGGAGTGATTGGGGCAACTGGTCGCACCTGCCTTGGTCTGACACCGCCCACTCACCAGTCCTGCCCCCCCCCCCCCACCACCACCACTGCCACCGCCTCCTGTGGGCTGGGGGCAGCTCCTGCATTGAGTGTCTGCTCCCTGGTGGTCAGTGCACATCATAGCGACTGGTCATTCTGCCCGTTCGGTCTATTTGCATATTAGGGTTTTATATAGATAGATCTGCTAAGGCAAGCCTGTGCCCCAGTGTTGTTGTTTTAATTTGTTTTTGTGGTACGAAAGAGGCCACATGCTAACCTGACAGGCTCAGGGAAGGCTTGCATGGCTGTCTTGCAAACTCAAAGACTTAAAGTAACCACAAAGGATGGTCTGAAATTAAACTTTAACTAAAAGCAGTTATGGTAGGTAGTCACCTCCTAGGCCGGGATCTTCCCTGACAAAGTCAACCTTTACCTTTACTGAGCTTATTGTCTTTTTTCATTTATGATAACATATCATTGAAATGTCAGGGTAACTTGTAACTTCCCTTTTTTCCAGACCCCTCAGGGCACAACCAAATGTCCTGGTTGAAAGGACAGATACCACAAATTCATTGTTATTGTTATCATATTAATTGTTGACTGTAAACTATCCTGTACCCACCTAAGTAATGTGTCTATCATTTTACTGTCTATCCAATCCCAGAGGTTTCCATGCTTTGCTTTCTCCTGCCTCTCTAATTTATCACTAATGGATTTCATGTAACCCACCTACATCTCCTACTTTGATTGCAATGTATAAATTAAGGTGAAAAACCACCATTCTCTGGAGCATTATCCCAATCCCTTGAGATTCTGCTTCCGGGCAATTGTTGACAGTTTGGCTCAAATAAACTCACAAAAATTCTTAACATGTTTGAATGTTTTTATGTTAACATAGTACTGAAAGTCAAAAAATTTTTGTGAATTTCCTTTGGAACTCAATTTCTGAAACACAAATTATGGCTTGGTCCATTCCAGCAATTATAACAAAATACCAGAGACTGGGTAGCTTATAAACAACAGAAATGTATTGTTCACAGTTCTGGAGGCTGGGAAGTCCAAAACAAAGGCACCAACATGGTCATATTTAGGTAAAGATCCTCCTCCTAATATGCTGTCTGGTCGTCCGTTCAACCAATCAAAGCATAATGTGCTAATGATATGCTAAGGCCATACCTTACGCCTTCTTGCTGTGTCCTCACATGGTATGAGGGGCTAGGGATATCTGTGGAGTCTCTTTTATAAAGCCACTAATCATTGTTATTAGAACTCTATTTTTGTGACCTAAGCACTTCCCAAAGGCCTCTCTTAATAACATTGTCTCTGGGAGGTAGGATTTACCATATGAATTGGGGGAGGGGAAAAACATTCAGACCATAGCACATTATATTAAACTAGAGGCCCGGTGCACGAATTTGTGCACCAGTGGGGTCTCTTGGCCTGGTCTACGGGATTGGGCTGAAACTGGCTCTCTGACATCCCCCAAGGGGTCCCGGATGGTGAGAGGGCGCAGGCCAGGCCAAGGGACCCCACCAGTGCACGATCGGGGCCAGGGAGAGCCACGGGAGGTTGGCCAGCCAGGGAGGGACCATGGAGGGCTACAGGGCATGTCCAGCCATCTCGTTCGGTCCCGATCGGCTGGACACCAGCAGCAAGCCTACCGGTCAGAGCGTCTGCCCGTTGGTGATCAGTGCACATCATAGCGACTGGTCAACTAGTCCACTATCTGCCCCTTGGTGGTCAGTGCATGTCATAGCAAGTGGTTGAGCAGCCTTAGTATATCATTAGCACATTATGCTTTGATTGGTTGAAAGGACGACTGGACAGCATATTAGGCTTTTTTATAAAGGATTTCTTAGCCAGTTTCTTCAAATATCCTTAATTTATGTAGAGCAACCATGAATTAATAGTTTTCTCCATTTTTAAAATTTTTTTCATGGTTCATTGTTAAAAGGCTCTTTAGTTTTTCCTCAGAAAATTTATAAACTAGTACAGGAATTAACCAACTTTTTCTGTAAAGGACCACATAATAATAACATAGGCTTTAGAGAACTATTTAGTCTCTGTTGTCATGAGGCAAAAATAGTCATAGACAATAGGTAACAAATAAGCATGGATGTGTTTAAATAAAACTTTATTTACAAAACCGGTGGTGGGTCAGATTTGGCCCATGGGTTATAGTTTGCCAACATCTGCTCTAGTGGAAATTAACTAGCAATTCCAATACTACATGGTAAATGCAGTGATAATGAACAAAGGTTGTTATGGAACATGATCTAAGAGAATCAACATAGGCTTCTGAGAGGGGGCAACAATCTAACTGATGCCCCTATTGTCTCAAATTCAGGAAACAAAAGTAATTTTTATAATGTGCTACCATTATAAAACAATTTAAAATCTCATTCTGAAAATGTAAACCATATTTGACTAAGTAAGAATTGCTTCATTATACAGTATTCTCTTCTAGTTATTTATGAAAAATTATACCATAAATATATCTGAAAGCTTACCTTGAGTGACTGTTTTGAGAACAATTAAAGTTGACAAAAATCTCAATGGCAAATTGGAACTCCTAAAGAAAGCAGCTGTCTTTGGTTTATTCTCCATAGAATGTTCCAAAGAATTATCCTGAATTCCCTTATTTACTACTCCTTTGAATATGTCTTCACCCAATCTCCTCAATGTTGATGTCATAGTTGAATGCTGTTAAAAAGTATATATTAAATTAGTATAGTTATTAATGTTCAGAAAATGTAATTTTAAACATTATAAACATACTAGAGGCCCAGTGCATGAACATACATGCACTCGGGTCGGGGTGGGGAGGTCCCTCAGCCCGGGCTGCACCCCCTCGCAGTCCGGGAGCCCTCAGGAGATGTCCGACTGACCGCTTGGTCCCGATCCCCACAGGAAGTGGGACTTAACAACAGTCTTGCCTCCCTCTGTGGGAGGCGACTGGCGGGCTGATCGGGTACTGGCAAGAAGCGGGCCCTGACCTCCATCGCCCAGCCACTGCCACCACCAGAGGCCTCCTTCTGGGGGAGGCCACCAGGTGAGCCCATCAGTGGACAACGCTGGCCAGTGAGTGACCGGCCCCACCCTGCCCCGCCAATCACCCGGTCGCCACCACTGGTCGCTGCCACCACACCACCCCCCAATCGATGTCCCCTCTCTCTGCCCGCTGGCACGCAACTTGGCTGGCCTGGTGCTGCCTGTTTGCAGGCCCCACCCCTCGCCAACTGGTCAATCTGATGTTCGGTCAATTTGCATATTATGCTTTTATTATATAGGATGAACTAAAGATAAGTCAATTTTTTTGTTTTTTCTTTATTGACTAGGTTATTACACATGTGTCCTTATCCTCCCATTACCCACCCCCCAATCCTGCTCATGCCCTCACCCCCAATTGCCGGTCCATCCTTGATGCTTGACACAGTCGCTGCAGGGAAGAAACATCTGCACAGCATATGTCTCAAGGGACCTGACGTATACGGCATACTGTTCTTAATATGTTTGCTCACCTACTTAGCGCTATGTGTTTTAACCAAGGTCACCACTCCGAGAAAGGTTGTTTCCCCAGGTGGGGATTTTTTCCCTGGAATTAGGGATTAATAGGACTAAGGAAGAGAATAAATCAGTAAAATCCCTTAACTAAGTGCCAGGCGGGTAGTTAATCACTTCAACTATGAACAATCACGCTTAAGTTACATAAACTTTACTTAGGATAATCTCTTCAGTTACTTCCTTGTAGCTTAACAGAACAATAGAGTAGTGACCTTGGAATGGATATAACAAATGCCCTAACCTTTGGAATAGAATGGATAGGATTAAAATCAAATGATATAAATACAGATGTAACAGGAGAATAAAGACAGAACCTGGCTGGAGAACGTGACTAGAGAACCTGGCTACGCTGCTGATCAACTGAACACAGTCTCCGTGTCATTCCTTCTTCGCTGACTCCGTCCACACCTTTGGGAACCCCTGGACGTGCTGGGGCTGGACCTCAATACCCAATAGTGTCTGTGTCCATTAGTTATGCTTATATGCATGCATACAAGTCCTTTGGTTGATCTCTCCCCCTTCAGCCCACCCTCCTCTGCCTTCCCTCGAGGTTTGATGGTCTGATCGATGCTTCTCTGTCTCTGGATCTGTTTTTCTTCATCAGTTTATGTTGTTCATTATATTCCACAAATGAGTACAATCATGTGATATTTATCTTCCTCTGACTTATTTCACTTAGCGTAATGCTCTCCAGGTCCATCCATGCTGTTGCAAATGGTAGGAGTTCCTTCCTAATTACAGCAGCGTAGTATTCCATTGTGTTGATGTACCAGTTTTTAATCCACTCATCTGCTGACAGGCACTTAGCTATTTTCAAAGCTTACCTATTGTAAATCATGCTATGAACATAGGGGTACATATATCCTTTCTGATTGGTGTGATTAGTTCCTTGGGATATATTCCTAGAAGTGGATCACTGGGTCAAATGGGAGTTCCATTTTTAACTTTTTGAGGAAACTTCATACTGTTATCCACAGTGGCTGCACCAGTCTACATTCCCACCAGCAGTGCACGAGGGTTCCTTTTTCTATGCATCCTCGCCAGCACTTGTCATTTGTTGATTTGTTGATGATAGCCATTCTGACAGGTGTGAGATGATACCTCATTGTTTTGATTTGCATCTCTCAGATGATTAGTGACTTTGAGCATGTTTTCATATGTCTCTTGGCTTTCTGAATGTCCTCTTTTGAAAAGTATCTATTTAGGTCCATTGCCCATTTCTTGATTGGGTTATCTTCCTTTTGTTAAGTTGTATGAGTTTCCTGTAAATGTTGGAGATTAAACCCTTATCGGTGATAACATTGGCAAATATGTTCTCCCATTCAGTGGGTTTTCTTGTTGTTTTGTTGATGGTTTCTTTTGCTGTGTAGCTTTGTATTTTGAAGTAGTCCCATTTGTTTATTTTCTCTTTAGTTTCCATTGACCTAGGAGCTGTATCAGTGAAGATACTGCTACAACATATGTCTGCAATTTTGCTGCCTATGGATTACTCTTTAAGACTTTTATGGTTTCCCGTCTTATGTTTAAGTCCTTTATCCATTTTGAGTTTATTTTTGTGTATGGTGTAAGTTGGTGGTCTAGTTTCATTTTTTTGCATGTATCTGTCCAACTTTCCCAACACCATTTATTGAAGAGACTGTCTTGACTCCATTGTATGTTCTTGCCTCCTTTGTCAAATATTAATTGAGCACACTGGTTTGGGTTGATTTATGGGTTCTCTATGCTATTCCATTGGTCTATATGTCTGTTATTGTGCCAGTGCCAGGCAGTTTTGAGAAGAGTGGCTTTGTAATATAGCTTGATATCTGGTATTGAGATCCCTCCTACTTTGTTCTTCTCAGGATTGCTGCTATTTGGGGTCTTTTTTTATTCCAGATGAATTTTTGGAGAGTTCGTTCTAGGTCTGTGAAATATGTCACTGGTATTTTAATGGGGAGTGCACTGAATGTTTAGACTGCTTTGGGTAATGAGTACATTTTAAATATGTTGATTCTACCATTCCATGAACATGGTATGTTCTTCCAACTGTTTACGTCTTCCTCGATCTCTTTTTTCAGTGTCCTGTAGTATTCCGAGTAGAGGTCTCTTACCTCCTCAGTTTATTCCTAGATCTTAATTTTTTGGTGCAATGGTAAATGGGATTGTTGCTTTAATCTCTCTTTCTGTAAGTTCACTATTGGTGTATAAAAATGCCATAGATTTCTGGGCATTAATTTTGTATCCTGCTACATTGCCAAATTCCTTTGTTAAGCCTAATAATTTTTTGATGGAGTCTTCAGGGTTTTTTATGTACAGTATCATGTCATCTGCGAATAATGAGTTTTACTTCTTCTTTTCTAATTTGGATACCTTTTATTTCTTCTTCTTGTCTAATCACTATGGCTAGCACTTCCAGTACTATGTTGGACAGGAGTGATGAAAGCGGGCATCCCTGTCTTGTTACTGTTCTTAGCAGATTGCAGACGGATCACGAGAATTCTCACTACGTATTACACAGTGTTTTACAAAGTATCATACTTTAAAAAGATATTAGCTTATAAGAATATGTAATAACTCCAAAATGCAATGGGTATTTAATTTTAAAGCGTGCCTTTAACATTTATGTAGAACGTTTTTTGTACTCGTTCAAGAGAAACTTATCTGGCCACTGAGTAAAGCTAGCAATAAAACTACTGGTCTGCAATGTGTTAAGTGAAATGGTTTTAGTTTTTGCCCACTGAGTATGATGTTGGCTGTAGGTTTGTCATATAGGGCTTTTATTATGTTGAGGTATGATTCCCTCTATTCCCACTTTGTACAGGGTTTTTTTTATTAAGAAAGCATGTTGAATTTTGTCAAATGTTTTTTCTGCATCAATTGATATAACTATGTTATTTGTATCTCTCAGTTTGTTTATGTGATGTATCACGTTTATTGATTTGTGGATATTGTATCATCCTTGCATCCCTGGGATAAATCCTACTTGGTCATGGTGTATGAGATATCTGATGTAATGCTGGATCCAATTTGCTAGAATTTTGTTGAGGATTTTGGCTTCATGGCTGATTTTGGCCTTTAATTTTTTTTTTTTTTTTTTTTTGTGCTGTCTTTATCTGGTTTTGGTATGAGGGTAATGCTGGCTTCATAGAATGAGCTTGGAAGTGTTCCTTCCTCTTGGAATTTTTTGCAATAGTCTGAGGAAGATAGGTTTTAGTTCTTCTTTGAATGTTTGGTAGAACTCCCCTGTGAAGCTGTCTGGCCCTGGACTTTTGTTTGCTGGAAGCTTTTTGATGACTGCTTCAATTTTCTTCACAGCAGTAGTCGCCAACTTGTGGTCCATGAACCACTGGTGGTCTGTCAGGTCCGAAAGGTTGGCGACCACTGCTCAATAGTTATCGGCCTATTGAGATTTTTAGATTCTTCCTGATTGAGTTTTGGAAGGTTGTACATTTCTAGGAATATGTCCATTTCCTCTAGGTTGCCTAGTTTGTTGGAATAGAGTTCATAGTATTTTTTTTATAATCCTTTATATTTCTGTGGGGTCTGTTGTTATTTCATCTCTTTCATTTCTGATTTTGTTTATTTGGGTCCTCTCTCTTTGCTTCTTGGTGATCCTGACTAGAGGTTTATCAATCTTGTTTATCCTTTCAAAGAACCAGCTCTTGGTTTCACTGACCTTTTGTATTTTTTTTTTTTTTGGTCTCTATGTCATTTATTTATGCTCTGATCTTTATTATCTCTGATAAATCAATTTTTTGCTAATTAAAAAAATAAAATGGAGTTGAAACATGCAAGTCTGAAAAGTAATAATTTTATTATCAACTTAAAAAATTTACTTATGACTAGATATTTTTCTAAAAAAAATGGGCATCTACTAGAATTAGAAAATTGGAAAGAGTAATTTTCTAAGTATAAATTTAGGAGAAGAATTGAGAGAAAATTCAGTTTCAATGCATTGAAGAACATAGGATCATGAGATATTCTGGCACAGAGAAATCAAAGGAACAGAGGTTCTTCATTGCCCTACTATTACTGATAAAGGCTTATCAGGTATATTTGATAGCATCTTATATAATAAAAGTGTAATATGCAAATCGATCAAACAGCAGAACGACCAGTCAGCAGGGGTTGGGGCTGGCGAGCAGGTGGCACCAGGCCAGCCAAGGCACATGCCAGTGGGCAGATGGAGGGGACAGCAATCAGGGGGGTGGCAATGACCAGCGGTGGCAATCGGAGGGGAGAAGGAGGGCGGCGGCGACCAGTGGACGATGCCTTCCCCTGATCGGGTGCCGGAAGCCGCTCCATCCTTGCTGCTTGACACAGTCGCTGCGGGAAAGAAACATCTGCACAGCATGTTTCAAGGGACCTGGCATATATAGCATATTGTTCTTAATATGTTTGCTCTCCTTAGCACCATGTGTTTTAACCAAGGTCACCTCTCCGAGAAAGGTTGTTTCCCCTGGTGGGGATTTTTCCCTGAGGTTAGGGAGGGGATACAACCCCTTAACTAAGTGCCAGGCGGGTAGTTAATCACTTTAACTACAAACAATCACGCTTAAGCTACATAATCTTTACTCCCTGGAATGGAGATAAGA
>NW_005371421.1:628360-629720 GCF_000412655.1 Myotis brandtii | reverse complement strand
AGAGAACATGGCAAAAGATCCTGGACAGAACCTGGCTACAGATCTTGGCTGGAGAACCTGGCTGGAGAACCTAGCAAGAGAACATGGACACAGAACCTGGCTGGAGAACCTGTACACAGAACTTGGCTGGAGATCCTGGAGGGAGAACCTCGCTATGCTGATGAACTAAACCCAGTCTCCATGTCATTCCTTCATCGCTGACTCCGTCCACACCTTTGGGGACCCCTGGACCTGCTGGGGTTGGACCCCAGCAATCGGGCTGCCTGGTCACCTCCCTCAGAGAGAGCAAGCCTAAGCTGTCAGTCAGACATCCCCTGAGGGCTCCGGGACAGCGAGAGAGCACAGGCTGGGCTGAAGGACCCCATCCCCATCCCCGAGTGCATGAATTTTCATGCACCAGGCCTCTAGTTAGCTTATAAACACCTCACTACCTTACACAGCTCAGTATGATTGTAAATGCCACAATGATTTTGATAACTTTTAACAATTGCAGAAGAATAAAATGCTGGGTTAGAATCATGAATAATTCTCGTGACAAATAAATTAAAGCAAGAAAATGGGCAAATTTCAAACAATAGCATATAACTACCTCTAAAGTAATATAGGCTCTTCCCTGGTCAGTATGGCTCAGTGGTTGAGCATCAAACCATGAACCAGGATGTCATGGTTCAATTCTGGTGAGGGTACATGCCCCAGTAGTGGGCTCAATAGTAGGAGGCATGTAGGAGGTAGCCAATCACTCTCCCCCTCTTCCTTCCTCTCTGCAGTCAATATAAATATGTATATTTTTTAAATGAATGGGTAGGAGCTCTGGGTTTTGGAGTTGCCAGACCCAGTTCTGCCATGAAGTGTGGCAAATCTGCTCATCTCGGCGGAGTTTAGTCAGTAGACTGGAGCTGGTCAGAGAGAAAGCTACAGTTTCATTTTTTGTGTTTTTCATTATTTGTTTGTTTTAAACCCAGAGCGCAGTTTTAAATTGAAGCTTTGGTACAGGAAGGTGTACTGGGCTACATATCGGGGCACACTGTGCTGTCTGTTCCTGGAACAGACAGATAGGAAGGTACTGACATCAGGTTAGGCCTTGAGATATGGTCTCATGGTCCCTCCTCAATGTATACTGTGCTCTCTGTTCCCGGAAAGCATAGATAGGAAGGTGATAATGCTGTGCTGTGTCGGGAACAAATTGCGTAAGCATGGCTTTGTAACTTTGTAGTTTTTGCAAATAAATTGCCATAACTCTTGCAGTCAGGTGCTGCAGTTCGAAGCAAAGGCTGAACTGCAGACAGCTGGCCAGCTTAATAAAGGTTCCTAAATTTAAATTCTGAGTCGGTGGTCTATCTCGCTGAGTCAACCCATAACA
>NW_005371421.1:613268-622314 GCF_000412655.1 Myotis brandtii | reverse complement strand
TATACTGTGCTCTCTGTTCCCGGAAAGCATAGATAGGAAGGTGATAATGCTGTGCTGTGTCGGGAACAAATTGCGTAAGCATGGCTTTGTAACTTTGTAGTTTTTGCAAATAAATTGCCATAACTCTTGCAGTCAGGTGCTGCAGTTCGAAGCAAAGGCTGAACTGCAGACAGCTGGCCAGCTTAATAAAGGTTCCTAAATTTAAATTCTGAGTCGGTGGTCTATCTCGCTGAGTCAACCCATAACAGAAGGGATTTGCGGACTCGAGGTGCCTAAAGAGAGGCTGGGGTGGGAAGCATTGTGGGGAGATGTAGAAAAGCAGCAGCCAGGAGTATTTGGTGGTAGGCCCCCAAACCAATAAGGACATTTTTTCCAGAAATGAGCAAGCCACAGGGCAGGAAAAAGAAAAGATCCCGTGCTAGGTGATAGCGTGGCTCACCCTCAGGAGCTCTGCATGCCACACCCTGCATTTTGACCTTTGTAGAAGAAACAAAAGCAGAGGCCAAGCCTATGGATTAGAACAGTTTCAAGAGCATCTTGCAAGGCAGAGCTGATAAAAACTCCAGGTTTTCAGCTGACACCACTGGTCTCCATACAAATGTTAGAGGCAAATACAGAATATTGGGGACTAGCTATGGTTATGGGAAATATTAAACATGTTCTGTTAATCATGATTGCCTTGTGTTGGTTAAAGAAACCATTCTGACTTGGCTGGGAGTTGTACGTCCCAGGGGCCAGGTAGTCAACCTTGGAACCATTCTCATTCAGGAAGTGCATATTATCATGGAAAGATTAACAGCCTTGTGACCCAGACAGAGTCCCACCCCAGTCTCCTACTTTCCCATGCCCATAATCCCTACTTCCCCATGTAATCTTTGTCTTACCCTTTATAAGCAGCTGGCTCATGGGGGGCTGCAGAGCAAATTTTTGTGGATGACCTGCTGCTCTTCCATACTGCCGGCAGTATTGGAATAAACGCTCACATACGATTCAACCCTCTCTCTGCTTAATTGGCTCAAGTAGTGACAGGCAGCAAGGACCCATTGATTGTCTGGTTACTCAAGGATCTCTGTCCAGCTAAGGGCAGAGTAATATTTTAGGCCGTAACATGGAGTAGCAGCTCTGGGACAGGAAAACACACCTACCACATTCCATGAAAGCTAAACAGCATCTCCCCTGCCTAAAGCCCTTTCAGAAATAGACTTTTGAGTGATTAAGATTGACAGCTGGCTAGCAGGCAAAGGTGGGCAGAGATGGAGCATGGGGAACCAGGGGAATTGCTGACTCAGCCCTGCAAACAAATCTACATTAAGAGGACAGATTGGTCCCCTCCTGCTTGCTGCCAAGACCTGTGGAGACAGGCACAAATGGTGGATATGTAGATCACATGGAGCTTCCAGCAGGTTGCTGAAAGCCAAAGGAGGACAGTTCCTGACATTGGTTAGCACCCCAGTATCTCACAAGAAGATCAGAATTGGTAGATTGAACAGAAGAATAGGATGCAAAGGGAGCTCCCATGGGACACTAAACTCTGCTGAAAACACCACTCCACTCACTTTTATTTCTTTTGCTCTTTTTTTCTCCCCTTTTTTTCATTTTAAATTTACCTTCATTATATGTCTGCTTTATGGATTTGTTAGTATTCTAGTCTATTGTTTCACTCATATCTAATTTTCCTATTCCTTTTTCTTACTCAAATTTTTTTTCTTTTTTCATTACTCAAATTTTTTCTTTCTCTTTTCTTTTAGTCCAGTTTTCTCATCATTTTTCATTTTCTTATTTTAGATCTATCTGCTTTCTCCTGTATTTTCCTTTTCAATTTTTTTCTTTTCTTTTCATCCTTTATTTTAAACCATTTTCCTTCCTCCATTCTCGTAATATTTTATACTTCTTTATTTCAGCTCTGCATCTACATATCCATTCCTCAGTCTTTCTTCTTCTTGTTTTTTTGTTTGTTTTCTCCACATATTTTTTTCCTTTTTTTATTTTCCTATCATTCTCTCTTCCCTGGTGGTTGCTTTTGTTGGTGCTGTAGGGGTGTTTGTATGCTATTGTTTTGCTACTTTTGTTTCATGTTTTGTTGTGCTGTATTTTGTTCTGTTCGATCAGCACCTCCATGACAGGTTGTACAACGTGGGCGGGGATGAGCCACATAGTCAGCCAGCCTGAGAGGAGACTCCATTCAAGAATGGAACAATAACAGTCAAAACCCAACTATAACAGTAGAAGCCAAATAACTTAAGTAAGGGGCTTTCCTAGAGCACCCAGATCTAAGAGACTGCAACATTGGGTCCCACAAAACACCTACTATGTAAGACCACCCAACAAAGTCTGGGAGGCACAGCAGTTTGATTGAACATATAGAAACAAATACAAAGGAACAGAAAAAATGGGGAGACAAAGAAATAATCCCAAAATGAAAGAAAAGGAGGAATCACCAGAAAAGGAACTAAATGATATGGGAGAAGGAATTTGTCAGATAAAGAATTCAGAGTAATGGTAATAAGAGTGCTCAGAGCCCTAACTGGTTTGGCTCAGTGGATAGAGCATTGGCCTGCGGACTCAAGGGTCCCAGGTTCGATTCTAGTCAAGGGCATGTACCTTGGTTGCCGGCACATCCCCAGTGGGAGTGTGCAGGAGGCAGCTGATCGATGTTTCTCTCTCATCGATGTTTCTAACTCTCTATCCCTCTCCCCTCCTCTCTGTAAAAAATCAATAAATTTTTTTTTTTTCTTAAAGAGTGCTCAAACAATTCAGTGAGAACTACAAGCACTTTAATGAGCATTATAAGGGGCTTAATGAGAGCTACACAAATATGAAAATATAGCTTAAAACAATAAATAAGAATCAATTAGAAATGAGGGACAACATAACTGAAATAAAGAACAACCTGAAATGATTCAACAGCAAACTAGAAGAAGCTGAGAACTGAACCAGTGAATTAGAAAACAAGGAAGAAAAAAACACCTATTCAAAGAAGCAAATGAAAAAAAAATTAAAAAGCAGGAGGAGAGTCTAAGGGAGCATGGGGCAACATGAATTGTAACATTGCAGGGTACCAGAAGTAGCAGAATCTGAGAAAGGAACAGAGATCCTGTTTAAAGAAACAATGGCAGAAAATTTCCCTAACCTGTGTAGAAAAAACTCACTCAGGTTCAGGAAACACAGAGTCCCATTCAATATGAACCCAAAAAGGCCCACACTTAGGCACATAATAATTAAAACAGCAAACATTAAAGATAAAGAGAGAGAGAGAGAGAGAGAGAGAGAGAGAAAGTTACCTACAAGGGAGCTCCCATTAGACTGTCAGCTGACTTAGCAATAGAAACACTTCAAGCCAGAAAAGAATGGCGTGAAGTATACAAAGTAATGAAAACCAAGGGACTGAACCCAAGATTACTCTATCCAGCAAGGCTATCTTTCAGAATTGAAGGTGAAATAAAGAGCTTTGCAGGCAAAAGAGGATAAAAGCGATTACTGCCACCATACCTGCATGGCAAAAAATGCTAATGGGACTACTTTAAGAAGAAGAAGAAATAGAAATAGAAGAATAGGGGCATAAAGAATAATAATGGTATTTTTTTTAAAAAAGGAATAGGCCCTAGCTGGTTTGGCTCAGTGGATTGAGTGTCAGCCTGTGGACTGAAGGCGCGGGTTTGATTCCAGTCAAGGGAACATGCTCCGGTTGCGGGCTTAATCCCCGGTGGGGGGTGTGCAGGAGGAAGCCTATCAATGATTCTCTCTCATGACTGATGTTTCTATCTCTCTGTGCACTCTCTTCCTCTCTGAAATCAATAGAAATATATATTTTTTTAAAGAATAAGAATGGAGAGAGAGACAAAATGGCGGCGGTATAGAGGGACATGTCCCATGCCTTGTCCCGGAGCAGATAGGGTGAGCAGCTGAAACCAGTAACATCCAGCCCCAATTGGCAGAGGAGATTCAGCTGGGAGACAGTTTGCAGCCGGGAAAGGCAGAGGACTCCAGGAGAAAGGTAAAGTCAAGGCTCTGGGAAGGATAATCGGCCAGACCTCTGAGCCCTGAGGATCACAGGGAATCCACACGGCACAGGCTTCGGCCGAGTCCCTTGGGACGGGCGCAGTGGAAATAAAGGTACGCAGAACTGCTGGTCGGCAGGGGATTCTAGATCTGGGTCCACAATCAGGAAAGGCTGAGGAGTGCCAGCAGAAGAGCGCGCACAGGCACAGCCTTTCCCGGGGACTCTAGATCTGGGTCCACAGTCAGGAAAGGCTGAAGAAGAGTGCCGGCAGGAGAGGAGCGCGCAGAGGTGCAGACTCTCCTGCCTCTTTGGCCTGTGCATTTCTTCATTGAGCCTAGTGCATAGGACCTTTCGGATACAGACACTTACCCATGGCTGGAGCGTGGGAGAAGGTGTGGAATTATGGAATCTGGGGAGAGAGGGGGATCCAGGAGTAGTGGCAGCGAGTGTGGTGGTGAGTCATGCCTGAGCCTGGGATTTGGGCAGCCATTTTGCACTGAAGAGATAGCCCCTCCCCTCCAGTATCCAGGCAACTAATACAGCCACACCCAGATTGGTAAAAGGATTAAAAAACAAAAAAACAAAAACCTAAATAGTCCCTGAGATTGGCGCTGAGTCATGCCTGAGCCCAGGACCTAGGCAACCATTTTGTCCTGAAGAGATAGCCCCTCCCCTCCAGTATCCAGGCAACTAATACAGCCACACCCAGATTGGTAAAAGGATTAAAAAACAAAAAAACAAAAACCTAAATATTTAGTCCCTGAGAGCACAAAGGGGCTGGACTAGAGACTTTCTGTCCCAGCAATTGGATCCTGAGAAACACTACAGTACAGAAGACTGGGATCTTAAGCCAGCCAACTTCACTTTTTCATTTTTATTTTATTTTATTTCTTTTTTATTATTTTGTTATCTCTTTTTTTTCTTTGTTTTCCTGTTTTTGTTTGCTTTATTTTCTATTTCTTCTCACATTTTTCCATCACTCTATTTTATTTTATTTTTATTTGCTATTTTTATAACATTTTTGAAATCAAATTTTTTGTAAATTTATTATTTTTTTCTTGTTCTTCTTCTTCTTCTTCTTCTTCTTCTTCTTCTTCTTCTTCTTCTTCTTCTTCTTCTTCTTCTTCTTCTTCTTCTTCTTCTTCTTCTTCTTCTTCTTCTTCTTCTTCTTCTTCTTCTTCTTCTTCTTCTTCTTCTTCTTCTTCTTCTTCTTCTTCTTCTTCTTCTTCTTCTTCTTCTTCTTCTTCTTCCTTCTTCTTTTTAGTTCGTTTGTTTGCTTTGTTTGTTTGTTTATGTATTGGTTCTGTGGTGTTTTCCCCATATATATATACATATATATATATATCCTTTTCTTCCTTCTTCTTTTCTCATCTTTTTCGCTCTATTCAATATCATTTATGCTCTCTTTTCTCACCCCTAATTCTCTTTTCTCAGGTGGTCACTTATAGTAGGGTTTTTGTTGTCGTGAGTACCTTAGTGCTTTGGTCCCTTTGTGTTGTGTCTTGTCGAGGTGAATTTTATCCTGTATGGCCAGGGGCTAGAGAGTGAGCCTCATAACCAGACACCTGGAGCGGAATCTCCATCCACAAACAGGTCAATAACACCCCAGACCCAACGACAGAGGCAGGAAGAAGGCGGCAGTGAGGGAGAGAGCGTGAGTCAGTGAGGGACCAAAAGAGGAGTGTGTGGTCATGTGGGATGTGTGTGTGTGTATGTGAGTGAGGCACAGATAGATCCCGCAGGACCTTCGGGGTCAGGCTAAACGGGCTCGCCTAACTAGGCAGCCTCTGCTACCGTGTAAGCAGTTCCAGGAGGCCGGCTCATCCCCCGAAGCCTAGCGTTTATAAGGGGAGAGCTGCTGTAACTGGGAGCCAGGCCTCACCCCCACCCAGGGTGCCCTCAGATAACACCTGAGAATCTACAGACACCCCTGCCAGGGATCTGCTACTTCGGCTGTGGTCCCACGGTCAACGAGTCTCCAGCCACCCTGGGCACAGGCTCCTGTGAGTTCTGAAGCGTGCTCCCCTCTGACTGGCCCAACGACTTAGCCTGGGGCACTGCAACCACGCAAGCAGCAGACACGTGAGCAGCCCACTCCTGTCCAAGGAGCAGTAGCCCCACGAGCAGCCTGCCCCAGGCCTAAGAGAAGAAACCTCACGTGGCCTGCCCCTGTCCAAGGAGCAGCAGCTGTCAGCTGTGTGAGCAGCCCGCTCCCTCGTCCGAGGAGCAGCAACCACGTGAGCAGCCTGCCCCGTCTGAGGAACAGCAACCACACGAGCAGCCTGCCCACGATTGAGGAGCGGCAGCCCCACGCAGCCCGCCCCGGTCCGAGGAACAGTAACTGTGCATCCCACACCATCCTCCTATCTGAAGAGCAGTAGGTGTGCGAGAAACCTGCCCCCATCCAAGAAGCAACAGCTGCACAAGCAGCCTGCCCCCATACGAGGAGCAGCAGCGGTGTGAGCAGCCCATACCCATACAAGGAACAACATCACTGCAAGCATCCCACTCCCATTCAGGAGGAGTAGCCACCGGAGCAGTCTCCCCCAGTCCGAGGAGCAGCAGCCACACGAGCAGACCACCCACGTCTGAGGAGCAGCAGCCCTGCGCAGTCCACACTGGTCCGAGGAGCAGCAGACACACGCAGCCTGCACCTGTCCGACGAGCAGCAGCTGGGTGAGCGGCCTGCCCCCATCCGAGGAGCAGCAGACACATGTGCAGCTCGCTCCCACCCAAAGAGAAGCAGCCACGCAAGCAGCCCATCCCCCGTCCGAGGAGCAGCAGCCACGTGAGCAGACAGCCCCTGTACGAGGAGCAGCAGCCGCATGAGCAGCTCACTCTGGCCCAAGGAGCTGCAGCTGCCCGAGCAGGTCGCCCCTGTCCGAGGAGTAGCAGCCACACGAACAAATAGACTGACCACATCTGAGGAACGGCAGCCCTGCACAGCCCATACTGGTCCAAGCAGCAGCAGCCACACGCAGTCTGCACCTGTCTGACGAACAGCAGCTGCGTGAGCATCCTGCCCCCATCTGAGGAGCAGCAGCCGCACATGCAGCTAACTCCCACCCGAGGAGCAGAAGCCACACAAGCAGCTCACTCCCGCCTGAGGAGCAGCAGCTTCGCGAGCAGCAGCTGTGTGAACAGCCCGCACCCGTACGAAGAGCAGTAACCCTGTAAGCAACCTGCCCTTGTCCAAAGAGCGGCAGCTTCACGAGCAGCCTGCCCCATCTGAGGAACAGCAGGAGCGTACAGCCAGCCCTGATCCAAGGAGCAGCAGCCACGTGAGCAGTCTGTGCCAATCCGAGGAGCAGAAGCCACGTGAACAGTCCGCTCCTGTCCAAAGAGCAGCAGCCGCGCTCAGCCCACCCCCACCTGAAGAGCAGCAGCCTAGTGATCAGCTCACCCCTGTCCAAGGAACAGCAGCTGGGAGAGCAGCCTCACCTACCAGCCAGAGGAAACACCACTGCTGCGAACAGCACCCACCAGAGGAGCCGCTGCCAACTGAAGAGCAGCCACTACTGTGACAACTTGAGGGGCAACTGCATCCCGAGGAACTACTGCCACCCAAGAAGCAGCCCCTGAACGACCTGACATCTAGATCAGTTGGTGAGACCAAATATGGGTAGACAAAAAAAACCCCAAAGGAAAGAAAATGATAAATCGTCAGAAAAGCAGCTAAGTGAAACAGAGGCATGCAATATGTCAGAAAAAGAATTCAGAATAAGGGTCCTAGAGTGCATAAACCGGATGGAGGAAAAAAATCAACAACTTATGCAAGAATCAAGAAGAAATGGAGGAAAAAAATCAACAACTTATGTAAGAATCAAAAAGAAATGAAGGGTGATATAGCTGTAATAAAATAAACCATGGAAAGTTTCAAAAGTAGACTAGGAGAAGCGGAGGCCCGAATTAGCGAATTAGAAGACAGGGAAGGAAAACACACACAAAATGAACTGCAATTGGAGAAAAAAAATTAAAAGACAGGAGGAGAGCCTAAAGGAGCTATGGGACAACATGAAACAAAACAACATATGAATAATAGGGGTGCCAGAACAACAGGAAGAGGAACAAGGCTTAGAAAACCTATTCGAAGAAATATTGTCCGAAAACTTCCCTGATGTGGGGAAGAAAAAAGTCACACAAGAAAAAGAGACCCACACCAAGACACATCATAATTACGATGGCAAATGTTCAGGACAAAGAGAGAATATTAAAGGCTGCAAGAGAGAGACAGAAAGTTACATACAAGGGATCTCCCATTAGATTACCAAATGACTTCTCAACAGAAACATATCAGGCCAGAAAGGAATGGAAGGAAATTTACAAAGTGATGCAAAGCAAGGGACTGAATCCAAAATACTCTATCCAGCAAGGCTATCATTCAAAATTGAAGGGGAAATAAGAAGCTTCACAGACAAAAAAGGCTAAGGAAGTTTATCCCCACCAAGCCAGCAATGCAAGAAATGCTAAAGGGACTGGTGTAAAAGAAGAAATAAAAAGGTAAGAAAAAACTCAGGCACAAAAAATGAAAATGGCTACAAACAAGTACTTTCCAATAATAACTTTAAACAAAAAGAGACTAAATGCTCCAATCAAAAGACATTGAGTGGCTGAATACATAAAAAAAAAAATGACCCATATAAATGCTGTCTACAAGAAACCCACCTCAGAACAAGGGACTCACACAGACTGAAAGTGAAGGGACGGAAAAATATCTGTCAGGCAAATGGAAATAAAAAAGCTGGGGTAGCAATACTTATATCTGAAAAATTGACCTCAAAGTGAAGGCCATAGCAAGAGATAAGGAAGGCCACTTCATAATACTAAAGGGATCAATACAACAAGAGGATATAACCCTGATAAACATATATGAACCCAATGCAGGAGTGCCCAAATACATAAAGAACTCCTGGAAGATATCAAGGGAGAGATTCACAACAATACAATCATAGTAGGGGACTTTAATAAACCACTGACATCACTGGATAAATCCTCTAGACAAAAAATCAGCAAAGAAACAGCAATCCTAAATGACTCACTAGATCA
>NW_005371421.1:608261-610147 GCF_000412655.1 Myotis brandtii | reverse complement strand
CTGCTGTAAAAAAGAAGGAATTCTTACCATTTGCAACAGCATGGATGGAACTGGAGAGCATTATGCTAAGTGAAATAAGCCAGTCAATGAAAGAAAAATACCACATGATCTCACTCATTTATGGATAATAAAGACCATTATAAACTGAGAAACAAAAATAGATACAGAGGCAGAGCAGCATTGAACAGACTGTCAAACTACAGTGGGAAGCCCGAGGAGGGTTGGGGGGGGGGCGGTAAGAGATCAACCAAAGGACTTGTATGCATGCATATAAGCATAACCAATGGACACAAGACACTGGGTGGTAAGGGAGGCCGGGGGATTGTCAAGGGGGGAAAAAAAGGAGACATATGTAAAAAAATAAATAAATAAAAGAATAAGAATGGTAAATATATACCCATCAATAATAACCTTAAATGTAAATTGCTTAATGCTCCAATCAAAAGACATAGGGTAGCTGAATGAATAAGAAAACATGCTGTCTAAACAGACTTACCTCACAATGAAAGTAAAGGGATGAAAAAAATGTTTCCAGGCAAAAAAAAGCTGGGGTAGGAATACGCATATCTGACAGAATAGACTTCAAATTGAAGGCCGTTACAAGAGATAATGAAGGATACGTCATAATACTAAAAGGATTGATAAAACGAGAGGCTATAACTCTGGTAAACATATATGCTCCCAATACAGGAGCATCCAAATATATAAAAAAGACTTCTGGAGGATTTTAAAAAAGAGCTGGACAACAATACAATCCCTGTAGGGGACTTTAACATCCCACTGACATGACTGGACAGATCTTCTACACTAGAGCAAAGTGAGCCTGGAGCAAGTTACTGTTGCAGTGGGGGATGGAAGGAAAGCAAAGGTGAGAGACATAAGTAAAATCAGAGTGTCTAGGAAAAATTAAAGGGAAGATATCCTAAAACTTCCAGGAAATCTCCACCAATGGAGCAAAGAAAAAAAAAATGCCTCTATTATTCTGTGAGCAACAAACCAAACTGGGTTGGAGGTTTCAGACAATTCGCTCATATGATTGCAAAGACAGACAGAAACTTCCGGATTGGAGAGGGCTTTCTTGAAGGCTCCCAGATTGGAGAGGGTGCAGGTCGGGCTGAGGGACCCACCTCCAGTGCACGAATCTTCGTGCACCTGGCCCGTAGTTCTATTAATAAAACATTCTTGAAATGACAAAATTAAAGAAATTAAAAAATGGAAGGAGTGGCTGCAGGGGTTAAAACAGGGGTATGGAGGGAGGAGTGTAGGTATGGCTATAAAAAGGCAGACATGCAAACTTCTGTTTTCTATATCAGGATCTAAGCAGCTTGGAAGGTGTCACTCCATTCTAACAAGTAAGAAGCTGAACAAACTGAAAAACTGACAACCTTTCTTATATCCAACCATGAAGCAAGATCACAAGGCAAACCATTATTTCAAAATTTGGAAAGACAAAAAGGCAAATACGCAGGTATCTACACTAATAAAAGAGAAACATGGTAATTGGCGTACGACCGCTACCCTTCCCATTGGCTAATCAGGGAGATATGCAAATTAACTGACAGCCAAGATGGCGGCCGGCAGCCAGGCAGCTGATGCGAACAGGGAGGCTTGCTTCCTGCAGTGAAGGAGGACTCCAACGTTCCCCGCCTGCCTTGCCGGCCTCTGAGCTTCAGTTGGAAACATTGTAACATTTATAGAAGATAAACAAAACCCCAGAAACCTCCTGTCAGTCAGCCGGGATCTCAGAGCTGGAGTCGCAACATTGTTTCGAATACAGAAAACAAAGGCCAGAAACCTGCTTTCAGCAGCCGAGCCTCAGAGAGAAAGCCGGCTCCCAGCTCCAGTGACAGCCATAGAAGGTAAATAAATGCCAGAATAAAAAAAAA
>NW_005371421.1:601404-607085 GCF_000412655.1 Myotis brandtii | reverse complement strand
GGGGGCGGTGCCCCAACTCCCCAATCGGCCCTGCTCTGAGCCTGACCAGGGGCTGCACCTAGGGATTGGGCCTGCCCTCTGCCACCCGGGAGCAGGCCTAAGCCAGCAGGGCGTTATCTCCCGAGGGGTCCCAGACTGCGAGAGGGCACAGGCCGGGCTGAGGGACCCCCCCTTCCCCCCCGAGTGCACAAATTTTTGTGCACCGGGCCCCTAGTATAATTATATATTACATACATGTACTTAACTGGACTTAATTAAAATTAAAGAGCTGAAACCTCTGCAGAAACTGGTACCATGTTAGGGAAATCTGAACTACACCTGAAAATTTCTGGAGACCTGATGTGAACAAGTCTGAAAGTAACAAATGCTTGTTGGTGCCAGTCATAGAGGAGTTGCCACACTGTGCTAGCTGTAGCTCAATAGCTTCTGACAGTGAAGACGGCAGAAAAATCCCCTCACCCCTCATATAGAGGGAGAGAAAAAGTAACTATTTTGAAATATGTCACAACAATTGGTTCTTCTTAACAAGTTTCATCATCAAGAGAAATATTTCATCAGAGCCTAATCTACTGAAATTTTATCAGCCTAAAACAGGTAGGGGAAGGGAAATACCAAATTGCAGCCTGCTCTAGCTTCCCACCTGAGAGAAGGGAAATACACAACTCCTGTTAACAGTAGCAATCCTGCCACATATCAAGGAGAGAAAAACTAGGAAGTACTTGTCAAGCTCACCCGAGGAAGAGAAATTAACTAAAAGACTGAGCCTTAATCATACAAGTAAAGGACACTTGTTCTTCCCACAGATCCTACCATAAAATTATTAAAGCAGTTTTTTTCACATTGTGCATCATATCTAGGTAAAAATTTAAAAAATTACAGGGAATAGTAAAAGGTCAAACAAACAAAACCCCCACATTGTGAAAAGAAAGAGCAAGCATCAGAATCAGACTGAAATATGATAAGAAAATTGGAATAATCAGACTGGGGATTTAAAATAACTATGACTGGAGCCAAGATGGCGGCAAAAGTAAACACCTGTACTCACTGCCTCCCACAACTACATCACAAATATAACTAAAATACAGAACAACCATCATTCAGAACTGCCTGAAATCTGGCTGAATGGAAGTCCTACAACTAGAGAAATAAAGAAGAAAACACATTGAGAATGGTAGGAGGTGCGGAATAGGCTTATCCAACACCCACGTGTGGCATGTTTTTAATTGGGAGGAATATCGCGGCTATAGAGGCCTCCGGTGAAGAGCAAGGGGACACAGCCCCACAACAGACCCCTAGCCCAGGGTTCCAGAGCTGGGAAGAGAAGCCCCCGTAACTTAGGGCTATAAAAACCAGTGGGGATTGTGGTTGAGTGACACGGAGGCTGCTGGAAACCCAGGCAGTCCCTCTTAAAGGGCCTGCACAGACTTACTCAGACTCAACCCCTCTGAGCTTCACTGCTGGGGCAGCAGCTTTGGGGGATCCAGCAACATATAGGAAGGAATGGGATTATCTGGCATTGGGGCAGGAAATCAGGGGTGGCTTTCTCCCAGACAGAGGTGCTCACAGGGGTCATTGTTCCTCTACTAGACCTCCCCCATCACAGAGCTGACTGGCAACCTTATCTGAGTTTCCATTGGCTTGGTTCACACTGTTCACTCCACCATGGGGATTCCCTGAGATCCCTTCCCATCCAACTTGCAGCCCCATCTATGATTTTTGCAGAGGCCTTTCCATATGAATGACCTGCCCTGGCTCAGGCTTCATACTTTCCTAAAATCTCTTAAACAAGCAGCAGTTGGTGTCAGCATGCCACATACCTATCAATAAGAGGCCCCAGACCTGCACTAGCACCAGGCTGCCTTGTTTCATAGCTGGGCCTCACCTGGGCACTTCCAACTACAATATAAATAGCAGTCATCTGAAGATTGATTAGTAGCTCCTGTCGGGTGGCCCCAGGCAGTGGCTGACTTTGAACCTCCCAGGAGGCCCAGAGCCAGTGCATGTGGTGAACAGCTTCAGACTCTACACATCCACAAGTGATACAATCAAGGGGCAGTCTCAGTAAATACCAAAGCCCCACTAAAGCAAGTCCTACTCCATAGAGGTGTTGTTGCAGATGGTCTTCACAGCCGATTGGCCTGGGGGGTCAATTCTTCCCAGTGATGCCAACAGCAATCAAAGCTCAACTATAACAAGACTGTGCACACAGCCCACACAGGGATGCACCTAGAGTGCACAGCTCAGGTGACTGGGGAGGATGAGCCACTGGGTCATACAGGACACCTACTACACAAGGCCACTCTACCAACTCCAGCAGACATAGCCGTCTACTTAAGATATAGAAACAAACACAGGTAAGCAGCCAAAATGTGGAGACAAAGAAATATGCCACAAATGAAAGAATTTTTTTAAATCTCCAGAAAAAAAACCCTAAATGAAGTGGAAACAAGCAAACTACTAGATTCAGAGTTCAAAACAATGGTTATAAGGTTGCAGAAGGATCTTAATGAAAGCTTCAAGGAACTTAGTGAGGTTTTCAAGGATCTTAGTGAGAATTTCAAGGATCTTAGTAAGAATTTTAAGGACATTAGTGAGAACATCAACGACATGAAAAAGGACCAGTCAGAAATTAAGCATACACTAACTGAAATAAAGAATAATTTACAAGGCATCTACAGATTAGAGGATTCTGAGAATCAAATCAATGATTTGGAATATGAGGAACCAAAAAACACCCAATCAGAAGAGCAAAAACAAAAAGAATAAAAAATATGAACATACTGTTAGGAGCCTCTGGGACAACTTCAAGCATACCAACATTTGCATTATGTGGGTGCCAGAAGGAGATGAAAGAGAGCAAGATATTGAAAACCTATTTGAGGAAATAATGACAAAAAACCTCCCTTCCTGGTGTAAAAAATAGATTTACAAGTCCAGGAAGCACCGAGAGTCCCAAACAAGAGGAATCCAAAGAGGTCCACACCAAGACACATCATAATTAAAATGCCAAGGGCTAAAGATAAAGAGAGAATCTTAAAAGTAGGAGGAGAAAAGCAGTTAGTTATCTACAAGGGAGTGCCCATATGACTATCAGCTGATTTCTCACCAGAAACTTTGCAGGCCAGAAGGGAGTGGCAAGAAATATTCAAAGTGATGAATAGCAAGGATCTATAACCAGGTTTATTCTACCCAACAAAGCTATCATTTAGAATTGAAGGTCAGTCAGATAAAGAGCTTCACAGACAAGAAAAATCTGAAGGAGTTCATCACCACCAAACCAGTATTACATGGAATATTGAAGGGTATTCTTGAAGGAGGAGGAGGAGAAAAAGGAGGAGGAAGAGAGAGGAGGGGGAGGAGAAAGAGGGAGAGGAGGGGGAGGAGGAAGATAAAGAAGAAATAGAAGAAGGAAAGAAGAGGAGGAGGAAGAAGAAAATATATGAACAATAAAATGGCAATAAATACATATCTATCAATTGAATCTAAAAATCAAAATAAATGAACAGAAATAAATAAATAAATAAATAAATAAATAAATGAACAAAGAATCAAATAAACTGATGAATCAAATAGAACCAGAGGCATGGAAACATGGAACAGACTGACAAATTTCAGAGGAAAGATGGTGGTGGGAAGAGATTAACCAAGAACTTATTTGGGCTGTTTCCAGATCTTGGCTATTGTAAATAACGCTGCAATATGACACATAAGCATAGACAACAGTGTGGTGATGGCCAGAGGGAAGGGGGGCCAAGGGGCTGGGTGGAGGTGGGCAAAGGTGGGGGGGAATGGGGACATCTGTAATACTCAACAATAAAGATTTTTAAAAAATAAAAATAAAAAATAACTATGACCAATATGAAAAGAGCATTAATAAAAAAGTAGGCAACATACAAGAGGAGATGGAAATTCTAAAACAGAATTTAATAAATACCAGTGCCCTGACCAGGGTGGATCAGTGGATAGAGCATCAGCCCATGTGCTGAAGTCATGGGTTCAATTCAAGGTCAAGGGCACAAATTTGGGTTGCAGGTTCGATTCCCAGCCATGGTCAGGGTGCATGCAGGAGGCAACCAATCAATGTGTCTCTCTCACATTGATGTTTCTCTCTCTCTACTCTGACTCTATCCCCTTCCCTCCCTCCCTCCTTTCCACTATCTCTAAAAAGCAAGATCAAAAGTAGCGTAGCCGAAACCAGTTTGGCTCAGTGGATAGAGTGTCGGCCTGCGGACTGAAGGGTCCCAGGTTCGATTCCGGTCAAGGGCATGTACCTGGGTTGTGGGCACATCCCCAGTAGGAGATGTGCAGGAGGCAGCTGATCGATGTTTCTCTCTCATCGATGTTTCTAACTCTCTATCCCTCTCCCTTCCTCTCTGTAAAAAATCAATAAAATATATTTTTTAAAAAAAAGTAGCGTAAATAAAAAATGCCTATGAAGGCTCCTGGACTGGGTGGCTCAGTGGGTTGGAGTGTTGTCCCGTACACCAAAAGGTTGCAGGTTGGATTCCCATTAGGCCACATACATAGGTTTCAGGTTTGATCCCCAGTTGGGTCATGTATGGGAGGCAACTGATTGATGTTTCTCTCACATATAAATACTAGAGGCCCAGTGCACAAAATTCGTGCACAGGGGGCAGGAGGGTCCCTCAGCCCAGCCTGCACCCTCTCCAATCTGGGAAACCCCTCTCACAATCCAGGACTGCTGGTACCCAACAGCTTGCCTCCCCGCCTGATTGCCCCTAACCACTCCCCTGCCAGCATGATCACCCCTTAACCACTCCCCTGCCAGCCTAGTCACCCCCAACTGCCCTCCACTACAGGCCTGGTCGCTCCCAACTGCCCTCCCCTACAGACCTGGTCCCTCCCAACTGCCCTCCCCTGCTGGACTGATCGCCCACAACTGCCCTCCCCTGCTGGCCATCTTGTGTCCACATGGGGGCGGCCATCTTGTGTGTTGGAGTGATGGTCAATTTGCATAATACCTCTTTATTAGATAGAATTGTTCTCTCTCTGTCCCTTCCTCTTTCTCTAATGTCAATTGGAAAATTTTTTCAAAGAATGCCTAGCTTGAACATTTCTCTATAGAAACTTCAAAAACTAAAAAAGCAAATGGAAAAAATTAGACTGAAAAAAAAAATCCAAAAATTATGAAACAATTACAAAAGGTGTAGTTAACGTATTATGGGAATGCCAGAAGGAAAAGAGAAAAATAGAAGAAATATTTGAAGCAATAATGATTGAGAATTTCTACCAAATTAATATTAGAAATAAAACCACAGAACCAGGAAGCTCAGAGAATGCCAAGTAGAATATTAAAAACAATGACAACAAAAAAACCTACACCAAGGCATATCATAGTCAAACTAAAAAAAATGAAAGATAAAGAAAAAAATCCTAGCCTGCCTGGCATGGCTCAGTGTTAGAGCGTAAACCTATGAACCAGGAGGTCATGGTTTGATTCCCAGTCAGATCATAGGCCTAGATTGGGGGCTTGCTCCACAGTGTGGGGCATGCAGGAAGCAAACAATCAATGATTCTCTCTCATCATTGATGTGTATGTGTGTGTGTGTATGTATATCTACACTAATAAAAGAGAAACATGGTAATTGGCGTACGGCCGCTACCCTTCCCATTGGCTAATCAGCATATCCTTATGCAAATTAACTGTCAGCCAAGATGGC
>NW_005371421.1:597924-599995 GCF_000412655.1 Myotis brandtii | reverse complement strand
AGCAGCAGGCCTAAGCCAGCAGGTCGTTATCTCCCGAGGGGTCCCAGACTGCGAGAGGGCACAGGCCGGGCTGAGGGACCCTCCTCCCCCCCGAGTGCACTGGGCCTCTATTTTGTGCACCGGGCCTCTAGTGTGTGTGTGTGTATATATATATATATATCTTCCCCTTCCTTTCTGAAAGCAATAAATATAAATTAAAAAAGAAAAAGAAAAAAAACCTAGGAGGACCCTGGCTGATGTGGTTCAATGGACAGAGTGTCAGCCCATACACCATGTGGTTGTGGGCTCAATTCCCGATTAAGACCACATACTAGGGTTGCAGGTTTGATCCACAGTCCTGATAGGGGCACGTGTGGGAGGCAACCAATAGATGTGTCTCTCTCACATTGATCTTTCTCTCTTTCTCTCTCCCTCTCACCCTCTCTCTCATTCCCTCCCTCCCTGCCTTGCACTCTCTTAAAATCAATGGACAAAATATGCTCGGGTAAGGATTAACAAACAACAACAACAGCAGCAATGCCCTGGCTGGTGTGGCTCACTTGGTTGGAACATCATCCTATACACCAAAAGGTGGTAGGTTAAATTCCTAGTCAGGGCACATACCCAGGTTTTGGGTTACATTCTCAGTCAGGGCATGTGCAGGAGACAACCAATCGATGTTTCTCTTTCACACTAATGTTTGTTTCCCACTCTCTTTTCTTCCTCCCCTTCTCTCTCTCTCTCTCTCTAAAAAAAGTTTTTAAATCAATAAACAAATTTTTAATTAAAATCTCTCTATATAAAAGCGACCGAATAACCAAATGACCAGTTGACCGGTCAATATGATCCCCACTGACCACCAGGGGGCAGATGCTCAATGCAGGAGATGCCCCCTGGTGGTCAGTATGCTCCCACAGGCAACCTCCCGCGATCCTTCCCCTGGCTGGCCAACCTCCCACGGTCCCTTCCCCAGCCAGCCGCCCCCCCATCGGCCCCAATTGGGGGCGGGGAGGGGGCAGCCAGACAACCTCCCATGGTCCCTCTCCCTGGCCGGCCAACCTCCCCCATTCCCTTCCACCAGCTGGCCAATCCCCCACAAATCGACCGCCAGGCTGAGGGACCCCACCCATGCACAAATTCATGCACCGGGCCTCTAGTGAAATATAACATTAAATAACAAGAGCAACAACGTATTCAGTTATGTATGTGTACACACACACACACACACACACACATATGCATGCATATAGATAAGTAAAATAAATGACAGCAATGATATAATGGAATCAGCACAGGAGGAAGGAATTCCAAATATTTTGTTATTATAAAGTACTCACACTATATATAAAGCTGTATATTGTAATTTGTAAGTGGACTCAGTTTAGTTATAAATTTAGATTGAAAACTCTAGGGTGACCACTAAAAAAGTAAAAAAAAAAAAAAAAAGAAGCATAGTTGATATGTAGACAAAGGAATAAAGTACAGTCATATGAAATGTGCAATTAAAACTGTAAAAGGCAGAAAAGAGTGGAAGAAAAAAACAAGACAAAGAAAAATGTCAATGAATAAAAGACAGTAACAACTATGACACATAACATCAATATCAATAATCACTTTAAATAACAAAAGTCAAAATATACCAATTAAAAAACTATAAAAGTGAATCAAAATACAAGACCAAACTATACTTTGTCTACAAGAAACCTACTTCAAATACGAAAACACATATTGAAAATCCTATATAATAAAGAGGTAATTGCAAATTGACCATCACGCCCTCACAAGATGGCTGCCTACAACCAGGCCGGCAGGGGGGTTAGTGAGGGATGACCAAACGACTGAACAAGCAGGCTGTGTGGGGCGACCAGGCCAGCAGGGGCGTTAGTGTGGGGCAACAAGGCTGGCAGGGGGCTTAGTGTGGGGCAACCAGGCTGGCAGGGGGGTGAGGGCCGACCAAACGACTGAACAGCAGGCTGCGTGGGGTGACCAGGCCGGCAGGTGGGGGGCAGTAAGAGGCGACCAGGCCAGCGGGGGCAGGGTGCAGTTGGGGGCGACCAGGCCGGCAGATGAGGGCAGTTGGGGGCAACCAGGC
>NW_005371421.1:584642-597686 GCF_000412655.1 Myotis brandtii | reverse complement strand
CTGGCCAGCAGTGGGGGGCAGTTAGGGGTGACCAGGTCGGCGGGGGGGGGGGCAGTTAGGGGCAATCAGGCCAGCACACAGAGGCAATGAGGGGCGATCAGGCCAGCAGGGGGGGCGGGCAGTTAGGGATAACCAGGCAAGCAGGCAGGTGAGCGATAGGAGCCAGTGGTCCAGGATTGTGAGAGGGATTGTCCAACTGCTGGTTTAGGCCCGGACCCCGAGATCTGGCCTAAACTGGCAGTTGGACATCCCCCAAGAAGTCCCGGATTGGAGATGGTGCAGGCTGGGCTGAGGGGACCCCACCCGTGCACAAATTTCATGCACCAGGCCTCTAGTAAATGTATAGAAAGATATACCATGCTAACTTAATCAAAAGAAAGCTGAAACAGTTATCTTAATTTCAGACAACACAGACTTCAGAGCAAGTAAAGTTACCATGGAAAATAGGGGCATTACATAATGATAAGGGGGTCAATTCTCCAGAAATACATAACAATACTTTGGGTACAGTGATCACTTTTTATTTTATTTCATGTTTTTACTGAGAGAGAGAGGAAGGAAGATAAAGAAACATCGGTGAGAGAGAAACATCCATCATCGGCTGCCTCCTGCAAGCCCCGTATTAGGGATAGAGCTTGCAACCCAGGCATGTGCCCTGACTGGGAATTTAGCTGTGACTTCCTGGTTCATAGGTCAATGCTCAACCACTGAGCAACACCAGCCAGGCACTGATCACTTTTTTGATATGTCAAAGGCATGATCTGTGATAAGCTGGGATTCATTAAAATTAAAACCTTCTAGTCCTCACTGGTTTGGCTCAGTGGATGGAGCGTCGGCCTGCAGACTGAGGGGTCCCAGGTTCGATTCCAGTCAAGGGCACATGCTTGGGTTACAGGCTTGGTCCCCAGTAGGGGGTGTGCAGGAGGCAGCTAGCTGATCAGTGATTCCCTCTCCCTTCCTATCTGAAATCAATAAAAATATATTTTAAAAAAATTTAAAACCTTCTACTCTATGAGAGATAATATCAGGAGAAGGAGAAGATAAGGCACTGATTAGAAAGAGAAAATATTTGGAAAAGACACATCTGATAAAGGACTGTTCTCCAAAACATAGTCTATGAATCAGAAAACAAGACCCATATATATGCTGTCTATAAAAGGTCCCCCTCAGAACCTAAGACACACACAGACTAAAGGTAAAGAGATGATACAACTAATAAGGGGTTAATTTATAACTCAACACCAAAAAATAAACCACCCAATTAAAAAATGGGCACACAACCTGAATAGATATTCTCCAAAGAGGACATACTGATGGTTAATATAAAAAGATGCTCAGTGTCACTCATCATGAAGAAGTGTAAATTAAAACCACAATGAGATATCACCTGTGAGAATGGCTAGCATCAATAAACTTACAAATGATAGGTGTTGGCGAGCATGTGGAGAAAGGGGAACCCTCGGTCACCCTTAGTGGGAATGCAGATTGTTACAACCACTATAAAAACAGTATGGAGTGTCCTCAAAAAATTAAAAATGGAACTGCCTTATGACCCAGTGATTCCACTTCTGAGTATATATCCAAAGAACCCAAAACACAAATTCAAAAGAACATATGCAACCCTATGTTCATTACAGAATTATTTACAATAACCAAGACATGGAGGCAATCCAAATACCCATCAATAGACGAGTAGAAAATAAAGCTGTGGTACATATATAAAATGGAATATTACTTGGCCATAGAAAAGAATGAATGAATACGATAGCATGGATGAACACAGAAGTATTATGCTAAGAGAAAGACAAAAATCATATATCATTTATATGTGGAATCTAAATAATAAAATAAAAAACAAAATAGAAACAGTCTTATAGATACAGAAAACATGCTGATGAATGCTAGAGGGAAAGAGTATTGTGGGGCAAGGCGAAAAAAGGTGAAGGTATTAAAAAGTACTAATTGATAGTTACAATATAGGCACGGAAATGTAAGGTAACAAATCGGGAATATAGTCAATAATATTGTAATAACTATATAAGATGGCAAGTGGGCACTTGAATTATCAGAGGAAACACTGTGTGACCTATATGGCTAGTTATCCATTGTGCTATACACCTGAATACAAAAATAGTGTTAAATACATATTATAATTTTTTAAAAATTTTAAAATTAAACACAGAAAAAATTATATTAAAAAAATTCTAAAACCAAACAAGAAGACAAACAACCCAATTAATAAATGGGGAGTCCTGGCTGGGTGACTTAGTTGGTTGGAGTGTTGTCCTGTACACCAAAAAGGTTGCAGGTTCAATTCCTGATCAGGGCACATAACTAGGTCCATCCCCAATCAGGGCACATATGGGAGACAACAGATAGATTTCTCTCTCATTAAAAAATGGGCACACAACCTGAATAGATATTCTCCAAAGAGGACATACTGATGGTTAATATAAAAAGATGCTCAGTGTCACTCATCATGAAGAAGTGTAAATTAAAACCACAATGAGATATCACCTGTGAGAATGGCTAGCATCAATAAACTTACAAATGATAGGTGTTGGCGAGCATGTGGAGAAAGGGGAACCCTCGGTCACCCTTAGTGGGAATGCAGATTGTTACAACCACTATAAAAACAGTATGGAGTGTCCTCAAAAAATTAAAAATGGAACTGCCTTATGACCCAGTGATTCCACTTCTGAGTATATATCCAAAGAACCCAAAACACAAATTCAAAAGAACATATGCAACCCTATGTTCATTACAGAATTATTTACAATAACCAAGACATGGAGGCAATCCAAATACCCATCAATAGACGAGTAGAAAATAAAGCTGTGGTACATATATAAAATGGAATATTACTTGGCCATAGAAAAGAATGAATGAATACGATAGCATGGATGAACACAGAAGTATTATGCTAAGAGAAAGACAAAAATCATATATCATTTATATGTGGAATCTAAATAATAAAATAAAAAACAAAATAGAAACAGTCTTATAGATACAGAAAACATGCTGATGAATGCTAGAGGGAAAGAGTATTGTGGGGCAAGGCGAAAAAAGGTGAAGGTATTAAAAAGTACTAATTGATAGTTACAATATAGGCACGGAAATGTAAGGTAACAAATCGGGAATATAGTCAATAATATTGTAATAACTATATAAGATGGCAAGTGGGCACTTGAATTATCAGAGGAAACACTGTGTGACCTATATGGCTAGTTATCCATTGTGCTATACACCTGAATACAAAAATAGTGTTAAATACATATTATAATTTTTTAAAAATTTTAAAATTAAACACAGAAAAAATTATATTAAAAAAATTCTAAAACCAAACAAGAAGACAAACAACCCAATTAATAAATGGGGAGTCCTGGCTGGGTGACTTAGTTGGTTGGAGTGTTGTCCTGTACACCAAAAAGGTTGCAGGTTCAATTCCTGATCAGGGCACATAACTAGGTCCATCCCCAATCAGGGCACATATGGGAGACAACAGATAGATTTCTCTCTCCTCTCTCTCTCTCTCTCTCTCTCCCCCCCCACCCCCCTCTCCTCCTCTCTAAAACATATCCTCAGGTGAAGATTTTAAAAAAGGGAGGGGGAAGGGCCTGGACATGTCACCAAAGTAAACATGCAGGTAGCAAATAAGCATATGGAAAGATTCATAACAGTGTATGTCATTAGGATACTGCATAGTTAAATAATAATGAGATACCACTACACATCAATTAGAATGGCCAAAATCCAAAATACTACACCACCAAATGTTGATGAGGATGTGAAGCAACAGAAACTCTGCCATTTCTGCTGAAAATGCAAAATGATACAGCTACTTTGGAAAGCAGTTTCAATTTCTTAAACAACTAAAATTACTCCTGCCATAGTATCCAAAAATTGCGCTCCTTGGTATTTACCCAAAGGAGTTAAAAACATGTCCACACAAAAGCCCACACATGAATGTTTATAGCATCTTCATTCATACTTGCCAAAACTTAGAAATAATCAAGATGCCCTTAAGTGAATGGACAAATACACTGTGGTACATGCAGAAATGAAATGTTATTCAAATCTAAAGAGAAATGAGCTATCAAACCAGGAAAAGACATGAAGGAACCCTAAATGCATATCAATAAATGAAAGAAGCCAATTTGAAAAGGATATATATATATTATATGATTGCAACTACATGACATTTTGTAAAAGTGAAAACTGTAAAGACAGTAAAAGGATTAGTGGTGTCCAAGAGTTAGGATGAGGGAGGCATGAATAGGCAGAGCACAGAGAATTTTTAGAACAAATTTTCAGTATCAAATCATTTTGCATAATACAAAAGTGATGGCTACATGCCATTATATTATTTATCAAAACCCAGAGTGTAAAACACCAAGAGTGAACCCTAATATAAACTGTGGACTGTGGGTAATAATGATGTGTCAATCATAGATGATAACCAATGTCCCACTTTGGTGCTAGATGTCTTCAGTGGTCAAGGCTGCATTTGTACAGGAGCAGGGCCCATATGGGAAATCTCTGAGCTCAATTTTGCTGTGAACCTAACTCTGCTCTAACAAATAAAGTGCTTTTTTAAAAAAATGAGAAATCTTATGTAGATGAAACTGTTCTGTTAACTTGACTATATCAATGGCAAAAGCATGGTTGTGATATTGGTACTAGTTCTACTATTGGGAGAAACTGGGGAAAGGATAAAAGCGATCTATTATTTCTTATAAGTGAATCTACAATTATCTCAAATAAAAAGTTAATTTAAAAAAATACATGCACTTAGATAACTTAAAAATAAAGTATTAGAAACTCATCAACAGATGTTAAATAATTGAATATCAGAGTGGCAAAAACACTATTTTTCACTAGAAAAGTAGATGCAGGCTCATAGTACTCTCTATAATAGCACACAGACTGGGATACTGAATGTATATTTGAAGACAACAAAAATAAACTATAAATTATATGAAGGAAAATAAGAATCATATTTGGAAGATACAGTTTCATTCAACTCTGTAAGTCTAACCTTTTGTTGCTGAAAGCAAGCATTCAGCTACGCGTTTTCATTAACTGTTATACAAACAGCAAAATCAAACATATTGTAAAAAGCAGACAGTGACATTTACAGACCTGGTCATTTATATACCTTTGTTTGATAAGACACATAGTTAAGACCAATAAATTAAAAGTTATATTGTGTGTGTGTGTGTGTGTACACTAGCATAAACACTCATGTACTTACTCATGTGCAGCACGGTGGCAAAATATCTAGGATACAACCTCAGAAAAAAATATTTTTCCTTAACCATCACATTATTTAATTATCACACAACTCAATCACTGATGGTTAATGCTACTTAATCATCAATACTGCACTGAGTGGTTTAGCTGTATGCTTCTTCAATTCCACACAACCAAGACTGAACTACTTGAGCACAAATCTGTTCTCCTTTTTTAATTAAATGAAAGCTATAACAACATTTATTTATAGTAACTGGGGGTGGGGGGTGGGGAGGAATTTACAAACCTACTATAGTTTGCACTAATGATTATATATACCTGTATTAATTTGAACTAAATGACCTTTACATGAGTAGGTAACACACCATTCATTTTATAAGATGCTGGAAAAAATTTCTTCTTTGATTAGGATATACTAATATTTATCATCCGATTTAGCTAGTGTGTATTTACTAGCATAAGCACAAGAAATCATTAACTTCTATTAGCTTCAGTAGAATATAAAAAATTATAAATTAAATGGGTGAATGACAGTTGATTTTAACTCCTTATTTATACAATTCTGAAATTCAAAACAAAACATTACATATTGAGCCACATCTATGGCATTGAGAAATAAGACATATGAAAGGAGAAAGAAGAGAAAGTAGTAAATGAGGCAAGGGAAGCAAGGAGAAGTCCTGAAATATAAACAAAATACATGCAAAAAAAGTGAAAGAACAAGATCAAGAAAAATAATGCCAAACAGAGTAGTAGTTGAAAATAGGTTCCTATTAATAAATTACCAGTGTTCCAGCTTCTAGTTGCCGTAGAGACCAATATATAAATTTTACAAAAGGCTCATGAAGTTTGGCATTCACAAATGGCATCCACTGTAGTTGCTCTGTCATCACAGGCAAAAGCTAAAATTATGGAAAATATAAAAGAACAGTATTTTTTAGATATCTGAAACCAATTACCATAATATTCCAAAAATTATTTTTCCAAAAAAAAGCATTCTCTAACAAAAATTACTTTAACCCTTTGAGTGCTAGGAACTATGCTAAAATTGCCAAGGCATTTTGAGTTAAGGTTTTTAAATTTTTTTCCCACATAAAGAGTGAACTACTAGCATCTAATAGTGACACTGCAGGAGGAGCACGGGGCACTTTTGGCGAAAGACGGGAGGAGCGCGATCGCGCTCCCTGGCACTCTAGGGGTTAAAACGACATGCAATACAATATGGAGATGTGTATTTGAAATTTTAAATATAGTCATGTGCCACATAAAGATGTTTCAGTCAATGGCAGATCTCATATAGAATGGTCCCATGAGATTATCATCAACAGAGCTACAAAATCCCTATCACCTAGTGACTTTGTGGCCATCATGAGGTTATAGCGCAAAGATTGCTGTGATTGAGATGGCAAACAACTTGAACCTGGTGTGGATGAGGATGAACTTGAGGAGTTTGTAGAGGGGGTTCCTGAAGAAATGACTAAAGAGGAGTTGTTGGAACTGGAACAGAAATATACAGCAGAAGGGCAAGAGAAAAGGAAACTGCTGAAGAAAAATAAGAACCTCCAGGAAAACTCAGTGAAGGATTTTTATTAATATACTAGTAGAGGAACGTTAATCTGCTTACAAGAAAATCTATGCTGAAAAAAAAGAAGCAAACCAAGCAAACCACCCTGGACATATTTCTGAAAAGAGTGGCACCTCCTCAAGAAGAGCCCCAGGTAGGTCCTTCAGGAGATATGTCAGAAGGAGGCTTGTCATCATAGGAGAAGACAGCTCCATGTGTGCTACTGACCTGAAGGCCTTCAGCGGGACAAGATGTGGAGGTGGGAGGCAATGACATTGATGATCCTGACCCTGTGCAGGCCGAGGCTAATGTGTGTTTCTTAGTTTTAAACAAAATAGTTTAAAAGAAAAAATAGAGAAAAAGCTTTTAGAATAAGGATCTATATTTTGTGCAGCTGTACAGTGTGTGTTTTAAGCTAAGTGTTAACAGAAAAGAGTCAAATAGTTTTAAAAAATTTTTTAAGTTTATAAAAAGTAAAAATGTTACAGTAAGCTAAGGTTAATATATTATTGAAGGAAATATTTTTATAAATTTAGAGTGGTCTAAGTGTACAGTGGTTATAAAGTCTACTGCAGTGCACAGTATGTTCTAGGCCAGTGGTTGGCAAACTGCGGCTCGCAAGCCACATGCGGCTCTTTGGCCCCTTGAGTGTGGCTCTTCCACAAAATACCGACTTCTGCACATGGGCCACGAAGTTTCAATCGCACTGTACGTGCGTGCCCGCACGTGATATGTGGAAGAGCCACACTCAAGGGGCCAAAGAGCCGCATGTGGCTCGCGAGCCGCAGTTTGCCGACCACTGTTCTAGGCCATCACACTCATTCACCACTCACTGACTCACACAGAGCAACTGCCAGTCCTGCAAGCTCCATTCATGGCAAGTGCCCTATATGGCTGTACCATTTTTAAATCTTTTATACCATACTTTTTCTATGTTTACATACACAAATACTTACCATTGTGTTACCAGTGCCTACAGTATTCAGTATAATAATATGTTGTACAAGTTTGCTGTCTAGAAGTAGTATCCTATACCACTTAGCCTACGTGTGTAGTATTCTATACCTTTAGGTTTCTGTAAGTATATCCCATGATATTTGCATGATGAAATTGCCTACAATGCATTGATTCAGCATTATTAGCACATCTAGGATTCTTAAAAATATATATTTTTATTGATTTCAGAGAGGGAGAGAGAGATAGATACATCAATGATGAGAATCATTGATTGGTTGCCTCCTGCACACCCCCTACTGGGGTCTAGCCTGCAACCCTGGTGTGTGCCCTGATCGGGAATCAAACCTGGGACCCTTCAGTCCACAAGCCAACACTCTTATCCACTGAGCCAAACCAGCTAGGGCTAGCACATCTAATATTTTAAGGAGATAAATCTAGACAAACATATACTCTGAACCTTAAATGGTTAAATAAATATATGGTACATATATAAACATTAGAAATGATAATAGCATCTATAATTATTGTGATGGCCTATTTTGGGGTGATAAAAACAGGTTACAAAAGAGCAAATGTAATAAGATCCCATTTATCTATCCTATATAATAAAAGATGTAATATGCAAATGGTTGTTACGCAGTGAAGCGTAATGACCAACCACGTAACGACCGGATCTCAGATCAGCAGGAGGGTGGGGGAGCGAGCTACAAGTGGGCAGCAGAGAGCTACAGGAGGGGGCAGGGAAGCAAGGTATGAGGGGGAGCAAGGGGGGGTGGGGGAGCTACAGGAGGGCAGGGCAGCAGGCGGAGAGCTACTGGAGGGCGGCAGCAAGCTACTGGCGAGCTATTGGCGCACAGATTCATGTGCAGGGCTACTAGAATATATATAAAAGCCTAATATGCTAAGTGTTCAACCGAGTGGTTGACCGACTGGTCGCTATGACATGCACTGACCACCAGGGGGCAGATGCTCCGACCGGTAGGTTAGCTTGCTGCTGGGGTCCAGCCAATTGGGACTGAGTGAGAATGTGTTAGCAAAGAGATCAAGGAAGAAATAAGAAACTTCCTGGAAACAAGCAAAAATGAACACACAAAAATAAAATCTATGGAACACAGCAAAAGCAGTCCTAAGAGGGAACTCCATAGCATTAGAGGGGTGCAGTCCTCAAGAAACGACTGTAATAAACTAATACTAGAACTAAAAGAATTAGAAAGAGAACAACAAGAAAAACCCAGAGTAAGAAGGAGGAAGGAAATAATTAAGATACGAGCAGAAAAGACATAAAGACTAAAATAAAATATAAAAGATCAATGAATCCAAGAGCTGGTTCTTTGAAAAGATAAACAAATATGATGAACCTTTAGCCAGACTAATCAAGAAACAAAGAGAGGACCTTCCCAGTGTGGCTCAGTAGTAGAGTAATGGCTTGTGCATCTAAGGGTTGCAGGTTAGATTCCTGCTCCAGGGCACATACCTCGGCTGCAGGTTGATGCCAGGCCCCAATGGGGTGCTTTAGGGAGGCAACCAGTCAATGTGTCTCTCTCACATCGATGTTTCTCTCTCTCTATATATATATATAAATCAATGCAAAAAGATTAAAAATGGCAGCATAGTACATGGATGCTACACAGACAAACTCCAGGGACCAAACTGGAATTACAAGTACAAAAAAAATATCCTGAATAATCAACTGAAAACTAGCTGGAGAGAACCCTTATAACCAAGAACAGAATATGGAGACTTCAGAGAGACTGATAGGAAGGGTGGAGAAGCAAAAGAGCTGCCCTGGCTCCCACAGACAGCAGCTGAAGTTCCAGAGAGATATTTCAGCTCTGGGGGGTTGCCACTGAGAACTCTGGGGTCTAATCCCCAAGCTGGGCAACCCAGTAGAGAGCACAAACACTGAGAAAAGTGCCCACATCTCATCTGGCTGTGAAAAGCAGCAGGGTTGCTGTCTGCCAGGGAGAGACCACTGGAAATGCAGACACCCGCTTAAAGGAACAACACACAAAATTTACTGTGCAGCCACCCACCTTGGGCTCCAGCAGAGGGAGAGAAGAGTGGACTAGAGCTGTGTGAGCAGAAACCAGTGTTGGGGACTCTGGGGTTAGAGCTTAGAAGGCAGAAAAACCGGTTTCCTGTGCTGAGTCATTCCCTCATGCTATGAAGGTCATCTCTCTCAGGCAGACCTTTGCTATCCAGGTAGATTTTGCTTGGGTGGAAGACAGTTGACCAACTCCAAAGGAAAACCTCTTGTCCCACCATGTGTTGTTTCTAAGGACCATTAAGACACTGAGAATAATAGTCTCCAGACAGAAGCAATTGACCCACTCTGTTGGAAAAACTCTCACCACACATGTGGATGATTACCTGAGGGTTACTCAACACTGAATCCAATCAGTCTGCAAGACAGGTCTCCAGAGGCTTTGTGTCTTTGCCTGATCTAATTAGTCAGACAGCATTTGACACTGTCCTGCACTAGAGATTGGGAGGCGTAGCAGATCTACCTAATACATAGTCACAAACTCAAATAGATCACTTCACAAAAAAATTATTAAAGCTCCAAATATCTACAAAGGAAAACAGTTCATGGGGAAGAGGACAAGCTAATATCCCTATCATTGAGAACCTTCCAGGTACATACAAAGAGGGGAAAAGACAAATGAACATGTAGAAATGTTTTGTAGGGCCTAATTCTCAATAAGAAAATAACCTTGATTTTTAATAAACCATTTATATGTTATCATGAAACATTTAGAAGTGGAGCTATTAAAGGCAGGCCAAGACAGGGATGCCCCTCCTAACACCTCTATTATTTAAATACCTTGTGCTAGACTTTATAAAGCAATAGGAAGGTCCTGTCTCCTATGTATTTTTATATCAACTTTCAAAAGTGATAACAGAATGAAATGTTTAACATTAAAAAGCGGACACCATGCTTATTAATTCTAAATAATGTAACTGCTTAACTAGAAAACACAAAAAACGACTTAAAAACTATTAGAATGATTTCAGTAAACTGTTCAGTTGCTAAAAATATAAAAAGCAAGATCACATTGCAAATACCATCAATATCCAATTTACACTAATAAAAGAGAAACATGCAAATTGTATCACTCCGCTATGCCCACCAGCCAATCAGGACAAGTATGCAAATTAACCCAACAAAGATGGCAGTTAATTTGCATATGCAGTTGTGGAGCGAAGACTGAAGACGACCAAAGACTGAAGAGGCTTTGCTGCAGCCAGAACGGAGAAGCCAAGCCTCACTGCTGCGGCCCGAGCGGAGAAGCCAAGCCTCATTGATGCAGCTGGACCAAAGGCCTGGGTCCCAGGTGCTGGAGGAAAACCGGTGCCGGCAGCCAGGGGAAGAAAGGCCTATTGTGCGAATCTTCGTGCAACGGGCCTCTAGTTTTAAATAAAGAAAAAGATCACATTCACAATACCCAAAAAATTCCAAATCATGTAAATAAAAAGGAAACATGCCAAATACACATGTAGAAAACTATAAACTTCATTTAAAAACATACAAAACTGTCCTGGTTGGATGGCTCGGTTGGTTGGAGCATTGTACCATACACCAAAAGTTTAGAGGTTTGATTTCCCAACAGAGCACAGCACAGAGTCGTGAAAAACTTCCAACTCTCTCCCCTTGAAGTTACAAGTTGGAGAGCTATAATTCAACACTGGATTCCCTGCTGAACACACAAACATATCTGAAACATCATGAAGACATCTAAAAGTGGGTGTAACAGAATGACAAAATGAAGAGGGGGTTGAAGGACAGAGAGAAGCCAAAAGCATTAGTACTGAACAGCAGAGATGCAGTCCTCACTAGACAAACCACACCAGAGGGGCAGCATCAGCAATCAGACCTGGGCACACATTGAGGTTGAGCCCAGGGTAAGAAGCAGAGAAAGAGAGCAAAAGCCACAGCACTCCAAAGACCACCAGCATCAAACAAAGGATTCCAAGCCAACCCCTTCCCCTTGTGGCCGCCGGGCAGCAACATCCTCTCATAACTAGTTCAAAAGGACTGAAAAAACAACAACTTTCCAACCTAAGTAGTCTGTACTCACGGCAGATAAGCCCAGGAGGAAAAGCAAAACCGCAGACACTCTAACTTCTCACCCATATCCCACCCATCACGGTGCAGCTGGGTTAACTCAGAGCAGCCCTACGGGTAGTTTCTGGCTACTGGAGGCTGGCACTGGGAGCACACAGCAGATACATAGCCCACCCCTTCCAATACATGGGAGTACTGCACTAAGATTGAGTCATGGAGAGAACTCTAACCTCCAGGGGAATACAAAGTATTTTCCAAGGCTGAGGCCACACTGCCCCACAGAGAACCAGACAGCCCTTGCAATGCAGGTAAGAGAAAATAAAAACTTGTGTTTCCACACTACCAGGTGGAAAACAAAGTAGAGACCTCTACTTAACAACTAAAATTCTTTAAAAAACAAACAAACAAAAAGAAAAGCAGCTTTCACTTCTACAAGTGTCCAGGTAGAGAAATAACTTATTAACTACAATGACTAACCAAGATGACAAGGAAATTCAAATAGGAAGTGAAAATATCTCCAGAAAATAAAATAAAAGAAACTCAATGAGATAGAAGAAAACTCAAAAAGGCAATCCAACAAATTCATAGACAAATCAATGAAGCAAAGGAATACTTCACCAAAGAGACTGAAACTATTAAAAAGTAAACACACACACACACACACACACACACACACACACACACACACAGAAATTCTGGAGCTGAGAAAGGCAATAAAATAAATGCAAAAATAGACTTGGGAAATAGAGTAGACCAGATGGAGGAAAGAATTAGTGATGTAGAAGATAGAAATATAGAAATGACACAGGTGGAAGAAGATAATCAAGAATTTTTAAAAAAGAATAAAAGAACACGATGAGAACTATCTGACTCTATTAGAAAGAACAATCTACACTAATAAAAGACAAAGATGCTAATTGACCATACCTTTGCTACGCCCACCAGCCAATCAGAAGAGTATGCAAATTAACCCAACAAAGATGGCCATTAAATTTGCATACTTCACGTGGGGCGGGCAGCGCCAGATGTCGCCTGTGGGATCCAGGCCGCAGATCGGGGACCAGGGAGGCAAAGTGGGCAGTGCCAGAAGCCACCCGTGGGATCCGGGCCGCAGATCGGGGACCTGGGAGGCAGAGCGGGCAGCACCAGAGCCGGCGATCGCCCCGGCCAGAAGCCTGAGGCCTGGGCAGGGGCGGAGCCTGCG
>NW_005371421.1:576106-583546 GCF_000412655.1 Myotis brandtii | reverse complement strand
GCCCCCCCCCCCCCCCCCGCCAGTGCACGAAATTCATGCACCGGCCCCTAGTATAAGAATAATGGGTATACCAAAAGGAGAAGAGCGGCAAATAGGATCACAAATAATTGATGAAAACTTCCCAAACCTTTGGAAAGAAGTAGATACTAAGACATAAAAATATAAGAACAGCTAATTATCTCAATCCAAAAAGGCCTCCCCAAGGGAGGAAAAACTGTCAAAAATTAAAAACAAAGAAAGAATTTTCAGAGAAGCGAGGGAAGATAAGACAGTAACCTATAAAGGAAATTCCATTAGATTATCATCTGATTTTTCAGCAGAAACCCTAAAAGTTAGGAGTGTTTCAATTTATTAAAACAGAGAAATCACAAGCCATGAATAAACATACTCAGCAATGTTATCTTTTGAAATGAAGGAGAAATAAAGACTTTTCTAGACATACAGAAGCTGAAGGAATTTATGACCACAAGAGCTGCATTATAGGAAATACTAAAGGGTGTGCTATCTGAAAAAAAAGACCAAATGATAAAAAAAAAAAAAAACTATGAGCAGAATGACTAACAGACAGAAGAAAAAAATTGCAACTCTTCTTCAGAATAGGGTATTAAACACTTAAATATCTCATAACAAAGGAGACAAAAACAGTTTTAAGAAGAAGAAAACACTACAATTTGGAAACGAACTCACAGCATATAAAGGGATAATTTATGACAACAGAAAAGGAAGGGTATAAAGGACTTAACTTACATAGGTGAATGGAGATAAGATGCAATCAGAAGAAAAAGGACAACTACATATATGAAAATTTCTTTTGCATAAACCTAATGGTAACCCCACAAAAAAAACTAAAACTGAAACACTTAAAATAGGAGAAAAGGAGATGAAAGGAAAATCATAGAATACTACTAAACTGAAACAACAGACACAAACAGAAGGGAAAAGAAACAATGATACACAGAGCCACCAGAGAAGAAAAGAAATGGTTACTGGAAATCCTCATGCATCAATATTCACCGAAAATGAAAATGGACTGAACTCACAAATTAAAAGGCACAGAGAGCGCTCTGGTGACTCTCACGGTGCATGACCCTTCTGCTGGCCCACTGCAGTGGCCAAGGGCCCCATGCATCCTAGTGCCTGGGCCCTCCAGTGACTCTCAGGGTGTGCAACCGTCCCAACAATGTGCCACGGCAGACACGGGCCTGCGTGTCTCAGCACCTGAACCCTTTAGTGAGAGCAAAAATGAGAAGATAAAGAAACAACGACTCCCCCACCCTGCCAAAAAAAAAATATAAAAAAAAAACAACCCACAAAGGAAAGGAAAGAAGGAATCGCCAGAAAAGGAACTAAACGAAAGGGAGGGATACAATATATCAGAAAAAGAATAAAGACAAAGTGTTATACAGTTCATAAACCGGATGGATGAAAAAATCAAAAAGTTATGTAAGAATAAAGAGGCAATCAAGAATTATAGAGTTAAAATAAAAATCACAATGGAAGGTTACAACAGTAGACTAGAAGCAGCAAAGGACCGAATTAGTGAGTTAGAAGACAAGGCAGGAAAACACATCCAATCTGAGTAGCAACTGGAGAAAAAAAATTGGAAAGCAGGAGGAGAGCTTTAGGGAGCTTTAGGAAACCATGAAACACAGTAACATACGTATAATGGGGGGGGGCAGAAGGAGAAGGAACAAGGATTAGAAAACAAATTTAAAAAAATAATGACAGAAACTTTCCTGATTTGGGGAAACACACAGAGTCCCAAACAAGATGAACCCAAAAAGATCCACACCAAGACATGACATAATTATGACAAACACTAATGACAAAGAGAGACTCTTAAAGGCTGCAAGAGAGAAGTAGAGAGTTACCTACACAGGATCTCCCATTAGATTCTGAAATGATTTCTCAATAGAAACACATCAGGCCAGAAGGGAATGGAATGAAGTATACAAGGTGATGCAAAGCAAGGGACTAAATCCAAGAATACTTTACCCAGCAAGGCTTTCACTCAAAATTGAAAGGAAAATCAGGAGCATCACAGACAAATAAAAAAAAGGCTAAGAAAGTTTATCACTACCAAGCCAGCAATCCAAGAAATGCTAAAGGGACTGTTGCATAAAGAAGAAATAGAAAGGGAAGAAGGAACATAAAGAATAGAAATGGCTACAAACAAGTACCTATCAATAATAACCTTAAATGTAAATGGACTAAATGCTCCAATCAAAAGACAGCCGAGTGGCTGAAAGGGTAAGAAAACATGACCCATATATATACTGACTGCAAGAGACCCAACTCAGAACAAGGGACTCACACAGACTGAAAGTGAAGGGATGGGAAAAAATTTTTTCAGACAAATCAAAGTTAAAAGAAAGCTGGAGTACCAATACTCGTATCTGACAAAATAGACCTCAAAGTGAAGGACATAACAAGAGATAAAGGTCACGTGATAATACTAAAGGGATCGATACAACAAGAGGATATAACTCTAGAAAACATATAAGCACCAAATACATAAAATAACTTCTGGAAGTTATCAAGGGAGAGATTGACAGCAATACAATCATAGTAGGGGACTTTAATGCACCATTGACATCACTAGATATATCCTCTAGACCCGTGGTCGACAAACTGCGGATTGCGAGCCACATGTGGCTCTTTGGCCCCTTGAGTGTGGCTCTTCCTAAGCCTTAGGAGTACCCTAATTAAGTTAATAACAATGTACCTACCTATATAGTTTAAGTTTAAAAAATTTGGCTCTCAAAAGAAATTTCAATCGTTGTACTGTTGATATTTGGCTCTGTTGACCAATGAGTTTGCCGACCACTGCTCTAGACCAGTGGTTCTCAACCTTCTGGCCCTTTAAATACAGTTCCTCATGTTGTGACCCAACCATAAAATTATTTTCATTGCTACTTCATAACTGTTGCTACTGTTATGAATAGTAATGTAAATATCTGATATGCAGGATGGTCTTAGGCGACCCTGTGAAAGGGTCGTTCGACTGCCAAAAGGGTCACGACCCACAGGTTGAGAACCACTGCTCTAGACAAAAATTCAACAAAGAAACAGCAATCCTAAACGACTCACTAGATCAAAAGGACTTAATCGACATCTTCAGAACATTTCACCCCAAAGCTACAGAATATGCATTCACCCTCAAGTGCACATGGGACATTTTCAAAGATAGACCACATACTGGGACACAAGCAATGTCTCATCAAATTCAAGAAGATTGAAATCATATCAAGCATCATTTCATATAACAATGGCATAATATTAGAAATCAACTACAATAAAAACAATAAAACAAAATTCAAATACTTGGAGGCTAAATAGCATGCTATTAAACAATGACTGGGTCCCAAAGAGAATAAAAAAGAAACATCCTGGAAACAAATGACAATAAAAACACAACAATCCAAATCTATGGAACACAGTGAAAGCAGTCTTGAGAGGGAAGTTCATAGCATTACAGGCCTACCTCAAAAAACAAGAAAAACTGGTAATAAATTATTTAAAATTTAAAGAAGTAGGAAAAAAGAAACAAGAAAAGTCCAGAGTGAGCAGAAGGAAGGAAATAATAACGATCAGAGCAGAAATAAATGACATAGAGACCAAAAAAAAAAAAAAATACAAAAGATCAATAAAACCAACAGCTGGTTCTTTGAAAGGATAAACAAGATTGATGAACCTCTAACCAGGTTCACCAAGAAGCAAAGAGACAGGATCCAAATACACAGAATCAGAAATAAAAGAGGCGAAATAACAACAGACCCCACAGAAATACAAAGGATTGTAAAAAAAAATAGTATGAACAACTCTATTCCAACAAACTGGTCAACCTAGAAGAAAAGCACATATTCCTAGAAAAACACAACCTTCCAAAACTCAATCAGGAAGATTCAAAAAATCTGAATGGGCCAGTAACTATGGAGAAAATTGAAGTAATAATTAAAAAAACTTCCAACAAACAAAAGCCCTGGGCCAGATGGCTTTACAGGGGAGCTTTACCCAACATTCAAAGAAGAACTAAAACCTATCCTCCTCAGACAATTCCAAAAAATTCAAGAGGAAGGAACACTTCCAAGTTCATTCTATGAAGCCACCATCACCCTAATCCCAAAACCAGTTAAAGACACTACAAAGAAAGAGAATTACAGGCAAATATCTCTGATGAACATACATGCTAAAATCATCAACAAAATTCTAGCAAATCTGATCCAGCATTATATGAGAACGATCACACACCATGACCAAGTAGGATTTATTCTGGGGATGCAAGGATGGTACAACATCCAAAAATCAATAAATGTGATATATCACATAAACAAACTGAGAGATAAAAATTACATAATCATATCAATTAGTGCAGAAAAAGCATTTGACAAAATCCATCACCCTTCCTTGATAAAAACTCACCAAAGTGAGAATAGAGTGATATACCTCAACATAATAAAAGCCTTATATGACAAACTTACAGCCAACATCATACTCAATGGCAAAAACTAAACCCATTTCCCCTAAGAACAGGAACACGACAGGGATGCCCAATTTCACCCCTCCTGTTCGATATACTACTGGAAGTGCTAGCCATAGCTATCAGACAAAAAGAAGAAATAAAAGGCATCAAAATTGGAAGAGAAGAAGTAAAACTGCCATTACTCACAGATGACATGATATCGTACATAGAAAACCTTAAAGACTCCATCAAAATCTACTGATCTAATAAATGAATTCGGCAATGTAGCAGGATACAAAATTAACGCCCAGAAATCTATGGCTTTTTTATACACCAATAATGAACTCACAGGAAGAGAAACAAACAAACAAAAAATCCCATTTACCATTGACTGAAAAAAATAAGATAACTAGGAATAAACTTAAATAAGGAGGTGAAAGACCTGTACTCAGAAAACCACTGGACATTGAAAAAACAGATAGAGGAAGACATAAACAAATGGAAGAATATACCGTGTTCATGGATTGGTAGAATGAACATCATTAAAATGTCCATACTACCCAAAGCAATCTATAGATTTAATGCAATCCCCATTAACATACCAAGGGCATATTTCACAGACCTAGAACAAACTCTCCAAAAATTCAAACTCTCCATAAAGACCCCAAATAGATGCAGTAACATTGAGAAAGATCAACAAAGTAGGAGGGATCACAATACTAGATATCAAGCTATATTACAAAGCCATTGTTCTCAAAACTGCCTGGAACTGGCACAAGAACAGACATATAGACCAATGGAACAGAACAGAGAACCCAGAAATAGACCCAAGCCATCATGCTCAATTAATATTTGACAAAGGAAGCAAGAGCATACAATGGAGTCAAGACAGTCTCTTTAATAAATGGTGTTGGGAAAATTGAACAGATACATGCAAAAAAAAATGAAAGTCGACCACCAACTTACACCATACACAAAAATAAACTCAAAATGGATAAAGGACTTAAACATAAGATGAGAAACCATAAAAATCTTAGAAGAATCCATAGGCAGCAAAATTTCAGACATATGTCGTAGCTATATCTTTATCGATACAGCTCCTAGGGCAATGGAAACTAAATAAACAAAATGGGACTGCATCAAAATAAAAAGTTTCTGCACAGCAAAAAGAAACCATCAACAAAACAAAAAAAAACCCACAGCATGGGAGAACATATTTCCCAATGATACATCCGATAAGGGGTTAACCTCCAAATTTATAGGGAACTCATACAACTTAATAAAAGAAAGATAAAAAATCCAATCAAAAAATGGGCAAGGAACTTAGACACTTTTCGAAAGTGGACATACAGAAGGCCAAGAGACATATGAAAACATGCTCAAAGTCACTAATCACCCAAGAGATGCAAATCAAAACGACAATGAGATACCATCTCATACCTGTCAGAATGGCTATCATCAAGAAATCAACAAATGACAACTGCTGGCAAGGATGTGAAGAAAAAGGAACACTCATGCACTGCTGGTGGAAATGCAGACTGGTATAGCCACTATGGAAAACAGTATGGCTTTTCCTTAAAAAATTAAGAATGGAATTTCCATTTGACCCAGTGATCCCACTTCCAGGATTATATCCCAAGAAAACAGAAACACCTACCAGAAAGGATATATGCATCCCTATTTTCATAGCAGCACAATTTACAATAGCTAATATCTGGAAACAGCCTAAATGCCCATCAGCAGATGAGTGGATTAGAAAACTGTGGTACATCTATACAATGGAATACTACACTGCTGTAAAAAAAGAAAGAACTCTTACCATTTGCAACAGCATGGATGAACATGGAGAGCATTATGCTAAGCGAAATAAGCCAGCAGTCAGAGAAAGATAAATATCACATGATCTCACTCATTTGTGGAATATAATGAACAACATAAACTGATGAACAAAAACAGATCCAGAGACAGAGAAGCATTGAACAGACTGTCAAACTTCAAAGGGAAGGCAGGGGAGGTGGTGGTAGGGGGCGGTAAGGGATCAACCAAAGGACTTGTATGCATGCATATAAGCATAACCAATGGACATAGACACCAGGGGAGTGAGGGCATGCTGGGGGTGGGGTTTGGCTGGGGAGAGGTCAATGAGGGAAAAAGGAGACATGTAATACTATATGTAGTACTTTAAACAATAAAGAATTTTAAATAAAAACATAAATTTTCTAAAAAAATAAAATAAAACAAATAAAAGGCACAGAGAGTGGGTTAGATAAAAAACTAAATCAAATTATATGCTTACTTCAGGAGACACTCTCAGCTGCAAGGATAAACATAGAGTTAAAGTGAAGGGGTAGAAAATCATACTCTAAAAAAATGAAATCCAGAGAAAATCGGGTATTAATTGTACTTAAATCAGACAAGACAGAAAACAAGATTAAAAAAAAAAAAAGGTACTACGAGACAAAGATGGATGTTTTATAATGATAAAGGGGATAGTAAAAAGCCATTACAGAGAAAAATCAAGATGGCGGCATAGGTAAACACCGGAAATTGCTGCCTCGCACAACAACTTCAAAAATACAACTAAAAGACAAAACGGACATCATCCAGAACCACAGGAAGGCTGGCTGAGTGGAAATTCTACAACTAGAAGGAAAGAGAAAAGCACACTGAGACTCAGAGGAGGTGCGGAAGTAAAGTGCAGAGGTACAGAGGCGCACACGGAAAGGGCTGGCAACTGAGGACACGGTTGTCTTTTTCAATCAGGAGGGAGTCTCAAGCTCCCGACTGCTCTGAACTCCAGTTCTGGGCAAGTCTCTGGGGACCCAGACTCATTTGGGGAGCAACTGGACTGTCTGGCATCGGGCAGAACTCGAGGGCGGCTTTCTCTCAGAGATGCTTACAGAGATTACCCGGACACTGAGACACTGGGCCTCTTAGGGTAGGACTGAGGATCAGCCATAGCTGTTTGCTCCACCCTG
>NW_005371421.1:573685-574372 GCF_000412655.1 Myotis brandtii | reverse complement strand
GAGGAACAACTGTAATAATCTGAACAATAAAGATTTAATTTTAAAAAAGCCATTACATTTATCAATATACAGTTATCAATTTGGGACACCCTATAAATGCACCCAACTGGGAGCACAAAAATACATACAGCAACTACTAAGAGAACTAATGAAAGAAAGTGACAACACAAATACAGTAGGGGACCTACACACCCCATTGACAGCTATGAACAGATCATCCCAATGGACTATCAATAAGGTAATATCAAAGGCCAAGTGGTAACAGCTGCAGTGTGCCACTAAACGAGACTGCTGAATTTGTCACTGCCATCCCATAGAATATGACTCATGACCCCAGACACCAACTCCTTTTGGCCTGTTCCCCATGGCCTGAGCTGCAGGAGGATGGAAGGAGCCACATCAGCTGCAGCTGGCCAATAGGGCCCTCAAATCTCTGTCTGATGCAAGGTGCTGCCGAGCGACATGTCTTGGATGGAAAAGGATTTTTTTTAGATGTGATCTACTGGTTCTTGTTGGAGACCGGGTGTAAGCTGACACGGTCCTTGCACCTGAAGGGGCTAGCAAGTCTGGGACCCTTACCCACACAGTTTTCCCAGACTTGTTTGGATGGCGGTTATCAGTAGAATGAGAGCAACCTTTGTAGAATGAGAACAGCCTTTCATGGCTTACCAAGAAGTCTGTAACTAT
>NW_005371421.1:559067-573278 GCF_000412655.1 Myotis brandtii | reverse complement strand
GCTCTGTCTCTCCCTTAGAGATTAAGAGGAACAAAGAATACATTCCTCTTGACAGACCTCCTATTCAGTGTTTTGTGTATAAAAGGCATTGCGTGGTTAATAAACTTACTGCAGTCTCTCGATTGACCTGTAGTCTTCCCGATCCCGCTCTCCTGTCTTTCTTTCTTTTCTCAATTCCCACCTCCCTACCTCAGCCCGGTTTAACCTGTCAGGCTGGCCCTGACAGGTTCTGACAGATCATCACTGTGGTCCTACGAGTCTATGGAGAGTGTGCCCATTGCCAGGTTTCTCAGGAATAGCAGGATTCTGCCTTACTAATGCAGGAGTCCTGTCCGTCCACCTCAGTAACTACCTGGATAGATGAGGAAGAATGTGGTGGCACGTGGGAGCTCATGAAAGAAGAGTTTATGACATCTTTTGCCTTGTTCATGATCATCTGGATCATCTTTACACTGCCATACTCTATGGCTGATTGTATACAGTCCCCACCTGCTCCCTATCGGGTCCAAAAGACCCTTTTAGTTATAGCATGGAAAGATAATATAAGGGCACCTCAGCCACTTGGAACCTGAAAGACCCATGTTTCCTAAACCGAAAATCAGTGTGTTGGGCATCAGTGTTTTTTATGGAGGGTTGTGACCTGAAACTTTTAAAAGAACCATCCACTTTAGAAGAACCATTTTTAACTGTCCATCACCAACCATTTCTTCTTGGATACCATCATGAAACACCTGTTTGCCAATTGGAGCTGTCACTTAATTTGATGCACCTCTGGATCCAGGTGAAACATTTAAATTGGCTTCCTCATGTCTCTATCAGGTATATAGTTTTTAAACTCTCATTGGCATTTCCAGTTTTCGGAAAACAGTATGGCAGTATGAGCGTGGTCCATAGCACAGTACAGGCAGCATCTAATAACAGTTTTCACTGCAGAATGGTTTTAGATACTTGAGTAAATCAGATCTTTATTTGACAAAATAGATATTTATAGTTTTTCATCCCAGAACACTAGAATATATATTGTTCTCTACTACACATGGAACATTCATAAGGATAGACAAAACTAGTCCCAACAAGTTTAAGAAGATTGAAATCATACCAAGCATATTCTCTAACCACAATGCTTTGATATTGGAAATCAGCTGCAAAAAAAGAAAGCAGAGAAAGACTCAAATATGTGAAGATTAAACGACATGCTACCAAACAATGACTGAGCCAAAGAAGAAGTAAAAGAAGAGATCAAAACATACACAGAGACAAATGAGAATGATAATATGACATGTAAAAGTTATTGGGATACAGCAAAAGCAGTACTAAGTGGGAAGTTAATATCATTACAGGCCTACCTCAGAAAACAAGAAAAATCACATATAAATAACATTTCACCCTAAAGAACTAGAAAAACAAGAACAAACAAAGCCCCAAGTCAGTAGAAGGAAGGAAATAATAAAATTAGAGCAGAATTTTTTTAAAAAGAACAAAAAGACAGAAAATAAAGAGTAGGTTCTTTGAAAATATTAATAAAATTGACAAACCTCTAACTAGACTCAATTATGGAAGAAAGAGAGAAGATCCCAATAAACAAACTCAGAAATGAAGGAGAATAAGTTACAACAGAAATACAAAGGACTATACAGGAATACTATGAAAGGCAATACCAAATTCAACAACCTAGAAGAAATGGACAAGATCTTAGGAAGATATAACTTTCCTAAAGTGAATCATGAAGAACTGGAAAATATAAATAGACTGGTCAACATTCAGGAAATTGAAATAGTCATCCAAAATCTCCCAAAAAGTGTAAGTTCTGGACCATATGGCTTCACTAATGAATTTGGTAGTGAATTCTACCAAACATTCAAAGCATATCTAATACCTATGCTGCTCAAACTCTTTAAAAAAAAAAAAACTGAAGAGGCAACATTTCCTAACTCATTTAATGAGACAAACACTACAGATACCGAAACCTTCCAAAGACAACATTCACACACACACAAAATTATAGACCAATATCTCTGATGCATATAGATGCAAAAATCCTAAACAAAATACTAGCAAATCAAATACAACAATATATTAAAAAAATAATACATCACAATCAAGTGAGGTTCATTTCAGGGCATAAGGATGATTCAACCTACGCAAATCGATCAATGTAATACAACACATTCACAAAATAAAAGATAAAAATCATATGATCTTATCAACAGATTCAGAAAAAGCATTTGACAAAATACAGCATCCATTGATTAAAATGCTCAATACGCCCTAGCCGGTTTGGCTCACTGGATAGAGCGTCGGCCTGGGGACTGAAGGGTCCCAGGTTCGATTCCGGTCAAGGGCATGTACCTTGGTTGCAGGCACATCCCCAGTAGGGGGTGTGCGGGAGGCAGCTGATCAATGCTTCTCTCTCATTGATGTTTCTAGCTCTCTATCCCTCTCCCTTCCTCTCTGTAAAAAAGCAATAAAATATATATATTTTTTTAAAAAATACTCAATACAATGGGTATAGAAGGATAGTACTTCAACATAATAAAGGCCATATATGCCAAATCATCAGTTAATATAATACCCAATGGTGAAAAACTGAAAGCTTTTTCTCTAAGACCAGGAACAAGTCAAGGATGCCCACTCTCACCACTTTTATTCCACACAGTACTGAAAGTTCTAGTCAGAGCAATCAGGTAAATGAAAAAACGAAAGGCATCCAAAATGGGAATGAAGAAGTAAAATTGTCAAATTTTGCAAATGACCCTTTATATAGAAAACCCTAAAGGGAACACCAAAAAGCTATTAGAAACAATAAACAAATACAGTAAAGTTGTACGGTACAAAATCAATGTGCATGTAGGATACAAAATCAATGTACAAAAAAATCCACTGAGTCCCTATATACTAATAAAGACATTCAAGAAAAAGAAATAAAAACAATTATATTTGGAATTGCAACAAGAGAATAAAATACCTAGGAATAAACTTAACAAAGGACATGCAGAACCTATACACTAAAAACTACAGAACTTTATTTTAAAAATTTGAAGAAGACACGCAGAAATGAAAAGATATTCTGTGTTAATGTACGGAGTAAATAAAAATAATTAAAATGGCCATATTTCCCAAAGCAATATACAGATTTAATGCAATCAACCCCCCCCCCCCCCCGCAAATCCCAAAGGCACTTTTTTCAAAGAAATAGAACAAAAAAATCATCAAATTTTTATGGAATAACAGAAAACCATGAATAGGAAAAGCAATCCTGAGATAAAAGAACAAAGTGGAAGGTATCATACTCTGATTTCAAACTATACTACAAAGCTACAGTAATCAAAACAACATGGTATTGGCAGAAAAACAGACACAAAGACCAATAGAACAGAACTGAAAGCCCAGAAATAATGTATAATGTATATGGGCAAATAATTTTGAACAAAGAAGCCAAAAACAGGCAATGGGGAGGGAAGCCTCTTTAATAAATGGTACTAAAAGAATTGGAAAGTCACATGTAAAACAATGAAAGCAGATTGCTATTTGATACCATACACAAAAATTAACTCAAAATAAATCAAAGACCTAAATATAAGAAAATATAGGTAATAAAACTTACAGACGTTGGTCGCAGAGAGGATTTTATAAAACTGACCCAAAGGCAAGGGAAGTAAAGGCAAAATTAAATGAATAGGACTACATCACACTAAAAAGCTTCTGCACAGGCCCTAGCCGGTTTAGCTCAATGGATAGAGTGTTGGCCTGCAGACCAAAGGGTTCCAGGTTCGATTCCAGTCAAGTGCACCTACCAGGGACCCTGGCCTGGATCCTGGTCTGGTTGCGTACAGGAGGCAACTAATCGATGTGTTTCTCTCATATCGATATTTCTGTCTTTTTTGCTCTCTTCCACTCTCTCTAAAAATCAATGAAAAAATATCCTTGGGTGAGGATTAAAAAAAAAGCTTCTGCACAGCAAAAGAAACTGCCAACAAAACAAAAAGGCGACCAATCATATGGGAGAAGATATTTGTAAACAATAACTCTGATAAGGGGCTAATATCCAAAATACATAAAAAAACAACAACAAACAATCAAATTAAAAAATGGACAAAGGATCTAAACAGACACTTTTCCCAAGAAAACATGCAAATGTCCAACAGATACATGAAAGATGCTCCACTTCACTAACTATAAGGGAAATGAAAAATCAAAACCACAATGAGATACTTAACTAACACCTATTAGAATGACTATTATGAACAAGACAGGTAATAACAAGTGTTGGGGAAGATGTAGAAAAAAATGAACCCTCATTCACTGCTAATGGGAATGTAAACTGGTACAGCCACTATAGAAACAGAATGGAGGTTCCTCAAAAAATTAAGAATAGAGCTACCATATGACCCAACAATCCCTTTTCTGCCTATTTCCTTAAAATAGCTGGGGGGGTGGGGGGGGAGAGTATTAGTAAACATATACGCACTGCTATGTTCACTGCAGCATTATTCATGGTAGTCAAGACATGGAAACAACCCAAGTGTCCTTCAGTAGATGATAGATAAGATGATGTGGTACATATACAGGGTTGGGCAAAAGTAGATTTACAGTTGTTCGTATGAAAAGTAATACAATAATTAATAAATAATAATACAAGAAAATAATACACTATTTTGCATACTCAAAACTGTAAACCTACTTCTGCCCCACCCTGTATACAACAGAATACTACTCAGCCATAATAAAAGATGAAATACCGCCACTTGCAACAATGTGGATGGATAATATCATACCAAGTGAAATGTCAGACAAAAAAGGAGAACCATATGACTTCACTCATATGTGCAATATAAAACAGAAAGCAACAAATGAACAAACAAAACAAAAAAATGAATTGACGCAGACAACAGTATGGTGGTTACCAGAGGGGAAGGGGACTGGGGAGAGGATGAAGAGGTAACAGAAGGAGACTGAACTTTAGGTGAGGAGCACATATGCAATATACAGATGATATATTTTTTTACACTTGAAACATATAATCTTATTAACCAATATCACTCCAATAAATTTAATTTAAAAAAATCTTTAAAGATAACTGCTAGGTTTTGGGCTTGGGTAACACCTAAGGGCTTGGGTGATAGGTAACAAAGTCCTTCCCTACAAGAGGAAATACAGGAGGAGGGCTAGGTCTAGACTGAAGGTAATTTCATGATTTGGAATCTAACAATAGGGGACTTCAAGTTCTCAATCAGTAATATATAACCTGGAGATAAAGATTTACAAGTCTTAAGAACCTATGTGACATCGAAGCCCTAGAAATGAATGAATAAGAGAGTGTATAGTCCACAATGAGGGCTAAAGTCAGAGTCCTAAGAAAATACAAAGATTTAGAGTAATACCTAGAAGAGTATCTGACATATAAATATTTCTTGAATAAATGAAAAAGTATAAGACTAGGAAATAGTAAAGGAAGAACCAAAAAACGAATCTGAAAGGAACTTTCTGCTATGACCTAGGAAGAAAACCAGGGGACAGAGATAGCACTGTTTTTCTAAGGCAGGAGGAATATTTTGTGTGTTTTTTTATCCTTACCCAAAGACATATACCTGAAGATATGTTTTTATTGACTTTTAGAGAGAAGGAAGGGAAGGGGGAGGAGAGAAAGAGAGATGTGAGAGAAAAACATCAAATGGTTGCTCCTGGATGTACCCTGACTGGGGATCAAACATGAAACCTAGGTATGTGCCCTGACTGGGAATCAAAAACCCACAACATTTTGGTGTACAGGATGATGCTCCAACCAATTCAACCACACTGACCAGGGCTAAGGCAGGAAAATTTTATAACTCAAGTGGTGATTAATGTTACTGGTGTAAAAAGTTATTTTACAAGAGGGTATAAAAGAGTTCACTGGATTTGCTAAAATGAAGCTGTCTGTGACGACCACTACCCAAAGTAGTGCTAGTGAAGAATTGGGGTGGTAAGCCTAATATCACTAAATTTAACATAGAATGCAAGTGATAATACAACACATCCATTAATAATAATACTGTAGACTGGCCAGTGTGGCTCAGTGGTTGAGCATTGAGCTATGAACCAGAAGTCATGGTTGATTCCCAGTCAGGGCACATGCCTGGGTTGCAGGCTCGATACCCAGTGTTGAGCGAGCAGAAGGCAGATGATCAATTATTCTCTCTCATCATTGATGTTTCTATCTCTCTCCCTCCCCATTCCTCTCTGAAATCAATAAAGCAGTGGTTCCCAACCTTTGTTTGACCATGCCCCACCTAAGCATCTCTAAAACCCTGATGCTCTCCCTGTGACATATAATTATTATTATTCAAAAAAAGAACTCCTGTTTACATGGAGGAAGCCTAAAAGGCCATTAACTTGGTCTAAACAAGCTTCCAAAGAACATGGCATCCATGAAAGAAAACTCTAATCTAATAAAAGACAAAACGTGCAAATTGACCATACCTTCGCTACGCCTTAAGCCACGCCCACCAGCCCATCAGAGCGACTCTATGCAAATTAACCCAACCAAGATGGCGGCTGGCAGCCACAGAACTGGAGCAAGCCAAGCTTCCCACCTGCTGCAGCCGGCTCTGAGCTCCACTGAAGGCAACAAAGTTTCAATTATAGAAGGTAAATAAATCCCAGAATAAAAAAAAAAGAAAAAAAGGAGAGGCTGGGAGCTTCCGTCACCAGGAAGCTTGGCCAGCCTGAAAACGACCCTCAGCCCCTCACCCAGGCGGGCCAGGCAACCCAGTGGGGACCCTCCCACCCTAAAGGGGGTGTGGCCAGCCTGCAAATAGCCATCAGCCCCAATCGCTGGCTAGGCCGAGGGACTCCACACGTGCATGAATTTGTGCACCAAACCTCTAGTATGGGCATAAAGGAAAAACCACATCAAGACTGGTAAGAAGGGTGCAGATGTGAAACAGTCTGGTCCCACACACATGTGCCAGTTAAGAATCAGGAGGGGCATCACGGCTACAGATATTCTCACCAAGGAGAAAAAAGTTCCAGCCTCACACCGGGCTCCCCAACCTGGACCACCAGTGCCAGGAAGGAGTATCTACAACATCTGGCTGTGAAAAACAGTGGCGACTCTGGCCCCTTGAGACAAAGGGCTGCTATAGACCCAGCATCCATGTAAAAAACCTGAGTACAGCCCAATTGGTGTGGCTCAGTGGTTGAGTGTCAACCCATGAACCAGGAGGTCAGGCTTTGATTCCTGGTCAGGGCATATGCCCAGGTTGCAGATGTGTTCCCCAATACAGGGAATGCAGGAGGCAGCCAATCAATGATTCTCTTTCATCACTGATTAGAGGAACAGTGCATGAAATCTGTGCACAGGTGGGGTCCATAGGCTTGGCCAGCAATCAGGGCCAATCAGGGCTTTCCAGCTACCAGCTGAAGCCTTCCTGCCGGCTGGGGCCTGCTGGATGGGTGGAGGGACCAGGGGAGGTTGGCCGGCCGCGGGAGGTTGGCTGTGGGAGTGCACTGACCACCAGGGGGCAGCTCCTGCATTGAGCGTCTGCCCCTTGGTGGTCCGTGCGTGTCAGAGCGACCAGTAATTCCAGGCGTTCCAGCATTCCGGTCGCTCAGGCTTTTATATTTATGGATGTTTCTCTCTCTCTAACTCTCTCCTTTCCTCACTCCGAAATCAATAAAAAGGTATTTTTTAAAAAATTATAATAAAACCTGAGTAGAGACTCACTTATTTAAAAACAGCTATCCTAAGGTTCAGCAAAGTGACAGCAGCTCAAAAAGAACCAAGGATGTATGGGGAGAAACTGAATTGCCTGGCTTCAGTTAGAGGGCTCAAGAAGCTCTCCCTTAGCAGGGCTGACAGACGCTATTTTTCCTATGTTGAGCCGTCCATTTGCCCAGCCAACATGCACAGTCCAGTGCCAAGTCTGAGTCTACATCAACCTAATACCACTTTCTCCAACCAAGTGATTCCCAGAGACCTCATCATACAAAATTCGCACATTGGACAGAACCTTTTGCAGGGGCTGTTCCTCAGAAGTATCCAACCTTGGCCCACACTGCAGATGTTCCTAAAATCTCTCAAAGGTCTGCAAACTCCAAACAAGCAGTGGCTGGCTGCAATGTGCCCGGTACCTTTCCTAAGGGGCCCCAACCCCAGCAGTAGTGGCAGCCAGTCTCAGTTCACAACATGGCCTCTCCCAGGCACTAGCGACCTCAGCGCAAATAGTAACCAACATGAGATCACACAGTAGCACCTACCACGTGGCCCAATGTTAAGCATAGGCAGCAGCTCACTTTGGCAGGCACCAGAGTCCCCCCAAAGAGGCCCCACAACTAACATAGCTGGTGGCCAATTTTAAATCACAAAGAGAACCACCCAATCTGCTCCAAAATGACACACCCAAAGGGTGAACTCAGCAGACAACAGAGCCTTGTTAAAGCAAATCGCACTCCATGGGGTCAGTCACTACACAAAAGCTCATCCACTGTAGTCACAGCCATTCCCACAGCCAATTAACCTGAGGGTCAAACCCACCCACTTCTGTGCCAACAGCAATCAAGGATCTGAGACCAAGATTACTATATCCAGAAAGGCTATCATTCAAAACAGACGGTCAAATAAAGAGCTTCCCAGACAAAAAAAGACTAAAGGAATTTATCACCACCAACCCAGCATTACAAGAAATGCTAAAGAGACTGCTGTAATAAGGAGAAACCTAGCCATACAGAAATAAAATGACAATAAATAAGTACTTATCGCCCTAGCCGGTTTGGCTCAGTGGATAGAGTGTTAGCCTATGGACTGAAGGGTCTGGGGTTCGATTCCGGTCAAGGGCACATGCCTGGATTGTGGGCTTGATCCCCAGTGGGGGGCGTGCAGGAGGTAGCCGATCAATGATCACTCATCATTGGTGTTTCTATCTCTTCCTCTCCCTAACTCTCTGAAATTAATAAAAATATATATATTTTTAAAAACTAACAAGTACCTATCAATAATAACCTTAAATGTAAATGGATTAAATGCTCCAAACAAAGGCGTAGGGTAGCTGAATGGATACAAAAACACGACCCAACTATATGCTGTCTACAAGAGACACACCTCAAAACAAAACACACACATAATGAGAGTTAAGGGATGGAAAAAAAAATTCCATGCAAATGGAAAAGAAAAAAAAGCTGGAGTAGCAATACTCATATCCAACAAAATAGACTTTTAAATGAAGGCCATCACAAGCGACAACAAAGGTCACTACATAATACTAAAGGGATTTATCCAACCAGAGGATATAACCCTGGTAAACATATTTGCAGCCAATATAAGAATACCTAAATATATTAAAAAAAACTTCTAGAAGACTTTAAGTGAGAGATTGAACAATTTAATTTCCAGTTTAGTGCCTTCCTTACAGTCAGCAGTGTGTGTTTCTGTGCTGCTGGTCCCAGCACTTCAGAATGTATCTATCCCTGGCTGAGAAAACCTCATAATGAAAACATTAGTGTGTTACAAAATCTGAACCAGAATGTTACTGGAGTTGATCAGTCTCAGTATGATTCAGGATAAGATTTTCAATTAGCAGATGGTCCAACTGAGGCCGAGAGTCACTTGGTCTTGTTGCTCTGGGTGCTCCTGGGAATCTTCCCGAGACTCCTGTTCATGTTTCTAAATTGGCAGCTATATTCTACGTCTTGAACATTTGGCCTTAACTTCACCACAGCCCTGGTTAGTTTCTATTTTTAAAGGCACCATTCTAATGGAAATATCCCTGCCCTGAATGAAGCTGGGACTGTAAATTCCACCAATAGCTAGAGCTGCTATGTCATAGAGTTTAGGTTAAATAGGTAGATTATCGATTTCCTTGACTACAACCCTGAAACAGTCTTCAGCTTCTTCTGGCCCTGCAGGCTCTCTACCTGGGCTGCAGGTGAGGGTAGAAGATCCCATGGAGATAAGACATTTATCTGATTTAGAGTTCAGCATGAGAGAACTCCTTCAATAACCACATTTGGAAAATCGCTGGCTGCAGGCAAGATGTATGGATTCCAGAGGAACAGCAGCACCAGCTGGTGGGACAGTTTGCTTGACTCTTCAGATTCTGTCTCCTCAAAAAGATCCACAACTCTCTGCCTTTGGTAGAGAAGGCAAATGCCATATGTTTAGGAAATGAAGGAACAGTTTGGGAAGTTCTTCATTTTCTAAAATGTCAGCCTATAAATGTTTCCAAACCTTATTGTCGTTATTCCAACATTTTTGGGACCCAGTTCCTCAGATGTTTTGAAGGGATTTCTTGAGTTTTAATATATTTCTTAAGCTTTTCGTGCAAGGCATGAAATTTGCTGTACCTTTTCTCAACAAAACATTTTCTCCCATTCATTAGCACTTATATCTTAAACACCATGTATCCCTGTTCCAGGTCACTCTCCTTGTAGCGAAAGGATGGGATGTAGACCTCCATGGCTGTGCCTGGCAGCCGGCAGAGATCTCACAGGGATGGCTCATGGCTCACAGCCACTGCTCTACCCCGACGGGCTACCCTGCCTCCCTCCCGAGGCTACACAGCATGGACCAAGGTCCTCTGGGATCCCAACACCTGCACGTTCCAGGGGCCAAGGAACAGGGGCTCGGGACCTTGGGCACCCAGGTTCCATGCCTAAAAGGCTGTGGAGACCAGCTGCCAATGTATTCTTTATTAGTGCTATGTCATTCTTTATTTCTGCCTATTCTTTTTTCATAGTTACTATATCTTTTCTCATGCTGTTGGGCATCTTTAGCATCATGCTGAACTCTAAATCAGATAAATGTCTTATCTCCATCTCATTTCTCTCTTCTTCTGGAGAATTCTCTTGTTCTTTCATTTGGGGGTTGTTTCTTTGTCTCCCCAGTTTGTCTGCCTATTTGGTTTTGTGACTATGTATTACCTCAGTGGTTCTCAACCTTCCTAATGCCACGACCCTTTAATACAGTTCCTCATGTTGTGGTGACCCCCAATTTCATTGTTACAAATTGAACATAATTAAAGCATAGTTATTAATCACAAAAACAATATGTAATTATATATGTGTTTTCCAATGGTCTTAGGCGACCCCTGTGAAAGGGTCGTTCGACCCCCAAAGGGGTCGCAACCCACAGGTTGAGAACTGCTGTATTAGGTAGATCTGCTACACCTCCCATTCTCTAGTACAGGACAGTGCCAAATACTGTTTCTGATTAACTAGATGAGGCAAAGACACAAAGCCTCCAGAGATCCACCTCTACCTAGAGACTGATTAGATTCAGTGTTGAGTAGCCCTCAGGCAATCATCCCCACAGGTGATGAGAGGGTTTCCAACAAGGTGGGGCAACTGCTTCTGCATGGTGGCTGTTATTCTCAGTCTCTCAAGACTAATGACGTGGCAATCAGCTGCTAAAATATTAGCTGCTAGTATTAGTGGAGAGAAATGGTGCACCGGCACATAAGGGAAATGAATGCAACACGATTATAATAAACAATCATTAGTGAACTTTGCATTATTAATAATTATGTATAACAGGATATTGTAAAAATGAAGTTACAAAATTTTTATTAAAACATTTCTTACATACCATTATATTGGCTGGGCCACAAAAATATTCATTGTGGGCTGCATGTGGCCCACAGGCTGTGAGTTTGACATGCTTGAGCTACAGTATGAGAGTGTTTTTCCAGATTGCACTATGCTACACAAGAAAAGGCAGACACATTCAAAATGCCAGAAACTTTCCTATTCCTTTTAATGGAATCTCTTGCTAGTTATGTGCTGGCCAGGGTGCTACAGATTCTCAAATAGTCTCTAGAATTCCTACAAATATGTTTTGATTGTCTCTGCTGGGGAACTATGACCTGGAGCTTTTTGATGACAGCAATCTTCTACAGATATTTTTTTAACCACCATTTTTAATATATCTTAGCAGATCCCACTTAGTGTTGGAGTTAATTACTCTTTTCTCAATTTTTTGAAAACATTCCACCTCTCTATTTTTCAGTTACACAAGAAAATCACTCTTATGAGGTATACCACTTTGATCATCTACCTAATTTACCACATTTAGTCCCCAATAGATTTTTTCTTTTAATCAATACTTGACACTGTGTCACAAATATAAAAAATATATATACAGCAAAATTCATGAGGAGTTTTTAAAAGTAATTTGGAAAGAGGTTATTTAGCAAAAACATCTGAGTCATACTACTATATATACTTAATATAAATACAATAAACAAAGTTCCATACAATAATGCTACTGTAAAAGTTTCAAAAAAGAGGTTGCATTATTTTATAACTATAAATTGTACATATGCAGAAAAAAATCTTAATATTTGCTTGTGTTGGCCACAAGAGTATTCAATTAATCTACTTATTTGATACTATTTCTCTTTCTCTTAGTCTATTAAGAAGGCTATTCATACGTTTTAAGATTATTTTATCTTTACTAATAGGTTGGTAACCATGAATCAGAAGTAATATTTTAATTAAGAATCTAGGATAAATAAAAATTGTGTATCCAGAATAAGTCAATAAATTATATTTAAGAATAAAAAGCATCCTGTGGTAAACATGAACTAAATAATCTCCTCTTATGCCATTAATGATATTAAAACAAATGATCGTATTCCATTTGTTAAAAATGTCAATTGTTAGCCTTAACATCCTATTACTACACTATCACATCGAGTTCTAACAAATGAAATTTCTCCACAGAACTTCAATAGTGTAGCCCTTCCTAATTAGCAGCTACTTCCAAATTATTGCTAGAGGTAGAAAATATACAGTAGGGCCTTGACTTACGAGTGTCCCGACTAACGAGTTTTTTGAGATACCAGCTGTCTCTCCGCCGATTTTTTGCATTGAGTTGACAGAGTAATTTGAGTTAACGAGCTCCTTAATGAGCTCGGTCTCGGAACGAATTAAACTCGTAAGTCAAGGCCCCACTGTAGTTGAAATAGGTGCAAAAAGAGACAAAATTATAAATAGAGGTGTATTTGTTTCCTACTGCTCCCTTAACAAGTTAGTAAAATCTTACCCATTTAAAGAATGCAAATTTATCATCTTATAGTTCTGCAGGTCAAAAATTTGATATGAGTCTAAAACAGCTAAAAATCAAGGTGTCAGCAGAGCTGCATTCCTTTCTGGAGGCTAGAGGAGGATCCATTTTTGTTTATTTGTTTGTTTATTCAAATTGCTAGCAACATTCAGTTCCCTGTGGTTGTAGGACTGATTCCTGTCTCCTTACCAGATATCAACAGAAGGCAAATCCTAGTTTCTACAAGTGATGGCATTTCTTATGTCTTGGCCTTCTTATTGCCTCTTTAAAGCCAGCAAGGATGAACTATGTCTCTAATCTGTTCCTCTGCCTCTTTTGTCTAGTTTAAAGAGCTCCTGTGATTACAGAGCCCACCCAGATAATCCTGGTTAATCCCTAACTGAAGGTCACCTGATTAGTGACCTTAATTCATTTCTGCCATATGACAGCCCCTTGGTCTCTTGCTCTGAAATTTCAACACATTAACCAACTATCCTATACTAGAGGCCCAATGCACAAAATTCTTGCAAGAGTAGGCTTTCCTTCCCCTGGCTGCCAGCACTGGCTTCCCTCCGACACTCAGGACACGGGCTTCCCTTGCAGCCCCGGCTTCATCCGGATGGTCATCCAGAAGGACATCTGGTCTAATTAGCATATTATGCTTTTATTATTATAGACAAGAGGCCCGATGCATGAAATTTGTGCAAGGGGCTTGGCCTTTGCAGCCGCCCTCACAGCCCCGGCTTTATCCGGAAGGTCATTCGGCTGTCCGGTAAAATTAGCATATGAATTATGCTTTTCTTATTAGAGACTAGTAGCCCGGTGCACGAAATTCGTGCACTGGGGTAGGGGGGGAGAAGGGGCCCCTCAGTCTGGCCTTCACCCTCTCCAATCTGAGACCCCTCAGGGAATGTCCAACTACCTGTTTGTGCCCACACTTTTAACAGATAACAGCTCCATTGTTGTTCCTTTCTTATGCTTAAAACCATTGGAATTAGTAGGTATTCAAAGTGTGTATACATTTTGGGGGGACACCCTGTATATCTCTAGTCAGTGGTGAAAAAAACCAACAGCAGATTTGGAACCCCCAGACAGGGAACCTTGCTCATTCCCCACATGTCTCCCCACTTCACTTTCCACCTTCGTGGGCAGCAGGAGAATCAATGTTTTCTCTCATTAATTCGGAAAAGCAC
>NW_005371421.1:554460-558075 GCF_000412655.1 Myotis brandtii | reverse complement strand
GGCAGGGTCACAGATCCAGGTCCTGGGACCGCGGACAGCCTCAAGCATTGCCGCCCCACTCGTGAGAACATGGATCCAGGTGCCAGACTGCGGACAGCCTCAAGCACTGCCCCCCGCCCGGCAGGGTCACGGATCTGGGTCCTGAGACCGCAGACAGCCTCAAGCACTGCCCTCCGCCCGGCAGGGTCACGGATCTGGGTCCTGAGACCGCAGACAGCCTCAAGCACTGCCCTCCGCCCGGCAGGGTCACGGATCTGGGTCCTGAGACCGCAGACAGCCTCAAGCACTGCCCTCCGCCCGGCAGGGTCACGGATCTGGGTCCTGAGACCGCAGACAGCCTCAAGCACTGCCCTCCGCCCGGCAGGGTCACGGATCTGGGTCCTGAGACCGCAGACAGCCTCAAGCACTGCCCTCCGCCCGGCAGGGTCACGGATCTGGGTCCTGAGACCGCAGACAGCCTCAAGCACTGCCCTCCGCCCGGCAGGGTCACGGATCTGGGTCCTGAGACCGCAGACAGCCTCAAGCACTGCCCTCCGCCCGGCAGGGTCACGGATCTGGGTCCTGAGACCGCAGACAGCCTCAAGCACTGCCCTCCGCCCGGCAGGGTCACAGATCCGGGTCCCAGACCGCAGACAGCCTTGCCTGCTGCCGCCTGCCTTCAGTATGCAAATTAGCCTCCATCTTGTTGCTTCAGGGTGGGGGTCCCCACTGGGGTGCCTGGCCAGTCTGGGTGAGGGGCTGAGGGCTGTTTTCAGGCTGGCGGGCGACTGAAGCTCCAAACCTCTCCTTTTCTTCTTTTTTTTTATTCTGGCATTTATTTACCTTCTATGCCTGTCACTGGAGCTGAGAGCCGGCTTTCTCTCTGAGGCTCGGCTGCTGAAAGCAGGGTTCTGGCCTTTGTTTACCTTCTGTATTTGAAACTTTGTTGCGACTCCAGCTCTGAGATCCCAGCTGACTGAAAACAGGTTACTGGGGTTTTGTTTAGCTTCTATATTTGTTACAATGTTTCAAACTGCAAGCTCAGAGGCCGGCAGCAGCAGGCGGGGAACGTTGGAGTCCTCCATCACTGAAGCAAGCAAGCCTCCTGTTAGCTTGAAGCTGCCTGGCTGCCGGCCGCCATCTTGGCTGGCAGTTAATTTGCATATCTCCCCGATTAGCCAATGGGAAGGGTAGCGGCCGTACGGCTAATTACCATGTTTCTCTTTTATTAGATAGGATGATAAAAGCCTAATATGTTAAGTGTCTGGTCGGCCGGTCGCCCACTCAACCAATCAAAGCATAATATGCTAATGATATGCTAAAGGCTGCTCAACTGCTCGCTATTACGTGCACTTACCACCAGGGGGCAGACGCTCCTACTGGTAGGTTAGCTTACTGCTGGGGTCTGACCGATTGGGACTGCGCGAGACAGGCCAGACACTCCCTGGAGCCCTCCCGTGATCCCTCCACAGCTAGCCAACCTCCCATGTCCCTCCCGGCCCCAATCGTGCACCGGTGAGGTCCCTCGGCCTTGCCTGCACCCTCTTGCAATCCAGGACCCCTCAGTAGATGTTGGAGAGCCGGTTTCGGTCCAATGGAGGAACAACCGGTCACTATGACACGCACTGACCACCAGGGGACAGACACTCAACGCAGCAGCTGCCCCCTGGTGGTCAGTGCACTCCCACAGGGGGAGCACTGCTCAGCCAGAAGCTGGGCTCACTGCTGGCGAGCGCAGTGGTGGTGGTGGGAGCCTCTCCCACCTCCTCAGCAGTGCTAACGATGTCCCCCAGGGCTCCCGGACTTCAAGAGAACGCTGGCCAGGCTGAGGGGACCCCCCCCCCATGCACGAATTTTGTGCACCAGGCCTCCAGTAACTCAATAAAGAAATGCCTATTCAAACACAGATACATGCCTGAGAGACCTACACACTGAAATTTCTAAAGGTGGGCAACCAGGAATAAATGGGGAGAGGAGAATAAAAAAAGGAAAGTGCAGATGGCCCACAGACACAGCCTTGCAGCCAGAACTTGCAGCTCTGCCTGGAGAAGGGAGGAAGCAGGTGGTAGCAGGTGCTGCCTTCAGTTGGGAAGAACAGAGCTGTGAGGTGGGGAGACAGCCCAGCAGGGCGAGTGGTAAGGGAGAAAACAGTGTCTGAGTCAGTAGATGCCTGACAGAGCATGGGGTTTTGCCATGCACCTTTCCAATGTCGGGCCAGGCAGTGGAGTTTCAGACAAAGAGATGGAACCACAGAGCCCTGCCACCACTTGGATTCCCAAAACTCACCTTCCATGGCTCTTGGAGTTGGGTCCAGGAGAATATTATCTATAAATCAAGAGCTATTGCAATAAACTGCTGTTTCCCTCTGTGACTGATCTCCAGGAGAGGTGTTTGGGGCAGGCCCCCTAGAGGTCAGAGGTCATCATTATGGTGAGGGCAAAACAAACTGCACCACCAAACAGTGCAGCTGTGCTGACTTGCGGAAGCCGCAAAAGTTCAGGAATGAGAGACAACAGAGGTATAAGTCTTGAAATTCAGGGCCATGTATTGGAAAATAGTGGAAAGACCTCTTCAGAGATAAATGAGAAAGCAAAGGAGGACATCAGATACCATGAAGAACCACAGTAAGGAGGATGACCAAAAAAAAAAAAAAAAAAAAATGAAAATTCTCATAGACCCAGGCCACCCAGAGCCACTTACCCAACAGCTGCACAGCCACTGGAATGAGAAGCAGCAAAGTCAGGAGCAGGGGCAGCCTCATGGCCCAGGGTGTGTCCTGTCTTCCAGTGATGGAGAGGAAGGCGAGCCCAAGAATCAAAGCCAGGAGGGTACTGGGTCACCCCTTCCCCTGCTCAATCCTCAGAGCAGCCCAGCTGAAAAGAAGGGTGGAGGACGCTCTCACTTTTAAAGGGCTTCTCAAATTAGGGAAAACCTCCAATAAGGAGATATCCTGTCACATGAGGGTGGTTGGAAAAAACAGGAATTCAAAGTTACAACTTTGCTTCGTAAGCAAACTTCTGAGGAGAGCAGATAGAGAGGAAGGGGAGAACAGGACACAGGAGGGAGAAGTGTAGGAAGAGGGGGAGGTGAGCTGGCGATGGGAGAGAGGAGGGAGGGGCCAGCTGGCCGGCGGGAGGCAGAAGTGAAACAGCTTGGGCCCTCACAGCCTCTGCCATGGGGCTTGTGGACAGCACGCTGGAGGCCATTACCTGGGCCGGACAGGAGGCTCCCTCAAGAGAGCAGCTGAGCCCAGGGTCCCTGGGCAGACAGCCTCACTCTATGGGGACAGAAATGGCAGCAGCTAAAAAGGAGTTTTGGATAGACACATTTTCTTAATGGCTGAAACCAATAGCCCTCATTCTCCATGTTCAGTGCTTGTGGGTATCTTTTCTTCTTAGAAAGCTTCAAGAGAAACCGATCACATATAGTTTTGTTCCTTTAGCCAGGAGAAGAGGGGAGGAGAGGCTACACCTAAGGGAATTGCAGTAATAGCCGGGAGGGAGAAAGTTCTAGAAGTCTTTCTCTTGAAAGTTCTGGAGAAAGTTCCAGAGAAAATATCACAAGGATTTGCAAAAAAAAAAAAAAAAAAAAAAAAAAAAAAAAAAAAAAAAAAATTTTTTCTCCCCCCCCCCCCCC
>NW_005371421.1:552625-553868 GCF_000412655.1 Myotis brandtii | reverse complement strand
ATCAGGGACATAGAAAGGGAATGGACTGACTATTCTTGGGGGGGAAAGGGGAGTGGGAGATGCGGGAAGAGACTGGACAAAAATTGTGCACCTATGGATGAGGACAGTGGGTGGGGAGTGAGGGCGGAGGGTGGGGCGGGAACTGGGAGGAGGGGAGTTATGAAGGGGGAAAAAAAAGAGGAACAAATGTAATCTGAACAATAAAGATTTAATTTTAAAAAAAATGAAAATTCTCCAGAAAGTAAGCTGGAACATATGGAAATATGTGAAGTAAATGACGGAGATTTGAAGATTGCAGTTTTGAAAATACTCAACAAGATGCAAGAAAATACTGATAGGCAATTCAGTCCATTCAGAAAATAAATCAATGAACAAAATGAGTACTTTACCAGGGAGATTGAAGCTTTAAAAAAGAACTAATAAGAAAGACTGGAAATAAAGCATGTAATTCAGGAGATTAAGAGTGAACTTACAGGAGGAGAAACCAAGATGGCAGCATAGGTAAACACCTGAAATTGCTGCCTCCAACAACCATTTCAAAACTACAACTAAAAAACAAAATGGACATCATCCAGAACCACAGGAAGGCTGGCTGAGTGGAAATTCCACAACTAGAAGGAAAGAGAAAAGCACACTGAGACTCAGAGGAGGTGCAGAAGTAAAGTGCAGAGGTACGGAGGAGCGCGCGGAAAGGATTGGCAACTGATGAAACGGTTGTCTTTTTCAATCAGGAGGGAGACACAAGCTCCCGACTGCTGTGAACTCCAGTTCCGGGCGAGTCTCTGGGGACCCAGACTCATTTGGGGAGAAGCTGGACTGTCTGGCATAGGGCGGAACTCGAGGACGGCTTTCTCTCAGAGGTGCTTGCAGCGATTACCCCAGGACACTGAGACCCATGGCCTCTTAAGGCAGGGCTGAGGATCAGCCATAGCTGTTTGTTCCGCCCTGTTGATTCCCTGAGACCCCGCCCCACCCAAGCTGTGCTCAGAGGCTTTTACATATGAATGGCTTGGCCATTTGCAATCTAAATTACCTAACAAACTGCAGCTGGGCCAGACAGACCCAGAACATCCAAAAGAAGGCCCAAGGCCCCACAGCTGGGCCTCTCTAGGCACCTCCAAACCTCAAACAAGGAAGAGGAATCTGAAGATCTCTCCGTAGCTCCTGCTGGGTAGCCTCAGGCACAGGCTACCTTAGAGATCCAAGAGCCAGTGTACCCAGTGGTCAGAGTGGGACCATCCAG
>NW_005371421.1:541805-550966 GCF_000412655.1 Myotis brandtii | reverse complement strand
TGGGGTGGGAACCGGGTGGAGGGGAGCTATGGGGGGAAAAAAGAGGAACAACTGTAATAATCTGAACAATAAAGATTTATTAAAATTAAGGGAAAAAAAAAGAGTGAACTTACAGCCACCTCATTTTGGCTCAGTGGTTGAGTTTCAACCCAAGAACCAGGTGGTCACAGTTTGATTCCTCGTCAGCACACATGCCCGAGTTGGGATCTCGAACCCCAGCAGGAGGTGTGTTGGAGGCAGGCCATCAATGATTCTCTCTTATTATTCATATTTCTACCCCTTTCCTCCCTCTCTGAAATAAACAAACAAACAAACAAACAAAAAGAGTGAACTATAAACCTGAGCCTTGGCTCAATGAATAGAGTGTTAGCCCACGAACTGAAAGGTCCTGGTTTCGATTCTGGTCAAGGGCACATACTTCAGTTGCAGGCCCTGTTGAGGCATATAAAGAAGGCAACCAACCAATGTATCTCTCTCACATTAATGTTTTTGTCTCTCCCCCTCCCATTCACTCTCTCTCAAAAAAAAAAAATCAATGAAAAAAATATCCTCAGGTGAGGATTAACGACAAAAAATGAACTACTGAACATAGAAAACAAGACGGAGGAAGGATTAGTAATATAAAAGATAGGAATCTAGAAATGACAGAGGGAATAAGAGAGATATCTGAGCTTAAAGAAAAATGAAAGACCTCTAGAGAACTATGTGACTCCATCAGAAAAAGCAATATTAGAATTATATGGGGATGAGAAATAAATGGCAGTTGAATAGGCAGACCTGCCTTGTACCTCGTCCCAGAACTAAATTGGAGAACATTCACCTGGAATTACCAACTGAGGTCCAGCTGAGAAAGTGACATTTCAAGGAAGGACAGAAAACACCTGGAGACTGGTAGAAAAGGCGAGGTCATGAGAAGAGCGGATCCAGCTCCCAGAGGCAGCAGGCTGGCAGGCCAAGAGAGGAGGGAGCACTGGGCTTCGGGAGGGTCTGTTCCCTCAGAAGATAAAAGTCCGGAGCACCAGAGGCGAGACCTGCAGCACACGTAACATCCAGCCAGCTGCGAAAGGTGGCAGGGCTGCTGGCTGTGATGGAGTCTGGAGCTGGCAGACCAGAACCAGTGGGAGAGAAAGCCACGGTTTTGTGGGGTTTTTGGGTTTTGTTTTGTTTGTTTGTTTTCTTCTCTAAACCCAGAGCACAGTTTTCATTTGCAACTACTCACCCAAGTACTCATTGGAGGCTTTGGTGCAGGGAGGGAGCCGTGGATTTGAAGTGCCTGAGGAGAGGCTGGTATAGGAAACAAGGCAGAGAGACACAGAAAAGCAATAGCCAGGAGTCCAGCATTTGGTCCTTCATACGCAACCAAACCAAAATGGCCATTTTCCCTGAGATGAGCTAGTGGTGCCTACTAGCACCAGGGCAGGTGATACAGCCTGGCTCACCTTCAGGAGCCCTGCATGCCACACCTTGCATTTTGAGCTTCTCAGAGGATACAAAGGCAGAGGCCAAGCTTATGGGTCTGAAGAGTCTCAAGGAGCCCTTAGTAGCTGGATTGGAGGAGGGACCATCTGTCCCAATATTCTGAGCACCAGATTAATAAAAACTCCAGGTTCCCAGCTGACCCCATTGGTCTCCATACAAGGATCTCTGTCCAGCCAAGAGCAGAGTGATATTTTGGGACATAAGGTCACAACACTATGAGTAAGATCACAAAAAAACTTACAACATAAACACGGATAATCTGTGACAACAAAAACTTAAAAGGGGAGGGCGAAAGTTCTGAACTGACAAAGGAGGATGAAGATCAGATGCACTCAAAAGAACAAAAACTATGGTATATACTAGTATGTAAGCTTATTTTTTATAAACCTACTGGTAACCACACACAAAAATCCCCAAACTGGGACACATAGCTTAAAAAAAGAGGAAGCAGAGGAAAGTATGGAATACCACCAAACAAAAACAACAGACAGAAACACAAAGAAAAAGAATCAATGGAGGTACAGAGCTACCAGAGGGGGAATAAAAGATAAAATAGCAATAGGAAATCCTCATACTTCAAGTAATTACCCTAAATGTAAGTGTGGTCTGAACTCACTAGTAAATAGGCACAGAGTAACACAGTGGATCAAAAACAAACCTCAAAGATGCTGCATACAAGAGACATATCTAAACTGCAAAGGCAAAGGTAGATTCAAAGTAAAAGGGTAGGAAATGATTCTCCATGCAAATAACATCCACAGAAAAGCTGGTGTCGCCATACTTATATCTGACAAAGTATATTTCAAGGTAACAAGAGATAAAGATGACACTATAATGATAAAGGGGACATTATATTAAGAAAACATAACATTTCTTAATATATATCCACCTAACCAAAAACTACCGAAATACAGTGGGGCCTTGACTTACGAGTTTAATTCGTTCCGTGACGGAGCTCGTAACTCAAATTACTCGTATGTCAAATAAATTTTCACCATTACAATGAAATGTGATGCTGGGCTGATGTTGTGGCGTTCACTGTGACGTTCGCTGTGCCAACTAGCGGTGGGGTATCTGAAGCTGGCTCGTAACCCGAATTAAGTGAACGAGTGAGACACGTGATGCTGGGCTGATGTGGAGTTCACTGTGACGTTCGCTGCGCCAACTAGCGGTGGGGTATCTGAAGCTGGCTCGTAACCCGAATTTTAGCTCGCAACTCAAAGCAAAAAATCGGCCGAGAGACGGCTCGTATCTCGGGACACTCGTAAGTCAAGGCCCCACTGTATATAAAACAATTACAGCATTAAAGGGAGAAAAAGATCAAAACACAATCATAGTTGGGGACCTTAATACTCCATTGACAGCTCTAGACAGATCAACCAAAGAGAAAATCAATAAAGGAATATTGGCCTTAAATGAAGCACTAGACCAATGGACATAACTGACATTTACAGAACCTTTCATCCCACAACCTCAGATTATACTTCTTCTCCAGTGCACATGGAACATTGTCAAGGACAGACCATATGTTGGGTCACAAAACTAGCATCAACAAATTCAAGAAGACTGAAATTATACTAAGCATATTCTCCAACAATAATGCCTTGAAATTAGAAATCAACTGCAAAAAGGAAGTAAAGAAATATGATTTCACTCATATGTGGAATATAAAACTAAAACTCGTGAACACAAACAGCACTGTGGTGGTTGCCAGAGGGAAGGGGTGGGGGAAAAGAGGGTCCAAATATAAGGTGACAGGAGAAGATTTGACTTTGAGTGGTGGGGGCACGGTGCAATATACAGATCTTATAACATAAAAACAAAAACATGAAATCTATATGTCCATGTTGACCAATGCCACCCCAATAAAATAAAAATAAAAATAGGAGATATGAACATCTTAGGCAGTGGTTCTCAACCTTCCTAATGCTGCGACCCTTTAATACAGTTCCTCATGTTGCGGTGACCCCCAACCATAAAATTATTTTTGTTGCTACTTCATAACTGTAATTTTGCTACTGTTATGAATCGTAATGTAAATATCTGATATGCAGGATGTATTTTCATTGTTACAAATTGAACATAATTAAAGCATAGTGATTAATCACAAAAATAATATGTAATTATATGTGTGTTTTCCGATGGTCTTAGGCGATCCCTGTGAAAGGGTCGTTCAACCCCCAAAGGGGTCTCGACCCACAGATTGAGAACCGCTGATCTTAGGGGTCATTATTCGGTCTAATACAGCGGTTCTCAACCTGTAAGTCGCGACCCCTTTGAGGGACGAACGACCCTTTCACAGGGGTCGCCTAAGACCATTGGAAAACACACATATAATTACATATTGTTTTTGTGATTAATCACTATGCTTTAATTATGTTCAATTTGTAACAATGAAATTAGGGGTCACCACAACATGAGGAACTGTATTAAAGGGTCACGGCATTAGGAAGGTTGAGAACCACTGGTCTAATATAAAAGGAATTTAGAAGAAACTTTTTAGATAAGGATGAAAACTAAAAGTAATTTCCCAATATGAAACCCTGGCCTGTATATGATAATCATGGAATTTTTTCTGAAAATGTTAAACCAAATAACTTTAGATGTAAACGCTTCAAAATCTTAATGTATTTCTTGTGGAATATAACTGTCAATCCCTAATGACCATTTATACCAACTAGAAATCATGAGTACCAATATCCAAATTAATGTCTATAATTTAACAAAACAGTCATCTCTCTTTACTGGTGAGAAGACCCCTGAAAATAGACCTTTCATCCCTTTATAACAAAAGGCAAAATAAAAGTTATTTTAGTGGGAATGAATCCTAAAATGGTATGTATCACAAACTGTTCACATCACTGATCATTTGCCTAACTCTAATACACAATTATTTTTTCATTTTGAAGGTAGGTTTTTAATTTCTGGTCTCTATTTTTTTTTAATTCCTATCATGCTAAAAAATATATAAATATGAATTAATTATAATTAAGTATGAAATGAATCTTTTTAGAGTCATATATTTCAAAATAAAAAAACAAACCTTTATACACTTCTCCTGAATATCATTTCTCTGAGAAGCAAATTTAAATAGCAACTTTTCACCATCCATCCCAGATTCTTCACTTTTCAATTTGCTAAGGTGATAATCCGAAATCCAATCCATGAAGACAGTTAAAAGTTCATAAACTTGTGCATTAAGTGGTACCTGTATAAAAAAATTTAATCAAAATTTCAGTCCACAACTTCATAAAACTTCAAAGGCAAGCTTTAAATTTGGTTAAGTGATTATAGAATAATTTACCTAAATCACTTCACTAAAATATGTATTCAAAAAGCTCCCAATGAAAAAAATTCCAAATCAAATATCTCCGATTAATATTAGAAATATACTATATGCTGGCTGAGGAAAGAGGAGAACTCATCATAATAAGGAAACTGAAAGTACTACAGCTCATTACCAAAACAGAGAAGTTTCATAAAAATTCTTTACCCAAGATTGATAGCACAGAAAAGTAAAATTGATCTTAACTCGAAAGTATGAACTACCATAACTAAAAGACTTTAACAAACAAAAGGTTTCAAAAGCTAAATAATTTCTACCATGAAAATGTATCTTTTCTTCTTCTCCAAAACGTTTCATGTTTATATTATAGTATTTTATAAACACAATAAGAATTTTTTTTCTTGGAAATCCTATTCTCTGAGAGTCTACCAAAATAGAAGAAAAAAATAAAAACAAAATGTCACAAAAAAAATTTATAAATTCAATTGGGCTAATTTTAGTATTAAAATTATTTTTAGTCAATTTAATTCAATATTTATCACACATCTACTTAAAGCAGGAAACTATGCTATACTTCATTTAGATTTTTAAAAATCCAAAAAGAGAGAAATATAAAAGCAAATTAAATTTTAAAATTAATATAAAGGTAACATTAAGCAGATAGCAATTCATAAAAAGTGAATCAGATGATTGAAAACAAAAAGCTACATAATTCAGTATAAAAAAACTTTTAACCTTCTCAATTTTCTTCAAATAAAATCTTTAGATAAAAATTTCAATCATCTTGAGTACCTGATATGAAATCTCCACTTTTTCCAATTCTTTTTTAAATTAAAAATTTGTTCCATTGCCAGCATACATGGAAAGTTGAATGCCAAAAAAGGGGGGGAGAGGCATGGGAATCATGAAATAGGGTCATGTAGAACTACAAAAAAACCTTTGTACATATCTGGTGCCTGGCAAAGGGGAGGGCCACCAGAGCAGTGGCTGCCAAATGGGGCCAACCCTATGTGCATAGCACATCACAGGCTCCAGTCAATAGAATAGACAGACCTTGGGCTTGGAGCACTCAGGAAATATGTGCTGATATGTGTTCCCACCCTCACTGGGTCCCTGAGGGCATGGGTCAACATGATGATATGGCTGTGTTTACTCCATTTGTACATGGCCTCCACTTCCTGAAGACAGAACTCCTTGACAGACTGCCCACCCCCTGATGAAGTGTTTAACGAACTGCTCTCACAATGTAAGTAGCCTGAGGTGAGCGGTCGCAGGTAGACCACAAGGTAGTTCAAGGTTCTCTGATCATTAAAGGAGGCCAACAGGTGGACTACTGAAATCTGCTACTCAACCTGCTCGACCAAGTTTATGAAAGTGTTGTGGAAATCCTCAACTGTGAACTCATGAAGCCCTGGGACACCAGGTCCTCTTTGCTCTTCGCAGACACAGCCTTAAACCACGGTAATTCTTTGCACCTACAAGTGGAAAAGTCCAAAAGCTCAATAGGAGCAGTTCCAATCAGGCCTAGTCTTGCAGCGGTTGAGTGTCGACCTACGAACCACATACTTTGTGTGGAGGTCTTTGATCTTCTGTTGACTGGTGTCATTCTCCACAAACTCCTTGTTGCAGGACTGAAAGCTCCATCAGCTCTGAGACCACAGAGCTCTACACAGCAATCTTTCGCTGAATTTTGTTCTGTGGAGCCATGATGGCTTCATCATAGGCCAATTAACACCTTTAGCCCAACAATAGTCCTGCTTCCCTTGCTGAGGTACCTCTGCCACCATTTTTTTTTTTTTGCCACCATTATTAAACTCCCAATTTACTTCAGGAAAAGAACTAGGGAATTCATCAAAATTATAAAAGCCCACAATGAGATATCACTACCTACCCACTGGAAAGGTCAAAATGAAAAAGACTTAAAATACCAAATGTTGACAAGGTTGTGGAGCAACCAGAACAATCATTTAGCTAGCAGAAGAACAAAATGATACAACCACTGTGAAAAACTCTTGAACAGTTTCATTAAAATTAAATATACATCTGCTTTATGTCCCAGAAATTCCAGTCTTGGTAACATTTTCAAGAGGAATTAAAACACATGTCTACAAAGAGCCTTGCACACAAATATTGCTAGCATATTTATCCTATATAATAAAGAGCTAATATGCTAATTAGACCAAACAGCAGACCGTCTAGACAACCTTCTGGACGATGCCGGGGCTACCAGGGCCGAAGCAGCCGGGGCTGTGAGGGCCGAGCCCCTTGCACAAATTTCATGCATCGGGCCTCTAGTCCTATATAATAAAAGCATAGTATGCAAATTGTCCCCTCGACCGGGAGTTCATCCGGGAATTCGACCAGAGGGCGTGGCAGGCCAGGGGAAGGGAGGGAATACCTGCCCAGCCGCCACTAGCCGCTAGGGACCCTACCAGTACCTGGCCGAATTTCGTGCACCGGGCCTCTAGTTTATAATAAACAAAAACTAGAAACAGCTCAAGTGTCTATCAACAAAAGGGATAGACAACCAAGATGGCGGCATAAGGTATATACCTGTACTTGCCACCCGCCACAACCACATTAAAACTACAACTAAAAGACAAAATGGCTATCATCCAGAACCACGGGAAAGCTGGATGAGTGGAAGTTCTACAACTAGAAGGAAAGAAAAAAGCACATTGAGGCTGGGTAGGAGGTGCGGTGGAGCCAAGAGCAGAGGTACAGAGGTGCGCGAACCAGGCTGCACCTGGATGCGCAGTTTTTATCAATCGGGAGATACAAGCTCCTGACTGCACTGAACTCATTTCCGGCGAGACTCTAGGGTCCGAGACTCCTACGGGGAGAAACTGGACTGTTTGGCATCGGGTCAGAAAGCAAGAGTGGCTTTCTTGCAGAACTGCTCGCAGGGATCATTGTTACTGTGAGGGCACGGGACTCAAGGACGCAGGGACGCGGAGACCTGGAGACCTGGAAACGGCTGACGGACAGCCATCACTGTTTGCTCCGCCCTGGTGAGTCTCTGAGAGCCCACCCCACCCAATTTACAACCCCACCCAAGCTGTGCACAGCGGCGCAAATGAATCACCTGTCCTTTTGCAGCCTAACCTAACAAACTGCAGCTGGGTCAGAGAGCTCCAAAATTTCCAAACCCCAAACAAAGAGGAGAAAACTGCAGATCTCACGGTAGCTCCTGCTGGGTGGACTCACACAGTGGTTGAATTTGCACCTCCTTGGAGATCCAGGAGCCAGTGTACCCAGTGGTCAGATACCAGATTTCAACTCCTCACATCCATAAGTGACACACTCAAGAGGCAGACTCAGTGAGCACCAAAGCCCCACTGAAGCAAGTCCTGCCCCATAAGGGTGTCTCCAGCGCAGCAGTACTTCCACTATAGACACAGAGGGTCCTTGCAGTCAATAGGCCTGGAGATCATTTCCTCCCAGGGATACCAACAGCAATCAAGGCTTAACTACAACAAGACTGTGCACCCAGCCCACAAAGGGGTGCACCAACAGTGTCCACCTCAGGCCGCGGTGAGGCTAAGACGGCCCTGGTGAGGCTGAGACAGCCCCGGTGAGGTTGAATCGGCCCCAGTGAGGTTGAGACGGCCCCTGTGAGGCTGAGACGGCCCCTGTGAGGCTGGGACGGCCCCTGGGAAGCCGAGAAAAATACCACATGATCTCACTCATTTATGGATAATAAGGACCATTATAGACTGATGAAAAAAATGGATACAGAGGCAGAGCAGCATTGAGCAGACTGTCAAACTACAGTGGGAAGCCTGGGGAGGGTTGGGGGCGATAGGAGATCAACCAAAGGACTTGTATGCATGCATATAAGAATAACCAATGGACACAAGACACTGGGGTGTGGGGAGGCCGGGGAAATGTCAAGGGGGTAAAAAAGGAGACATGTATAATACTCTTTGTAATACTTTAAGAAATAAAACAAAACAAAATAAAATAAAATAAAGATTAAGGCAAAGAAAAAAAAAAAAAAAGAGTGTCCACCTCAGGTGATTGGGGAGGCTGAGCCACTGTGCCCAATTGGACACCTACCACACAAAGCCACTCTATCAACACAGGGAAGGAGCCAAAATGCAGAGACAAAGAAAATGTCACAAATAAAAGAAATGGAGGAAAGCAAATTACTGGATTTAGAGTTCAAAAACCACAGTTATAAGGTTACTCAAGAATCTTCTACAAACCTCCAAGGAAGTTAGTGAGACCTTCAAGGATCTTAATGAGAATACCCAAAAAATGGAAAAGGACCAGGCAGAAATTAAGCATACACTGACTGAAATAAAGAATAATATACAGAGATCCAACAGCAGACTAGAGGATCGCAAGAATCAAGTCAAAGATCTGAAATATGAGGAAGCAAAAAACACCCATT
>NW_005371421.1:532902-541086 GCF_000412655.1 Myotis brandtii | reverse complement strand
GTGGGGGGTGTGGGAAGAGACTGGACAAAAATCTTACACCTATGGATGAGGACAGTGGTAGGGGGTAAGGGCATGGGATGGGGTGGGAACCAGGTGGAGGGGAGCTATGGGGGGGGAAAAGAGGAACATCTGTAATAATCTGAACAATAAAGATTTATTTTTAAAAAAGGCATAAACAAACTAATATATGCATACAATAGAAAATTACTGAACAATACAGAGGAACTACTGATACACTCAACTATGATGAACATAATAAGCCTTACACAAATGAGTAAATACTACCTAATTCCATTGACTTAAGTTCTAAAATAGGAAAAATTAATTTATGATAATAGAAATCAGATCAACAACTATTTCTTGCAAGGAATAACTGAAGGGACATGAGACAACTTTCTAAAGTGATGGAAATGTTCTATATCTAGTTGTAGGTTACATGAGTGTAGGCACTTGTCAAAACTGTCAAACTGTACACTTAAGAATCTGTGTATTATGTTACTACTGGTACATGTAATTTATACCCCAAAATAAATAAATAAAATTCTTAGGAAAAAAAAAATAATAAATGGAACCCAACAAAGGGATGGATTGCAGTTTTGATAGAAAAGTAACAATGAAGGCTTATGGAATCTCAAAACACAATGAATAATAAAGCTGTTACTAAGCTTAAATTCCTGTGGTCTATCAGTGTTACTGTTCCAAAAACACTGCTGAAACATTGTTTTCCTTTTGGAAATAAAAGCACATTTGAGCCTAGCCGGCATGGCTTAGTGGTTGAGTGTCAACATATGAACCAGGAGGTCACGGTTTGATTATCGGTCAGGGCACAAGCCTGGATTGTGAGCTCGATCCTCAATGTGGAGCATGCAAGAGGCAGCCGATCAATGATTCTCTCTCTCTTTTTTTTTAAATATCTTTTATTGATTTTTTACAGAGAGGAAGGGAGAGGGATAGAGAGCTAGAAACATCGGTGAGAGAAAAACATCGATCAGCTGCCTCCTGCACACTCCCTACTGGGTATGTGCCCGCAACCAAGGTACATGCCCTTGACCGGAATCGAACATGGGACCCTTCAGTCCGCAGGCTGACGCTCTTATCCATTGAGCCAAACCGGTTAGGGCCAATGATTCTCTCTTATCATCGATGTTTCTATCTCTCTCTCCCTCTTCCTTCCCCTTTGAAATCAATAAATATATATTCTTTTTAAAAGGCATACTTGAAATATTATAAAGATATTCCTTTCATACCAAAAACAATATTTGCTAAATGAAATAAAAAGGTTAAAGAACAAAGAGAAAATTCCCCGGCTTTCCACTGAAGAAAATTTCAATAATATCATACCTTATATGTTTTTGAAACTGGTACTTTTTCTTGTCTTAAACTTTTCATTTCATGAACAGCATGGGAATTTCCTTTCAATCTCTGTATTGTCATAAATTCATACTTCCTCTGCAACAGCACATATCCATGAATTAAAGAACAATTATGTTAAAAGTGAGAAAATCCAAAGGCAATCATTATAAAATTCACTTATGCCAAAAAGAAGCAACTTACCTGTAAATTATCTAAACGAGCTTGAACTCTTTTAGCCTGAATCTCCATCTTCTTGTTTTCTTCACTTACTTCATTTAACTAAAATATAAAAATGTTAGATATTTCAATATAACCCAAAATCTTCATACTAAAGATTTCCCAAATAATCTATATTATCTCGTCTGCATAACCAAGCAATGAAACAAAACAAAGGAAGCACCATAATTAAAGATCACAGCTAATATCACCATTTCTCCCCAAAATATTAATAATAATCTAAGTCTACATCATTCTATGAAAAATTTGCAAGTCTCCCAACATGTTACAATGTCTTTTAATTAAACTTTTTATGGAACTACATGTACAGAACAGTGTGCAAATCATTAAGTATGCAGTGTAGTGAATTATTGGGATTGTATTAAATATATTAATTTGGGGAAAACTGATAACTATATAATATTAAATATTTCCATTTACAGACATAACACAGCCTTCAATTTATTTAGGTCTTCTGTATTTTAATAATGTTTTGTACTTTTCAGTATATACGTTTTACACATCTTTCTTTAGATTTATTTCTGGATAGCTAATGTTTTTCTATGCTATTACCTATTTGATTGTTAGTATATAGAAATATACTTAGTTTTGTATATTGAACATAGTTATATCCAAAGGTTCTTCTAAATTTGCTTAATTCTAATAACTCATCTGTACATTCATTTGGATACCTAGGTACATAGGTAAATAATGTCATCTGTGCATAATTCTGATTTCTTCCTTTCCAATCTTTACTTTCCATTTTTTCCTTATTTCATTGACTAGGGCTTTCAGTATAATGCTCAATAGAAAGAGTAATAGCCCTAACCGGTTTGGCTCAGTGGATAGAGCGTTGGCCTTCAGACTCAAGGGTCTCAGGTTCGATTTCAGTCAAGGGCATGTACCTTGGTTGCGGGCACATACCCAGTAGGGGGTGTGCAGGAAGCAGCTGATCGATATTTCTCTCTCATCAATGTTTCTAATTCTCTATCCCTCTCCCTTTCTCTCTGTAAAAAATCAATAAAATATATATTTTTAAAAATGTGTCTATGTATGTATGGTTTTCCTTAAAATTTATTCTGCTTAGGGTTAACATAATTTCTTAAGTCTGTGGATTGGCAACTTTCAGCAGTTTTGGGAATTTGTGACCATTATCCCTTCACACATTTTGCTTTTCCCCATTATCTCTTTTTGGAATCCCATGTTGAACTTTTAAACTAGATTCCATGTCTATTTTATGAATTTTCTATTCTTCCTCCACTCAATGTTTTCATTTCAAGACTTTTCATGAAACTATCTTCTAGTTCACTAACCTGCCTTCTGCTGTTTCTCATCTGCTGTTAAACCCATTTACTGGAGATTTAAAATTCAATTAACGCATTTTTCAGTTTTAGAATTTCAATTTAATTCCCTTTTATACATTCTAATTCTCTGATGACGTTCTCAATTTTTTCTACTTTATTGACCATATTAATCATTATTTTAAAGTCTTTGCCTATTAACTCTAATAACTGGATCACCTGTAGGTATGTTCATATTGTTTGGAGTTTTTTTCTCCATATTTAGTCATATGATTCTGTCTTTTTTATTTTTATTGATTTTAGAAAGAGAAGGGAGGGAGAGAGAAAAAGAGAGAAACATTGATTTGTTTTTCCACTTATTTATTGGTGGATTCTTGTATGTGTTCTGATGGGAGACAAAACCCACAACCATAGTGTATCAGGACAACACTCTACCCAACCAGGAGCTATGATTCTGTCTGGTAATGTGCTTATGAATTCTGTATAGAATGACAGAAAATTACAATTTTTATACATATATCTTCTTCAATAAGGGCTGATCCTTTTCTCTGCTAGGTCCTTAAAATGGGGACTGATCACCTTAATCTGATCAGGAACTGAGATGAGTCAAGGAGAGGTTTCAGTCTGAAGAGGGTTCTATCTACCTCTAATTCACCTCCTCCTCGAGTACAACCCTGCTGCTTTCAACAGGAGCCTGGGATGTTCACTGGGATTCTCTCCCCCAATGAGTCCTAAACATTAATCCTTGTCTCCTCAGCCTGGTAAGACTTAATGGGAAATTTTATTATTATTATTATTATTATTATCATTATTATTATTACTACTACTACTAAAGCAAATTTATTTATACCCAATGCTATCAAAGTGCTATGTAAGTTAGTCGCAGAAACAACTGACTTTTATATTAGCAATTTTTCAAAGTATGTATCACCCATTATGCCAGAAGCTGGCAAACCATGGCACGTGGACCAAATCTGACCACTGCCTGTTTTTATTAGGACACATCCACCTTCATTCACTTGCTTACTGCCTATAACTACTTTTGCAGAGTTCAGTCATTATGATAGAGACCATATGGCCCACAAAATACAAAATATTCACTATGTGGTCTTTTAACAAAAAATATTTGCTGACTGTTGTTATATGCTAAACAAAGCAACCATAAAAAAGCATTCTGGCCAGGAAAGTGTGGGTCAGTGGATGAGCATCAACCCATGCACCAAGAGGTCACCAGTTCGGTTCCCAGTCAGGACACATGCCCGAGTTGCAGGCTCAAAGCCCAGAATGGGGAATGCAGGAGGCAGCCAATCGATGTTGATGTTTCTTTCTCATAGATGTTGCTATCTCTCTCTCCCTCTCCCTTCTTTTCTCTCTCTAAAATCAATAAAAACATTGGGGGAAAAAAAGCATTCTGCCACTTCATACAAAATGTTTCTCTCAACTTCCCAACTTCAAAGTGTCAGTTTTGACACATTGCCATGAATCCAATTATCAATAGGTTCAATCACTTACTAATACACATAGCCACTCCAATCACCACACACTCATTCAAGCACATGTAAAATTATTAAGGATTATCTTCTACACTAATAAAAGAGAAACATGGTAATTAGCGTACGACCGCTACCGTTTTCATTGGCTAATCAGTGAGTATATGCAAATTAACTGTCAGCCAAGATGTTATTCTAGACTTTCTTTAAAATCCTTCAGTAAACCTTAATAGTTTTTGGCCCATGAATCTTACAGATTCTTAAGTTTATTACGAGGTTTTAAAGGTTTGCTTTCGTTTGGCTTGGGTTTTTGCTATTGTAAATGGGATTTTCCCCTATTACTTTCTCTAACTGGACCATGTCTCAGTCCTTACTGGTGCTCTAAATTCAACCAGTATCTTGATTTCTATCAAGATAAGTTACTTTTGTCTATTTTTCACATTTATATAAATAGAATCATACAGGTTTTTTTAGAAAAACTATTACTTTTTAATACATTGTCTCTAAAATGATGACAATATGTTCTGTTGGTAGTTGAGTCTTGGTAGGTATAACTCACTTCTGTTACCTAACTTGCTGCACTGGATAGATTTCTCAGAACAATTTTGAACAAAAGAGATGATAGATTTTGTCTTATTTATGACATTAATGTGGAATAATTCTTACATTCACTCCCTTTAAATATAAATATCACTGATTAGTTATTAGAAATTATGTTTATGTTAAGAAAGTATCTTTATCTTACTGATTTTCTAAGTTTTAAAACTAAAAGCCTATTTTTGCATCTGTAGAGAACACTATAAGTGGTATATTAAACAAGCATACCAGTGAGATGTAATCAGAATGCACCTTTATGTTGTTTCCCATGGTCCCTTTAAAATGCCTTCAGAATGAGAGTTTTATCCATCTCCTTAAATGAAACTCAAGTTTTTTATTTTTCTGATAATTATTAGGAAATTGGAAGTCCAGACATCATTGTAGGAGGCAAATTCAATTCAGAATTAGAATATCTTGCCCATTATATTGATTGATATACAGGTATCTCCCGCTTTTCGAAAGTTCACATTACACCACTTCTCTTTTACAAAAGACCTACATCCGTCCCTGTTTTTGCTAATTGAAAGAAATATAAGGGCAATTTGACTTTTATGAGAAAAAGCAAAAATGGCATTCAGCTTGTTTTGCAGCTTATAGAAGCCTGTGGCACCCCAGCAGTGAGAGTGGCCCCGCCATGCTCCTTTCTGGGAACTACTAAATGCATGCAACACGAAATAATTCTGAACCCCAGATGTCCATGTCACTGAAACACTGAAAAAAGAAAAACAATTTCTGAATAATCAGTGGAAATAAAATTATAGTCTAGTTTTCATAGCTCTGTATTCATATTTTTACAATAAGAGTGCCTTTATTTTTATATTGTTTAAAATTATTAATTATATCTTCCTTTACAAATATATTTATATAGCTTTTTCTAATACTGTTTATTTAATACTAGAGGCCTGGTGCATGAAATTTGTGCGGGGGGGGGGGGGGGCCCCCCCCCCCCCCGCCCCCCGAGTGCACAAATTTTTGTGCACCGGGCCTCTAGTTTATATAATAAAAGCCTAAGCGACCATTACGGAAGAACGACCAGAACGACCGGTTGCTATGATGTGCACTGACCACCAGAGGGCAAACACTCAAGGCAGGAGCTGTCCCCTGGTGGTCAGTGTGCTCCCACATGGGGAGCACTACTCAGCCAGAAGCTGGGCTCACAGCTGGCAAGCGTAGCGGCGGTGGTGGGAGCCTCTCCCACCCCAATGGCAGCGCTAAGGAGCAGTGAGTTGAGTGGTATGGAGCAAGGGGTCCCGGACTGCGAGAGGGCGAAGGCTGAGCTGAGGGACCCTCCTCCCAGTGCACGAATTTCATGCATCAGGCCTCTAGTCCAGTGGTCAGCAAACTGCGGCTCACAAGCCACATGCGGCTCTTTGGCCCCTTGAGTGTGGCTCTTCCACAAAATACCACGTGCGGGTGCGCACGTACAGTGCGATTGAAACTTCATGGCCCATGCACAGAAGTCGGTATTTTGTGGAAGAGCCACACTCAAGGGGCCAAAGAGCCGCATGTGGTTCGCAAGCCGCAGTTTGCCGACCACTGCTCTAGTCTATGCTAATAAAAGGGTAATATGCTAATTAGACCAGACATCTTCCGGACGTCCTTCCGGACAAAGCCACAGTGGCAGGGGCCAAGGCAGTGGCAGGGGCCAAGGCAGTGGCGGTTAGGGGCGACCAGGCTGGCAGGGGAGGGCAGTTAGAGGTGGTCAGGCCAGCAGCAGAGGGCAGTTAGGGACAATCAGGCCAGCAGGGGGGAGCAGTTAGGGGGCGATCAGGCCGGAAGGCAGAGGCGGTTAGGGGCTACCAACAGGCAGGCAGGTGAGCGGTTAGAAGCCAGCGGTCCCGGATTGCTAGAGGGATGTCCGACTGCCGGTTTAGGTCTGATCCTGGCAGTCGGACAATCCCCCAAGGGGTCCCGAATTGGAGAGGGTGCAGTCCAAGCTGAGGGACCCCCTCCCATGCACGAATTTCATGCACTGGGCCTCTAGTATAAATATAAACCTAGAGATAGGAATGGGCAATGATGTACCTATGCTAGCAAAAAAAGAAATCCTTATCTTTTTTGAATGCTAGACTGAGATTGTGATGGGAAAAGTGATCTCTCTAGGGATACAGCAAACTCCCAGACAACAGTAAGTCAAGGTCATATTCCAATTGTGGGAGACCACAAATGAACTCAGGGAAACCAAAGAACTAGATAAAGTGAAAAATAGAGTACATAATTATCACTGCAAAGGAGAAATGTTATAACAAGCAGTTCAAGACTCATTGGGGGAAATCAAGAATAAAAACAGAGAGCTCTGGCCAGGTGGATTAGTTGGTTGGACTATCGTCCCATGCACCAAAAGGTTGTGGGTTCAATTCCTGGTCAGGACACATACCTAGATTACAGGTTTGATTTCCTGTCAGGGAGCATACAGATGCAACTGATCTATGTTTCTCTCTCTCTGTTGAATCAATAAAAACATACCTCTGGGGAGGATTTTAAAAAATAAATAAATAAAAACAGAAAACACACAGCCAGCTAAGGAATCCTAGGAGGCAAATTAACTCTGAGACTTTGAGCTTAGTTACATTTTAGAATCCATAAATTTTTCCAGCCCAGTGCTTTAATTGTTAAAGTGACTGAGTTTACCCCATTCTGCTCATCCACTTCTTCCCACAAATACATTCTCCTGCCCATCTTCAATGTATACCTCCACTTTCACATTTTCAGTCAAAAATTGGCAAAGTGAAGTTGAAAGAGAAAAAAGAAACCCAATACAATGCAAAAAAGTTTTTGTTATGCAACTTTAGTATAATCAAGTACTACTTTAAATTATACCACTTATCTACACTAATAGAAGAGAAACATGCAAATTGGTGTCACACCGCTACCCTTCCCATTGGCTAATCAGGGCGATATGCAAATTAACTGCCAGCCAAAATGGTGGCCGGCAGCCAGGTAGCTTGAAGCGAACATGAGGCTTGCTTGCTTAAGTGACGGCGGACTCCAACGTCCCTCGCCTGCCGCTGCCGGCCTCTGAGCTTGCAGTTTGAAACATTGTTACAAATATAGAAGCTAAACAAAACCCCAGAAACCTGCTTTCAGCCAGCCAGGATCTCAGAGCTGGAGTTGAAACAGTGTTTCGATTATAGAACCCAAACAAACCAGATACCTGCTTTCAGCAGCCGAGGCCTAAGAGCTGGAGCCAAGCCTCAGAGCTAAAGCTGGCCCAGAATAAAAAAAAA
>NW_005371421.1:520361-530695 GCF_000412655.1 Myotis brandtii | reverse complement strand
AGGGGGCCCGGCCGGGCTGAGGGACCCCCCCCCCCCCAGTGCACAAATTTTTGTGCACCGGGCCTCTAGTATAAGTAAATAATTACAGTGCAATATGATACCAGTCTACTAATATACTCACAAGAGTATGAACAATGTAAAGACTTCCTTCTAGTACAGTGCCTAGTATATTAATAGATACCCACAAAATAAATGAATATTAAATAAGCACTTAAAAGCAGTTAAAAGTCCCCAGGTTATTGGGGTTTTTCCTTTGGCTTGTTTTTAAATATAGTACTTGCTTTTATATATTTAAAAATTTCAACTTGCCAAACTTCTCAGCTGGTTGCCAGAACAGATGATGAGAAAGCAAAAGCTTAAGAATATTTTACATTGGAAGTATTTTGTAATAAAGCTACAAGCAAAGTTAATCAAACATTTCTCTAGCCAGATGTTCTAAGATTGACTTGTAATTTGTTAAATATAAACCATATAGTACCAAGAATGTCTTATAATCTAATATATATTAAAATGGATCTTACCTGTTTTTTTAAGTTATCATTCAATTCTTTCAAAGCATCAAAAGAAGACCTTAGCCTCTTGCTTTCTTTGTTTTTATCCTTGAGAACCTCAGTTAAGTGTGCAACTTCTGCATCATGTTGCTAGGAGGGAAAAATATTTTATTTAAAAATTAGGTAAGGATTCCTTGTCACTAACAGAACTAAACATAAATTAAAAATTAGAACTCCTTGAATCAAAAGAACTTTAATCAGCACGTTTAAGCACACATGACTAATGTTGCAAATAATTTATAAAAACTGTATAGTCAATCAAAATACTAACCAAGCATTAAACACAATTGTGAAATACCTATTAAAACATATTAAGCTGCAATAAAGCTTCTGCTCAGAAAAATCCACCACAGAAACTCAATGAAATTATTTCTATTTGACATTGCAGAATGGTAAAACAAAGAAAGATTTCAGATCCTTCCAAAGAGACTAATTAGTTATTCATAGCTTTAAAGATTGAAATTTAACATTTAAGTTACCCTTAAGAAGTAGAAGAAATAGTCCACAGACAGAAAATAATTTCTTGTTCTCATAAAGTGGCTACAATTGTTTTACATCTCAAAAAATTAACATTATAATAAAATGTATCTGATGCTTTGACTCTCCTTAATCAGTTTTATAAATGATTCAAATCAATTTCCCCTCTAATTACATTTAAATGAGATAGCATGTTTTCAATTTAAAGTATGAATACTTATTGTTTCTTTCACCCCTTACTCTCTATTCCTAATGTATTTGAAAAAGCAAGTTTACAAAGGAAAAAAAGTGAGTTTCCTTCTTTCAAGTAATCATATCGGCACCATTAAAATATAGCAGGTATCTTTATACTTAAAACAGTAGACAAATCTAAGGAGAAAACAAAACAAAAGACAAGAATAAAAGTAGGATGGAGAGCTCTGAGATTCCAAGCATTCCTTCTTGTGAAACCATGTTTAAAAATTCAATCATCTGCAAAAATTAGGTTTATGTAATTTTATTATTACATTAAATGATTCCTTAAATAACTTAGGATATAATCACAAATATACTTTTTATACAATGTATTTCTGGGATGACAGTTGTTTCAATATTTGCAAATCAATTAATGTAATACATGAGATAAACAAAATGAAGGACAAAAATCATATGATCATATCAACAGATACAGAAAAAGCATTTGACAAAATCCAACATCCATTTATGATTAAAAACTCTCAGCAAAGTGGGAATAGAGGACACATACTTCAACATAATAAAGGCCATATATGACAAACCCACAGTTAATATCCTACTCAACAGGGATAAACTTAAAACATTTCCCTTAAGATCAATAACAAGACCGGGATATCCACTTTCCCCACTCTTCTTCAACATAGTACTGGAAATCCTAGCCATAGTGATCAGACAAGAAGAAGAAATCAAATTGGAAAGGAGGAAGTAAAGCTCTTTATTCCCAGATGACATGATATTGTACATAGAAAACCCTAAAGATTCCACCAAAAAACTACTAGAACTGATAAATGAATTCAGTAAAGTAGCAGGTTACAAAATAACCTTTCAGAAACAGTTACATTTTCATTCACCAATAATAAACTCTCAGAGAGGGAAACTAAGAAAACCATACCATTTACAATTGCATCAAAAAAAAAGTAAAATACCATACTACCCTGGCCTGTGGAAGAGAGTATTTCATGAAGTGTCTCAACCCTGTGCTGAGGTTTTAGACTTAGAAACAAACACCTCTGTACAGACGGATTTGTGGAGAGTGAGAATCAAGGCTAAGGTGTGTATTTTCTCTTATATGAATGCGAGAGAGAGAAGATAACTCAGGAAGCCACTGTAACCGTTCTTAGAAGCTGGGTCCACTCATTGGCATATACACTACTCCTTACTGCAGGGCAATGTTCCACCTGGATCCAGTTGCAAAGTTTATTTGGAAAGTTGAAGGCCTCTCTTAGTCCTACTGGATTTGCAATGAGCCCTCTGTGGCCTTTTGCTTTGAGTGCTGTTTCCCTTTTATCAGAGGGTGGCACTGTATAAATTACTATTTTTCCCACAGCATATTCACTTGGACTGCATTATTAACAAAGGAAGGAGAGGCTGCATATTGGGCAGAAGTCACCATTCAAGGATAAGGTGGGCTTCCTATATACTTCTAAACTGCTTTAATAGAAGTATTCAAATCTCTTGAATAGTGAGCTGGAAAGGCTACAGGAGAAAAGGGGTTTCGGTTTTCATTAGAAAACTTTATGATTAAGGGAACCTTTAAAAACTGATCTCATGAATTTTGGTGCTCATGTGGCTTTAGTTGTTTGTTGCTTTCCTTAATGAATGAGACTCATTACTATTCAGCAGTAAAAAAAAAAAAAGTATCTCTTACCCTTTGAGACAGCATGGAGGGACCTGGAGTATATAATGCTAAAATAAGTCAGTCAGAGAAAGACAAGTATCACATGATCTCACTTATATGTGGAATCTAAGTAACAAAATAATCTGATGAACCGAGTGGATCCAGAGACATGAAAGCATGGAACAGAGTGCAGAATCTCAGAGGGAAGGTAGGGGAGGGTGGGTGACTGGGAGGTAATCAACTAAGGACCTTGTATGCATATATGCATGGGGGGGGGGGAGGGGAAGAATCAGAAAAATATGACTAATTGTCAAGAAAATTACCAACCCTTAGATGATCCACATATTGAATTTTTAACTGTGTTTCATGAAGTAACTGTAGATAAATGCAAAGGGAAAGACAGAAATTCTCATGAGAAAAACTTAAAAGTTTTCAAAAGAACATAACTGGGAATTTCAGAACTTTATCATACCATAATTAAAAAATTTATTAGTTGAGCTCAATAGCGACATAGAAATGAAAGAAGAAACAGTGAATTTAAAGACAGCTAAACAGACATAAAATCTGAAGAACACAGAAGAAAAAAAAAATGAGGAAAAGGGAACTGAGCTTCAGAAATCTGTGGAGTAATCTATCTATACTAATAAAAGGATAATATGCTAATTAGACAGGATAGACTGGACGTCTTCCGGACGTCCCTCTGGACAAAGCCACAGTGGCTGCAAGGACCAAGGAGGACTGGCGGCCGGCAGTGGCAGCAGCAGTGGGGTGATGGGGCGGCGCCTTCCTCTGATCAGCCCGGTCGCCTCCCGCAGAGGGAGGCCAGAGGCAGCAGCAGCGGTGGGGTGATAGGGACGGCGCCATCCCCTGATCAGCCCAGTCACCTCCCACAGAGGGAGGCCAGACTGCGGCTTAGGCCTACTTCCCCTAGGGAGCGGGCCTAAGCCATTAGTAGGACATCTCCTAAGGGCACCCGGACTGTGAGAGGGGTCAGGCCAGCCTGAGGGACCGCCCCCAGTGCATGAATATTTGTGCACCGTGCCTCTAGTCTATAATAATAAAAGGTTAACATGCTAATTAGACCAGATGTCTTCCAAACGTCATTCCACCATCCTTCCTGATGAAGCCGGGGCCTGAGGGAAGCCAGCCTGGTTCCCAGGTGCCTGCAGGCAGCCTGGGGAAGCCAGCACAGGTCCTGGGTGCCTGTGGGCGGCCCAGAGAAACACAGCCAGAGTCCCAGGTGCTGCGGGTGGCCCAGGGAAGGCGGCCCAGGAGAAGCCAGCCTGGGTCCCAGGTGCATGAGGGTGGCCTGAGGAAGCCAGCCCAGGTCCCGGGTGCCTGTGGGCAGCCCAGGAGAAGCCAGCCGGGGTCCCAGGTGCATGCGAGAGGCTCGGGGGAAGCCAGCCCAGGTCTCGAGTGCCTGCAGGTGGCCCGGGGGAAGCCAGCCCTGTTCCTGGGTGCCTGCGGGTGGCCGAAGGGAGCCAGCCAGGATCCTGGATGCTGGTTGGAAGCTGGTGCCAGCAGCTGGGAGAAGGAAGGCCTACTCTTCTTTTTTTTTAAATGGCTTCAGAGAGGAAGGGAGAGGGAGAGAGAGAGAGAAACATCAACAATGCAAGAGAATCATTGATCAGCTTCCTCCTGCATGACCCCCACTGGGAATTGAGCCCGCAACCCAGGCATGTGCCATTGACTGGAATCGAACCTTGGACCCTTCAGTCCGAAGGCCAACACTCTATCCACTGAGCCAAACCAGTTAGGGCAGGAAGGCCTATTCTTGCATGAATTTTTGTGCATCAGGCCTCTAGTAATAATAATAAAAGCGTAATATGCAAATCAACCGAATAACCAAACAGCAAAAAGACTGTCCAGACGACCTTCTGGACAACCACGCAATGACACCCACTGGCGACAGGCCAGCCAAGGCGAGTGTGATACAATTGGTCGGGGGCCCAACCATCACCGCATGATCACCCTGCAGAGGGAGGCCCAGGCCACTGGCCAGCAGGGCAATCAATCAATCGGGGGCTCCACAATCGCCCCAAAGAGGGAGGCCCAGGCCACCGACCGGTGGCCTGCAGCAGGTGGGTGGCCCTCCCTCTGTGGGGTGCAATTGATCACATGATCACCCTGCAGAGGGAGGCCCAGGCCACTGCCTGTCGGGGCAATCGATCAACTGGGGGGCTCCACAATGGCCCCAAAGAGGGAGGCCCAGGCCACCAACTGGTGGGCTGCGGCGGGAGGGCGGGACCTCCCTTTGGGGGACATGATCGATCGCATGATCGCCCTGCAGAGGGAGGCCCAGGCCACCGGTCAGCGGAGCAATCGATCAATCAGGGGTCCCATGATCGCCCTGCAGATGGAGGCCCAGGCCACCAGTCAGCAGAGTGATCGATCAATCAGGGGGCCCGATGATCGCCCCTAAGAGGGAGGCCTAGTCACTGACCGGTGGGCTGCAGTGGGTGGCCAGGACCTCCCTCTGCAGGGGCGATCCATTGCAGAGCCCCGCAAGGTGGGCAGGGCCTACCTCTTTGGGTGAATCAATAGCAGAGCCCCACATTCGATTGCCCCAAACAGGGAGGCCCAGGATACCCCGTGGCGGTGCTGTGGCAGGAGAACGGGGCCTTACTCTACGGGGGCGATTGATCACGGGGCTCCCGGGCAGTGAGAGGGCACAGGCCAGGCTGAGGGACGCCCCCCCAAGTGCACTAATTTTGTGCACCGGGCCTCTAGTAGTAATAGTAAAAAGCCTAACATATGAGTAATTGGAAATCCAAAAGAAGAAGAGAAAGTACTAGGAGTAAAAAAAAATATTAGAAGAAATATTTCTTTTTTTCTCTTATATATATTTTATTGATTTTTTATAGAGAGGAAGGGAGAGGGATAGAGAGTTAGAAACATCGATGCGAGAGAAACATCGATTAGCTGCCTCCTGCACACCTCCTACTGGGGATGTGCCCGCAACCAAGGTACATGCCCTTGACCAGAATCAAACCTGGGACCTTACAGTCTGCAGGCAGATGCTCTATCCACTGAGCTAAACTGGTCAGGGCAAGAAATATTTCTTGTTAGGAGAAAGAAAAATATTTGGTTACAAACTTCCAAAATTTGGTGAAAAACATAAATTTATAAATTCAGGATGCTCAGTGAACCCCAGGCAGGATAAAATGAAACGAAAGCATAGGGATAAGTACCTTTGGAGAGAACCAAGATGGCGACATAGGTAAATAACTATACTCGCCACCTCCCATAACCACATCAAAATTACAATTAAAATACAGAACAATCATCATGCAGAATTGCCTGAAAGCTGGCTGAACATTAGTCCTACAACTAGAGAAGTAAAGAAGAAAGCACGTTGAGACTTGTAGGAGGGATGGAGGCACAGATGGTGCTGGTCCAACACACATGTGCTGTTTTTTTAATTGGGAGGGAGATAGTCTCTGTGGAAGCCGCCCTGTGAGGAACAAGAGGTCCCATCCCCACACCAGACTGCCAGCACAGGGTTCGAGAGCTGGGAAAAGAAGCCCCCATAACTACAGGCTATAAAAACCAGTGGAGATTGGGGCTCAGTGACAAGGAGGCTGCAAGAGAACTAGCTATTCATCTTAAAGGGCCAGCACATGAACTGAACTTACAAAGTCCCTCTTCCTCTGAGCCCTAGTGCCAGAAGAGGCTCTAGGGCAGCGGTTCTCAACCTGTGGGTCGCGACCCCTTTGGCGGTCAAACGACCCTTTCACAGGGGTCGCCTAAGACCATCCTGCATATCAGATATTTACGATTCATAAACAGTAGCAACATTACAGTTATGAAGTAGCAACGAAAATAATTTTATGGTTGGGTCACAACATGAGGAACTGTATTTAAAGGGCCAGAAGGTTGAGAACCACTGCTCTAGGGGACCCAGCAACATACAGGGAGGAACTGGATTGTCTGACATCAGGGCAGAAACTCCAACTCCCAGATGGAGGTGATTACAGGGTCATTGTTGCTATGCTGGAACCTCTCTGTTTACAGGGCTGACTGGCAGCCATATCCATTTGCTCTGCCCTGGTGATTTCCTAAGACTCCGTCCCATCCAATTTGCAGCCCCACCCAACATGTTTGCAGCAGCTTTTGCATATGAATGCCCTGTCCTTGCTCAGGCTTCAGACTTTGCTAAACTCTCTCAAAAAAGCTACAGCTGGGTCAATGTGCTCCAAACTTATGAAAAAAAAAGGCTCAAGACCCTGAACTAGCATGAGCCTGCCTTGCTTCATAGCTGGGCCTCACCTGGGCACCTCCAAGCCCAATACAAATAGCACCTGTTGGCTGGACCCAGGCAATGGCTGACTTAGCACCTCTCTAGAGGTCCTAGAGCCAGTGCACCTGTTGGACAGCTTCAGATCATACCAGAGTACAACTCTACACATCCACAAGTGACACACTCAAGGGGCAGGCTCAATGAACACCAAAGCCCCATTGAAGCAAGTCCTACTCCATAGGGGTGTTTCCTGCACAGCAGCTTTCCCACTGGAGCCATAGCTGGTCCTCACAGCCATTTGGCCTGGATGTCAATTCCTCCCAATGACTGCCAACAGCAATCAAGGCTCAACTACAAGACTGTGTACACAGCCCACTCAGGGACATACCTGGAGTGCCCAGCTCACATGACTTGGGAGGCTGAGCCACTGGCCCCTACAGGACACCTACTACACAAGGATACTCTATCAATTCCAGGAGACACAGCAGCTCTACCTAACACAGGGAAGCAGCTAAAATGGGGAGACAAAAAACATGTCACAAATGAAAGAAATGGAAGCAAGCAAACTTTAGGATAGAGTTCAAAACCATACTTATAAGGTTACTCAAGGATCTTAGTGAGAAATTCAAAATCATGCAAAAGGATCAGTCAGAAACTAACCATACACTAACTGAAATAAAGAATAGTTTACAGGGATTTAGCAGTAGAGTAAAGGAGTCTGAGATTCAAATTAACGATGTAGAATATGAGGGACCAAAAAATACCCAATCAGAAGGGGGGAAAAAAAGAATCCAAAAATATGAAGATAGTATAAGGAAAGTGTGGGACAACTTCAAGCATAGCAATATTTGCATTATGGAGGGGGGCCAGAAGGAGATGAGAGAGAGTAAGATACTGAAAACCTATTTGAAGTAATAATGACAGAAAACTTCCCCTACCTGGTGAAATAAATAGACTTACATGTTCAGGAAGCATAGAGAGTCCGAAACAAGAGGACCCCAAAGAGGCCCACACCAAGACACATCATAATTAAAATACCAAAGGCTAGAGGAGAAAACAAGATGGCGGCATAGGTAAACACCTGAAATTGCTGCCTCGCACTTCAAAAATATAACTAAAAGACAAAATTTGAGAGTAACCTTATAAGTATGGTTTTGAACTCTGTATCCTAAAGTTTGCTTGCTTCCGTTTCTTTTATTTGAGACATCATCCAGAATCACAGGAAGGCTGGCTGAGTGGAAATTCTACAACTAGAAGGAAAGAGAAAAGCACACTGAGACTCAGAGAAGGTGCAGAAGTAAAGTGCACAGGTACAGAGGCATACACGGAACGGGCGGGCAACTAGAGACGCTGTTGACTTTTTCAATCGGGAGGAGTCACAAGCTCTAATCTGAACTCCAGTTCCGGGTGAGTCTCTGGGGACACAGAATCATATGGGGAGAAACTGGACTGTCTGGCATAGGGCAGAACTCGAGGGTGGCTTTCTCTCAGAGGTGCTTGCAGCGATTACCCCAGGACACTGAGACCTGGGCCACTTAGGGCAGGGCTGAGGATCAGCCATAGCTGATTGTTCCGCCCTGTTGATTCCCTGAGACCCCGCCCCACCCAAGCTGTGCTCAGAGGCTTTTGCATATGAATGGCTTGGCCCTTTGCAATCTAAAATTACCTAACAAACTGCAGCTGGGCCAGACAGACCCAGAACATCCAAAAGAAGGCCCAAGGCCCCACAGCAGCTTGCATTGCTTCACAGCTGGGCCTCATCTGGGCACCTCCAAACCTCAAACTGGAAGAAGAATCTGCAGATCTCTCCGGAGCTCCTGCTGGGTAGCCTCAGGCAGAGGCTAAATTAGCACCTCCTTAGAGATCCAAGAGCCAGTGTACCCATTGGTCAGAGTGAGACCATCCAGATTACAACTCCTCAGATCCATAAGGGACACACTCAGGGGGCAGACTCAGTGAGCACCAAAGCCCCACTGAAGCAAGTCTTGCCCCAGAAGGGTGTCTTCAGCACAGAAGTTCTCCCACTGCAGACACAGCTGATTCTCACTGCCAATTGGCCTGGAGGTCAATTCCTCCCAGTGACACCTAAAACAATCAAGGCATAACTACAACAAGACTGTGCACAAAGCCCACAAGGGGGTGCACCAAGAGTGTCCACCTCAGGTAACTGGGGAGGCTGAGCCACTGGGCCCTGTAGGACACCTAGCACACAAAACCACTCTACCAACACAGGGAAGCAGACAAAATGCGAAGACAAAGAAACAGGTCACAAATGACAGAAATGGAGGACAGCAAACGACTGGATATAGAGTTCAAAACCACGGTTCTAAGATTTTTCAAGAATTTTATGGAAACCGCCGATAAATGTATTGAGAGAAATTAAGCATACACTAACTGAAATAAAGAATCATTTACAGGGATTCAACAGTAGAGCAGAGGATTCCAAGAATCAAATCAACAATTTGAAATATGAGGAAGCAAAAAACACCAACCAGAAGAGCAAAAAGAAAAAGAATCCAAAAATATGAAGATAGTGTAAGGAGCCTCTGGGACAACTTCAAGCGTACCAACATCAGAATTATGGGGGTGCCAGAAGAAGAGAGAGAGCAAGATACTGAAAACCTATTTGAAGAAATAATAACAGAAAACTTCCCCTACCTGGTGAAAGAAATAGACTTACAAGTCCAGGAAGCGGAGAAAACCCCAAACAAAAGGAATCTGAAGAGGAACACACCAAGGCATATCATAATTAAAATGCCAAGAGAAAAAGGCAAAGAGAGAATCTTAAAAGCAGCAAGAGAAAAACAGTTAGTTACCTACAAGGGAGTACCCATAAGATTGTCAGCTGAATTTTCAACAGAAACTATGCAGGCCAGAAGGGAGTGGCAAGAAATATTCAAAGTGATGAATACCAAGAACCTACAACCAAGATTACTTTATCCAGCAAAGCTATCATTCAGAATTGAAGGTCAGATAAAGAGCTTCACAGATAAGAAAAAGCTAAAGGAGTTCATCACCACCAAACCAGCATTATATGAAATGCTGAAAGGTATTCTTTAAGAAGAGGAAGAAGAAAAAGGAACTCTTACCATTTGCCACACCATGGATGGAACTAGAGAGCATTATGCTAAGTGAAATAAGCCAGTCAGAGAAGGATAAATACCACATGATCTCACTCATTTGTGGAATATAATGAACAACATAAACTGATGAA
>NW_005371421.1:516964-520280 GCF_000412655.1 Myotis brandtii | reverse complement strand
GGGAAAAAGAGGAACAACTGTAATAATCTGAACAATAAAGATTTAATTAAAGATAATAATAAAATAAAATGCGAAAGGCTAAAGATAAAGAGAGAATCTTAAAAGTAGAAAATGAAAAGCAGTTAGTTTCAAGGGAGTGCCCATATGACTAAGCTGATTTCTCATCAGAAACTTTGCAGGCTGGAAGGGAGTGGTGAGAAATATTCAAAGTGATGAATAGCAAGGACCTACATCCAAGATTATTCTACCCAGCAAAGCTCTCATTTAGAATTGAAGGTCAGAGAAAAAGCTTCCCAGACAAGAAGAAGCTAAAGGAGTTCATCACCAACAAACCAGTAAGACATGGGAGGAGGAGGATGAAGAGGAAGAAGGAGAGGAGGAGGAGGGAAGGAAAAGGGATAAAAATTATGAATAATAAAAGGCAACAAATACATATCTATCAACAACTGAATCTAAAAATCAAAATAAATGAACAAGAAATCCAATGAACAAAATAAACTGATGAATAAAATAAAATCAGAGGCATAGAACAGACTGATGAATCTCAGATGGAAGGAAGGAGGTGCCGGGAAGAGATTAACCAAAGATCTTACCTGTGGACATAGACAGTAGGGAGGTGAAGGCCTGGGGCAAGTTGAGAACCCAGTGGAGGGGGGCAATGGGGAGAAAATAAAGGACATCTGTAATAATATCAACAATAAAGATTTTTTTAAAAGCATAGGGAGATGCAGCATAATTGAATTGCTGCTAAAAAAGCAAAGATATAGAAAAATCATGTAATGATTCTATTTACATGACATTTTCGGAAAGGCAGGGACAAAAAAAAGATCAGTTGTTTTCAAGGGTTGAGACAGAGGGAATAGGGATAACTACAAAGGAGCATAAGGAAACTTTGAGTGCTGAAATTATCTTGATTATGGTCGTGATTATAAGACTTTTTAAACAGAATTTTACGCTATATGTTATACATACAGGAACATATTTCTTGATATGAAGTAAAGAAGGATACAATACAAGCTATATAACATTCTTGACATAAACATTTAATCTGAATATAATCATTAGGAAACAATAGGCAAATCCAGAATAAGACATACTCTCTAACAGCGGTCGCCAACCCGTGGTCCACGGACCACTGGTGATCCGTGAGGTCCAAAAGGTTGGCGACCACTGGTTTAAGGAAACCTTTGGAGTAGCTGTGACCAACCGGTGGTCTGCAGACTACTGGTGATCCGTGAGGTCTGAAAGGTTGGTGACCGCTGCTCTATAAGAATACTGGCCTGGCCCTGATCGGTTTGGCTCAGTGGATAGACCGTCGGCCTGCGGACTCAAGGGTCCCAGGTGCGATACCGGTCAAGGGCATGTACCTTGGTTGCGGGCAAATACCCAGTGAGAAGTGTGCAGGAGGCAGCTGGTCTATGTCTCTCTCTCTCATCGATGTTTCTAACTCTCTATCCATCTCCCTTCCTCTTTGTGAAAGATCAATAAAATGTATTTAAAAAAGAAAAAAAGAATACTGGCCTGGAGACTTCAAAGAAAAGTCTCTCAAAAAACAAAAATAGTAGAGTTGACTGCTCTAGATTAGAAGAAAGCACCAAGATATAAAAATGAAACATAATGCATAAATTATGTCCAGTTTCTTGATCCAAAAATATAACAAAAGAAGCAATAAAAGACATTTTGAAAACCAAGTGGGAAAGGGAGTGTAAATTGTGCATTAAATTAAGTTACTTAATTAGTATTAATTTCCTAATACGATAACAATATAGAGAATGTACTTGTTGTTAGGGAATACATACTTCTAAAAATAAGTACTATTTATAATACTAAGGACATTTTTAGGGGTGCTGTGTCATGATTTTTGCAAGTTACTTATAAATCATCCAGGAAAAAAAAAATGTGTGTGTGTGAAAGTGGTTGGGAAGAAAAAATAAAGCCTCTGTGGCAAATGCTAATAACTAGTGGATCTAAATTAAGAGGAAAAAGAGAAACTCTAAAATCAAATGCTACAGTTACCTCCTTCATAATCTGAAATCTTGTAAGAACTTCTTCTTCCACACCTTTCATTTTGCTCAAGGCAGTTTCATGTCTGAACAGCAGTTGTTCTCTTTCAACTAAAAAATGTTCTCGCTTCTGAAGTTCTTCAGCAAATTCCTGTTGTGCTGCAGCTTCACACTGAATCAAAACGTAAGATTTAAAAATGTGTTTTAAAAAGTACATTCACAAATTCTACAAATTATATTTACAAAAATTACAGAATAATCAAATGGTACCAAGCAAAATCTGGATTACGGTAATAATTAGACTAGTACAGCAGCAAGTAAACTTGCACAGAAATTTTAATTTGCTATAAAATGACATGATACTATAGTGAGATACTACTTTGGTAACTCAAAAGAATTTGGGGTAGGAAACCAAGAAGGCGGCATAGGTAAACACCGGAAATTGTTGCCTTGCACAAAAACTTCAAAAATACAACTAAAAGACAAAACAAACATCATCGAGAACCACAGGAAGGCTGGCTGAGTGGAAATTCTACAACTAGAAGGAAAGAGAAAAGCACTGAGACTCAGAGGAAGTGCGGAACGGAGAGGTACAGAGGCGCACGCCGAAAGGGCTGGCGGCTGAGTACGCAGCGCACGTGGAGAGGGCTTGCGGCTGAGGACTCGGTTGTCTTTTTCAATTGGGAGGGAGTCTCAAACTCCCAACTGCTCTGAACTCCAGTTCGGTGAGTCTCTCGGGGACCCAGACTCATATGGGGAGAAACTGGACTGTCTGGCATAGGGCAGAACTCGAGGGTGGCTTTCTCTCAGAGGTGCTTGCAGCGATTACCCCAGGACACTGAGACCTGGGGCCACTTAGGGCAGGGCTGAGGATCAGCCATAGCTGATTGTTCCGCCCTGTTGATTCCCTGAGACCCCGCCCCACCCAAGCTGTGCTCAGAGGCTTTTGCATATGAATGGCTTGGCCCTTTGCAATCTAAAATTACCTAACAAACTGCAGCTGGGCCAGACAGACCCAGAACATCCAAAAGAAGGCCCAAGGCCCCACAGCAGCTTGCATTGCTTCACAGCTGGGCCTCATCTGGGCACCTCCAAACCTCAAACTGGAAGAAGAATCTGCAGATCTCTCCGGAGCTCCTGCTGGGTAGCCTCAGGCAGAGGCTAAATTAGCACCTCCTTAGAAATCCAAGAGCCAGTGTATCCAGTGGTCAGAGTGGGACCATCCAGATTACAACTCCTCAGATCCATAAGGGACACACTCAGGGGGCAGACTCAGTGAGCACCAAAGCCCCACTGAAGCAAGTCTTGCCCCA